>NC_091296.1:52270267-52440267 GCF_038502225.1 Cherax quadricarinatus
ATACACTTGTTGCAGTGCCCACCATACACTTGTTGCAGTGCCCACCATACACTTGTTGCAGTGCCCACCATACACTTGTTGCAGTGCCCACCATACACTTGTTGCAGTCTTGTTGCAGTTGCAGTGCCCACAATACACCATACACTTGTTGCAGTGCCTACCATACACTTGTTGCAGTGCCCACCATACACTTGTTGCAGTGCCCACCATACACTTGTTGCAGTGCCCACCATACACTTGTTGCAGTGCCCACCATACACTTGTTGCAGTGCCCACCATACACTTGTTGCAGTGCCTACCATACACTTGTTGCAGTGCCCACCATACACTTGTTGCAGTGCCTACCATACACTTGTTGCAGTGCCCACCATACACTTGTTGCAGTGCCCACCATACACTTGTTGCAGTGCCCACCATACACTTGTTGCAGTGCCCACCATACACTTGTTGCAGTGCCCACCATACACTTGTTGCAGTGCCTACCATACACTTGTTGCAGTGCCCACCATACACTTGTTGCAGTGCCCAACATACACTTGTTGCAGTGCCTAGAATACACTTGTTGCAATGCCTACTATACACTTGTTGCAGTGCCCACCATACACTTGTTGCAGTGCCTACCATACACTTGTTGCAGTGCCCACTATACACTTGTTGCAGTGCCCACCATACACTTGTTGCAGTGCCTACCATACACTTGTTGCAGTGCCCACTATACACTTGTTGCAGTGCCCACCATACACTTGTTGCAGTGCCCACCATACACTTGTTGCAGTGCCCACCATACACTTGTTGCAGTGCCCACCTTACACTTGTTGCAGTGACTATCATACACTTGTTGCAGTGCCCACCATACACTTGTTGCAGTGCCCACCATACACTTGTTGCAGTGCCCACCATACACTTGTTGCAGTGCCCACCATACACTTGTTGCAGTGCCCACCATACACTTGTTGCAGTGCCCACCATACACTTGTTGCAGTGCCCACCATACACTTGTTGCAGTGCCCACCATACACTTGTTGCAGTGCCGACCATACACTTCTTGCCATACACTTGTTGCAGTGCCCACCATACACTTGTTGCAGTGCCCACCATACACTTGTTGCAGTGCCCACCATACACTTGTTGCAGTGCCCACCATACACTTGTTGCAGTGCCCACAATACACTTGTTGCAGTGCCCACCATACACTTGTTGCAGTGCCTACCATACACTTGTTGCAGTGCCCACCATACACTTGTTGCAGTGCCCACCATACACTTGTTGCAGTGCCCACCATACACTTGTTGCAGTGCCCACCATACACTTGTTGCAGTGCCCACCATACACTTGTGCCCACTATACACTTGCAGTGCCCACCATACACTTGTTGCAGTGCCCACCATACACTTGTTGCAGTGCCCACCATACACTTGTTGCAGTGCCCACCATACACTTGTTGCAGTGCCCACCATACACTTGTTGCAGTGCCCACCATACACTTGTTGCAGTGCACTACACTTGTTGCAGTGCCATCCATACACTTGTTGCAGTGCCCACCATACACTTGTTGCAGTGCCCACCATACACTTGTTGCAGTGCCCCATACACTTGTTGCAGTGCCCACTATACACTTGTTGCAGTGCCCACACACTTGTTGCAGTGCCCACTATACACTTGTTGCAGTGCCCACCATACACTTGTTGCAGTGCCCACTATACACTTGTTGCAGTGCCCACCATACACTTGTTGCAGTGCCCACCATACACTTGTTGCAGTGCCCACTATACACTTGTTGCAGTGCCCACCATACACTTGTTGCAGTGCCCACCATACACTTGTTGCAGTGCCCACCATACACTTGTTGCAGTGCCCACCATACACTTGTTGCAGTGCCCACCATACACTTGTTGCAGTGCCCACCATACACTTGTTGCAGTGCCCACCATACACTTGTTGCAGTGCCCACCATACACTTGTTGCAGTGCCCACTATACACTTGTTGCAGTGCCCACCATACACTTGTTGCAGTGCCCACCATACACTTGTTGCACACTTGTTGCAGTGCCCACCATACACTTGTTGCAGTGCCCACCATACACTTGTTGCAGTGCCCACTATACACTTGTTGCAGTGCCCACCATACACTTGTTGCAGTGCCCACTACACACTTGTTGCAGTGCCCACCATACACTTGTTGCAGTGCCCACCATACACTTGTTGCAGTGCCCACCATACACTTGTTGCAGTGCCCACCATACACTTGTTGCAGTGCCCACTATACACTTGTTGCAGTGCCCACCATACACTTGTTGCAGTGCCCACCATACACTTGTTGCAGTGCCCACCATACACTTGTTGCAGTGCCCACCATACACTTGTTGCAGTGCCCACTATACACTTGTTGCAGTGCCCACCATACACTTGTTGCAGTGCCCACCATACACTTGTTGCAGTGCCCACCATACACTTGTTGCAGTGCCCACCATACACTTGTTGCAGTGCCCACTATACACTTGTTGCAGTGCCCACCATACACTTGTTGCAGTGCCCACTATACACTTGTTGCAGTGCCCACCATACATTTGTTCAAGCTATCCACAGTGTGTTCAAGCTAAGCTATCCACAGTGTGCTATCCACAGAGTGTTCAAGCTATCCACAGTGTGTTCAAGCTATCCACAGCCACAGAGTGTTATATCCACAGTGTGCTCAAGCTATCCACAGTGTGCTCAAGCTATCCACAGTGTGCTCAAGCTATCCACAGTGTGCTCAAGCTATCCACAGTGTGTTCAAGCTATCCACAGTGTGTTCAAGCTATCCACAGAGTGCTCATGCTATCCACAGTGTGCTATCAAGCTATCCACAGAAGCTATCCACAGTGTGCTCAAGCTATCCACAGTGTGCTCAAGCTATCCACAGTGTGCTCAAGCTATCCACAGTGTGCTCAAGCTATCCACAGTGTGTTCAAGCTATCCACAGTGTGCTCAAGCTATCCACAGTGTGCTCAAGCTATCCACAGTGTGCTCAAGCTATCCACAGTGTGCTCAAGCTATCCACAGTGTGCTCAAGCTATCCACAGTGTGCTCAAGCTATCCACAGTGTGCTCAAGCTATCCACAGAGTGCTCAAGCTATCCACAGAAGCTATGTGTTCAAGCTCAAGCTATCCACAGAGTGCTCAAGCTATCCACAGTGTGCTATATCCACAGAGTGTTCAAGCTATCCACAGTGTGCTCAAGCTATCCACAGTGTGCTCAAGCTATCCACAGTGTGCTCAAGCTATCCACAGTGTGCTCAAGCTATCCACAGAGTGCTCAAGCTATCCACAGAGTGCTCAAGCTATCCACAGAGTGTTCAAGCTATCCACAGTGTGCTCAAGCTATCCACAGAGTGGTCAAGCTATCCACAGTGTGTCAAGCTATCTATCCACAGTGTTCAAGCTCAAGCTATCCACAGAGTGTTCAAGCTATCCACAGTGTGCTATCAAGCTATCCACAGCGTGCTCAAGCTATCCACAGCGTGCTCAAGCTATCCACAGTGTGCTCAAGCTATCCACAGTGTGTTCAAGCTATCCACAGTGTGTTCAAGCTATCCACAGAGTGCTCAAGCTATCCACAGTGTGTTCAAGCTATCCACAGTGTGCTCAAGCTATCCACAGTGTGCTCAAGCTATCCACAGTGTGCTCAAGCTATCCACAGAGTGCTCAAGCTATCCACAGTGTGCTCAAGCTATCCACAGAGTGCTCAAGCTATCCACAGTGTGCTCAAGCTATCCACAGAGTGTTCAAGCTATCCACAGTGTGCTCAAGCTATCCACAGAGTGCTCAAGCTATCCACAGAGTGTTCAAGCTATCCACAGAGTGTTCAAGCTATCCACAGTGTGCTCAAGCTATCCACAGTGTGCTCAAGCTATCCACAGTGTGCTCAAGCTATCCACAGTGTGCTCAAGCTATCCACAGTGTGCTCAAGCTATCCACAGTGTGCTCAAGCTATCCACAGAGTGTTCAAGCTATCCACAGTGTGTTCAAGCTATCCACAGAGTGTTCAAGCTATCCACAGAGTGTTCAAGCTATCCACAGAGTGTTCAAGCTATCCACAGTGTGTTCAAGCTATCCACAGTGTGTTCAAGCTATCCACAGTGTGTTCAAGCTATCCACAGTGTGTTCAAGCTATCCACAGTGTGTTCAAGCTATCCACAGTGTGTTCAAGCTATCCACAGAGTATTCAAGCTATCCACAGAGTGTTCAAGCTATCCACAGAGTGTTCAAGCTATCCACAGAGTGATCAAGCTACCCACAGTGTGTTCAAGCTATCTACAGAGTGTTCAAGCTATCCACAGTGTGTTCAAGCTATCCACAGAGTGTTCAAGCTATCCACAGAGTGTTCAAGCTATCCACAGAGTGTTCAAGCTATCCACAGTGTGCTCAAGCTATCCACAGTGTGCTCAAGCTATCCACAGAGTGTTCAAGCTATCCACAGAGTGTTCAAGCTATCCACAGAGTGATCAAGCTACCCACAGTGTGTTCAAGCTATCCACAGAGTGTTCAAGCTATCCACAGAGTGTTCAAGCTATCCACAGTGTGTTCAAGCTATCCACAGTGTGCTCAAGCTATCCACAGTGTGCTCAAGCTATCCACAGTGTGCTCAAGCTATCCACAGTGTGCTCAAGCTATCCACAGTGTGTTCAAGCTATCCACAGTGTGTTCAAGCTATCCACAGTGTGCTCAAGCTATCCACAGTGTGTTCAAGCTATCCACAGAGTGTTCAAGCTATCCACAGTGTGCTCAAGCTATCCACAGAGTGCTCAAGCTATCCACAGAGTGTTCAAGCTATCCACAGAGTGTTCAAGCTATCCACAGAGTGTTCAAGCTATCCACAGTGTGCTCAAGCTATCCACAGTGTGCTCAAGCTATCCAAGCTATCCACAGTGTGCTCAAGCTATCCACAGTGCTCAAGCTATCCACAGAGTGCTCAAGCTATCCACAGAAGTATCCACAGTGTGCTCAAGCTATCCACAGTGTGTCAAGCTATCCACAGAAGCTATCCACAGTGTGTTCAAGCTATCCACAGAGTGTTCAAGCTATCCACAGTGTGCTCAAGCTATCCACAGAGTGTTCAAGCTATCCACAGAGTGTTCAAGCTATCCACAGTGTGTTCAAGCTATCCACAGTGTGCTCAAGCTATCCACAGTGTGCTCAAGCTATCCACAGTGTGCTCAAGCTATCCACAGTGTGTTCAAGCTATCCACAGAGTGTTCAAGCTATCCACAGAGTGTTCAAGCTATCCACAGAGTGTTCAAGCTATCCACAGTGTGTTCAAGCTATCCACAGTGTGTTCAAGCTATCCACAGTGTGTTCAAGCTATCCACAGTGTGTTCAAGCTATCCACAGTGTGCTCAAGCTATCCACAGTGTGCTCAAGCTATCCACAGTGTGCTCAAGCTATCCACAGTGTGCTCAAGCTATCCACAGTGTGCTCAAGCTATCCACAGTGTGCTCAAGCTATCCACAGAGTGCTCAAGCTATCCACAGTGTGCTCAAGCTATCCACAGTGTGCTCAAGCTATCCACAGAGTGTTCAAGCTATCCACAGTGTGTTCAAGCTATCCACAGTGTGCTCAAGCTATCCACAGTGTGCTCAAGCTATCCACAGTGTGCTCAAGCTATCCACAGTGTGCTCAAGCTATCCACAGTGTGCTCAAGCTATCCACAGTGTGCTCAAGCTATCCACAGCAAGCTATCCACAGTATCCACAGTGTGCCCAAGCTATCCACAGTGTGCTCAAGCTATCCACAGTGTGCTCAAGCTATCCACAGTGTGCTCAAGCTATCCACAGAGTGTTCAAGCTATCCACAGTGTGCTCAAGCTATCCACAGTGTGCTCAAGCTATCCACAGTGTGCTCAAGCTATCCACAGTGTGCTCAAGCTATCCACAGTGTGCTCAAGCTATCCACAGAGTGCTCAAGCTATCCACAGAGTGTTCAAGCTATCCACAGTGTGCTCAAGCTATCCACAGTGTGCTCAAGCTATCCACAGTGTGCTCAAGCTATCCACAGTGTGCTCAAGCTATCCACAGTGTGCTCAAGCTATCCACAGTGTGCTCAAGCTATCCACAGTGTGCTCAAGCTATCCACAGAGTGTTCAAGCTATCCACAGTGTGCTCAAGCTATCCACAGTGTGCTCAAGCTATCCACAGAGTGTTCAAGCTATCCACAGTGTGCTCAAGCTATCCACAGAGTGTTCAAGCTATCCACAGTGTGTTCAAGCTATCCACAGAGTGTTCAAGCTATCCACAGTGTGTTCAAGCTATCCACAGTGTGTTCAAGCTATCCACAGTGTGTTCAAGCTATCCACAGAGTGTTCAAGCTATCCACAGTGTGTTCAAGCTATCCACAGAGTGTTCAAGCTATCCACAGTGTGTTCAAGCTATCCACAGAGTGTTCAAGCTATCCACAGTGTGTTCAAGCTATCCACAGAGTGTTCAAGCTATCCACAGTGTGTTCAAGCTATCCACAGTGTGTTCAAGCTATCCACAGTGTGTTCAAGCTATCCACAGAGTGTTCAAGCTATCCACAGTGTGTTCAAGCTATCCACAGAGTGTTCAAGCTATCCACAGAAGCTATCCACAGTTCAAGCTATCCACAGAGTGTTCAAGCTATCCACAGTGTGTTCAAGCTATCCACAGAGTGTTCAAGCTATCCACAGAGTGTTCAAGCTATCCACAGAGTGTTCAAGCTATCCACAGAGTGTTCAAGCTATCCACAGAGTGTTCAAGCTATCCACAGAGTGTTCAAGCTATCCACAGAGTGCTCAAGCTATCCACAGAGTGTTCAAGCTATCCACAGAGTGTTCAAGCTATCCACAGAGTGTTCAAGCTATCCACAGTGTGTTCAAGCTATCCACAGAGTGTTCAAGCTATCCACAGAGTGTTCAAGCTATCCACAGAGTGTTCAAGCTATCCACAGTGTGCTCAAGCTATCCACAGTGTGTTCAAGCTATCCACAGAGTGTTCAAGCTATCCACAGTGTGTTCAAGCTATCCACAGTGTGTTCAAGCTATCCACAGAGTGTTCAAGCTATCCACAGAGTGTTCAAGCTATCCACAGTGTGTTCAAGCTATCCACAGAGTGTTCAAGCTATCCACAGTGTGTTCAAGCTATCCACAGAGTGTTCAAGCTATCCACAGCTATCCACAGAGTGTTCAAGCTATCCACAGAGTGATCAAGTGTGTGTTCAAGCTATCCACAGAGTGTGCTATCACAGCAAGCTATCCACAGAGTGTTCAAGCTATCACAGCAAGCTATCCACAGTGTGTTCAAGCTATCCACAGCAAGCTATCCACAGTGTGTTCAAGCTATCCACAGAGTGTTCAAGCTATCCACAGAGTGTTCAAGCTATCCACAGTGTGCTCAAGCTATCCAAAGAGTGTTCAAGCTATCCACAGAGTGCTCAAGCTATCCACAGTGTGCTCAAGCTATCCACAGTGTGTTCAAGCTATCCACAGTGTGTTCAAGCTATCCACAGTGTGTTCAAGCTATCCACAGAGTGCTCAAGCTATCCACAGTGTGCTCAAGCTATCCACAGAGTGTTCAAGCTATCCACAGTGTGCTCAAGCTATCCACAGAGTGTTCAAGCTATCCACAGAGTGTTCAAGCTATCCACAGTGTGTTCAAGCTATCCACAGTGTGCTCAAGCTATCCACAGTGTGTTCAAGCTATCCACAGAGTGCTCAAGCTATCCACAGTGTGCTCAAGCTATCCACAGTGTGCTCAAGCTATCCACAGAGTGCTCAAGCTATCCACAGAGTGCTCAAGCTATCCACAGTGTGTTCAAGCTATCCACAGTGTGTTCAAGCTATCCACAGAGTGCTCAAGCTATCCACAGTGTGCTCAAGCTATCCACAGAGTGCTCAAGCTATCCACAGTGTGCTCAAGCTATCCACAGTGTGTTCAAGCTATCCACAGTGTGCTCAAGCTATCCACAGTGCGTACAAGCTATCCACAGTGTGTTCAAGCTATCCACAGAGTGCTCAAGCTATCCACAGTGTGCTCAAGCTATCCACAGAGTGTTCAAGCTATCCACAGAGTGTTCAAGCTATCCACAGTGTGTTCAAGCTATCCACAGTGTGCTCAAGCTATCCACAGTGTGTTCAAGCTATCCACAGAGTGCTCAAGCTATCCACAGTGTGCTCAAGCTATCCACAGTGTGCTCAAGCTATCCACAGTGTGTTCAAGCTATCCACAGTGTGTTCAAGCTATCCACAGAGTGCTCAAGCTATCCACAGTGTGCTCAAGCTATCCACAGAGTGCTCAAGCTATCCACAGTGTGCTCAAGCTATCCACAGTGTGCTCAAGCTATCCACAGAGTGCTCAAGCTATCCACAGTGTGCTCAAGCTATCCACAGAGTGCTCAAGCTATCCACAGTGTGCTCAAGCTATCCACAGTGTGCTCAAGCTATCCACAGTGTGCTCAAGCTATCCACAGTGTGCTCAAGCTATCCACAGTGTGCTCAAGCTATCCACAGAGTGCTCAAGCTATCCACAGTGTGCTCAAGCTATCCACAGTGTGCTCAAGCTATCCACAGTGTGCTCAAGCTATCCACAGAGTGCTCAAGCTATCCACAGTGTGCTCAAGCTATCCACAGTGTGCTCAAGCTATCCACAGTGTGCTCAAGCTATCCACAGTGTGCTCAAGCTATCCACAGTGTGCTCAAGCTATCCACAGTGTGCTCAAGCTATCCACAGTGTGCTCAAGCTATCCACAGTGTGCTCAAGCTATCCACAGTGTGCTCAAGCTATCCACAGTGTGCTCAAGCTATCCACAGTGTGCTCAAGCTATCCACAGAGTGTTCAAGCTATCCACAGTGTGCTCAAGCTATCCACAGAGTGTTCAAGCTATCCACAGTGTGTTCAAGCTATCCACAGTGTGTTCAAGCTATCCACAGTGTGTTCAAGCTATCCACAGAGTGTTCAAGCTATCCACAGTGTGTTCAAGCTATCCACAGAGTGTTCAAGCTATCCACAGTGTGTTCAAGCTATCCACAGTGTGTTCAAGCTATCCACAGAGTGTTCAAGCTATCCACAGAGTGTTCAAGCTATCCACAGTGTGTTCAAGCTATCCACAGAGTGTTCAAGCTATCCACAGAGTGTTCAAGCTATCCACAGAGTGTTCAAGCTATCCACAGAGTGTTCAAGCTATCCACAGTGTGTTCAAGCTATCCACAGAGTGTTCAAGCTATCCACAGAGTGTTCAAGCTATCCACAGAGTGTTCAAGCTATCCACAGAGTGTTCAAGCTATCCACAGAGTGTGCTATCACAGAGTGTTCAAGCTATCCACAGAGTGTTCAAGCTATCCACAGAGTGTTCAAGCTATCCACAGAGTGTTCAAGCTATCCACAGAGTGTTCAAGCTATCCACAGAGTGTTCAAGCTATCCACAGAGTGCTCAAGCTATCCACAGAGTGTTCAAGCTATCCACAGAGTGTTCAAGCTATCCACAGAGTGCTCAAGCTATCCACAGAGTGTTCAAGCTATCCACAGAGTGTTCAAGCTATCCACAGAGTGGTCAAGCTTTCCACAGAGTGTTCAAGCTATCCACAGAGTGCTCAAGCTATCCACAGAGTGCTCAAGCTATTCACAGAGTGTTCAAGCTATCCACAGAGTTCTCAAGCTATTCACAGAGTGTTCAAGCTATTCACAGAGTGTTCAAGCTATTCACAGAGTGTTCAAGCTATCCACAGTGTGTTCAAGCTATCCACAGTGTGTTCAAGCTATCCACAGAGTGTTCAAGCTATCCACAGAGTGTGCTATCCACAAGCTATCCACAGAGTGTTCAAGCTATCCACAGAGTGTTCAAGCTATCCACAGAGTGTTCAAGCTATCCACAGAGTGTTCAAGCTATCCACAGAGTGTTCAAGCTATCCACAGAGTGTTCAAGCTATCCACAGAGTGTTCAAGCTATCCACAGTGTGTTCAAGCTATCCAACAGAGTGTTCAAGCTATCCACAGAGTGTTCAAGCTATCCACAGAGTGTTCAAGCTATCCACAGTGTGCTCAAGCTATCCACAGAGTGTTCAAGCTATCCACAGTGTTCAAGCTATCCACAGAGTGTTCAAGCTATCCACAGTGTGCTATCCACAGAGTGTTCAAGCTATCCACAGAGTGCTCAAGCTATCCACAGAGTGTTCAAGCTATTCACAAGGTGTTCAAGCTATCCACAGAGTACTCAAGCTATCCACAGTGTGTTCAAGCTATCCACAGAGTGTTCAAGCTATCCACAGTGTGCTCAAGCTATCCACAGAGTGTTCAAGCTATCCACAGAGTGTTCAAGCTATCCACAGAGTGCTCAAGCTATCCACAGTGTGTTCAAGCTATCAAGCTATCCACAGAGTGTGCTCAAGCTATCCACAGAGTGTTCAAGCTATCCACAGAGTGTTCAAGCTATCCACAGTGTGCTCAAGCTATCCACAGTGTGCTCAAGCTATCCACAGAGTGTTCAAGCTATCCACAGTGTGTTCAAGCTATCCACAGAGTGTTCAAGCTATCCACAGAGTGTTCAAGCTATCCACAGAGTGTTCAAGCTATCCACAGAGTGTTCAAGCTATCCACAGAGTGTTCAGGCTATCCACAGAGTGTTCAAGCTATCCACAGAGTGTTCAAGCTATCCACAGAGTGTTCAAGCTATCCACAGAGTGTTCAAGCTATCCACAGAGTGTTCAAGCTATCCACAGAGTGTTCAAGCTATCCACAGTGTGTTCAAGCTATCCACAGTGTGTTCAAGCTATCCACAGTGTGTTCAAGCTATCCACAGTGTGTTCAAGCTATCCACAGAGTGCTCAAGCTATCCACAGTGTGCTCAAGCTATCCACAGTGTGCTCAAGCTATCCACAGAGTGTTCAAGCTATCCACAGTGTGCTCAAGCTATCCACAGTGTGGTCAAGCTATCCACAGAGTGCTCAAGCTATCCACAGTGTGTTCAAGCTATCCACAGAGTGCTCAAGCTATCCACAGTGTGCTCAAGCTATCCACAGAGTGCTCAAGCTATCCACAGTGTGCTCAAGCTATCCACAGTGTGCTCAAGCTATCCACAGAGTGCTCAAGCTATCCACAGTGTGCTCAAGCTATCCACAGAGTGTTCAAGCTATCCACAGAGTGTTCAAGCTATCCACAGTGTGTTCAAGCTATCCACAGAGTGTTCAAGCTATCCACAGAGTGCTCAAGCTATCCACAGTGTGCTCAAGCTATCCACAGTGTGTTCAAGCTATCCACAGAGTGCTCAAGCTATCCACAGTGTGCTCAAGCTATCCACAGTGTGCTCAAGCTATCCACAGAGTGCTCAAGCTATCCACAGTGTGTTCAAGCTATCCACAGAGTGCTCAAGCTATCCACAGTGTGCTCAAGCTATCCACAGAGTGCTCAAGCTATCCACAGTGTGTTCAAGCTATCCACAGTGTGTTCAAGCTATCGACAGTGTGTTCAAGCTATCCGCAGAGTGTTCAAGCTATCCACAGAGTGATCAAGCTATCCACAGTGTGTTCAAGCTATCCACAGAGTGTTCAAGCTATCCACAGTGTGTTCAAGCTATCCACAGAGTGTTCAAGCTATCCACAGAGTGTTCAAGCTATCCACAGAGTGTTCAAGCTATCCACAGAGTGTTCAAGCTATCCACAGAGTGTTCAAGCTATCCACAGTGTGTTCAAGCTATCCACAGAGTGTTCAAGCTATCCACAGAGTGTTCAAGCTATCCACAGAGTGTTCAAGCTATCCACAGTGTGTTCAAGCTATCCACAGAGTGTTCAAGCTATCCACAGTGTGTTCAAGCTATCCACAGAGTGCTCAAGCTATCCACAGAGTGTTCAAGCTATCCACAGAGTGCTCAAGCTATCCACAGAGTGCTCAAGCTATTCACAGAGTGTTCAAGCTATCCACAGAGTGTTCAAGCTATTCACAGTGTGTTCAAGCTATCCACAGAGTGTTCAAGCTATCCACAGAGTGTTCAAGCTATCCACAGAGTGTTCAAGCTATCCACAGTGTGTTCAAGCTATCCACAGTGTGTTCAAGCTATCCACAGAGTGTTCAAGCTATCCACAGAGTGTTCAAGCTATCCACAGAGTGTTCAAGCTATCCACAGAGTGTTCAAGCTATCCACAGTGTGTTCAAGCTATCCACAGAGTGTTCAAGCTATCCACAGAGTGCTCAAGCTATCCACAGAGTGTTCAAGCTATCCACAGAGTGTTCAAGCTATCCACAGAGTGTTCAAGCTATCCACAGAGTGTTCAAGCTATCCACAGAGTGTTCAAGCTATCCACAGAGTGTTCAAGCTATCCACAGAGTGTTCAAGCTATCCACAGCTATCCACAGTGTTCAAGCTATCCACAGAGTGTTCAAGCTATCCACAGAGTGTTCTATATCCACAGAGTGTCAAGCTATTCACAGCAAGCTATCCACAGAGTGTATCAAGAGTGTTCTATCCACAGAGTGTTCAAGCTATCCACAGAGTGTTCAAGCTATCCACAGTGTGTTCAAGCTATCCACAGAGTGTTCAAGCTATCCACAGCAAGCTATCCACAGAGTGTTCAAGCTATCCACAGTGTGTTCAAGCTATCCACAGTGTGTTCAAGCTATCCACAGTGTGTTCAAGCTATCCACAGAGTGTTCAAGCTATCCACAGTGTGTTCAAGCTATCCACAGAGTGTTCAAGCTATCCACAGTGTGTTCAAGCTATCCACAGAGTGTTCAAGCTATCCACAGAGTGTTCAAGCTATCCACAGAGTGTTCAAGCTATCCACAGAGTGTTCAAACTATCCACAGAGTAAGCTTCAAGCTATCCACAGAGTGTTCAAGCTATCCACAGAGTGTTCAAGCTAGAATGGGAAGGGGGGAGGAGTTGCATTGTATGTTCGAGAAAATATTAATTGTTGCATAAAAAAAGGTATAAAAATAGATGGAGCAGTAACAGAGTCTGTTTGGGTAGAGTTCGTGGAGGGTCAAGAAAAACTAATTCTAGGTGTAATATACCGACCTCCAGGCTTGGATCACGATAGAGGGAGACTTCTTTGGGACGAAATTGTTAGGGCTTCTGGACACAGTAACGTAGTCATAGTAGGGGACTTTAACTTTAGCCAAATTGACTGGAATTCTTTGACAGGTAATCTAGAGTCCAGTGACTTCATGGAAACAGTTCAGGACTGTTTTCTGAAACAGAGTGTAACTGAACCTACCAGGGGTAATAATTTGCTAGACCTAGTCTTGTCAAATAAGGAAACACTCGTGAATAATCTGGAGATCACTGAAGAGCTTGGCGCAAGTGATCACAAATCCATCACCTTTAGCATTAATTGGGAATGCAAGAATAATGATAATACAGTAAAAATCCCCGATTTTCGTTCTGCCGATTATAATGGACTTAGGGAACATCTGTCTAATCTTGATTGGGGTTATCTAGCTAATGATTTTATTGACGATAATCATACTTATGAATATGAAGGGATCTGCTTTTATGATTGTTTTCTTAATAATGTACACAGTGCCCAGAGTATATACATTCCCCTGAGAGAAATTAGGTCTAATAATAACGATCCCAAATGGGTTAACAGGAGGCTAAAGCATCTATTAGGGGAGAAAAGGGGAATTTATAGGCGCATCAGAAGAGGAGAGGTTAACCTTACTGACCAATATGTTCAGCTTAAAAGAGAAGTAAAAAAGGCGATTAGAAAGGCTAAACGTGACTATGAAATTAGAGTTGCTAATGAATCAAAGACTAATCCAAAGGGGTTCTTTCAAGTGTATAGGACGAAGGTGAAGGAAAAAGTAGGACCTCTGAAATCTGGGAATGGACAGCTGACGGATAATGAACTGGAAATGTGTTCCTTATTTAATGACTATTTTTTGTCAGTTTTTACACAGGAAGATGTAAATGAGATTCCAGTAATTAACAATTATTTAGTTCCTGATGAATTTAAGTTAACTAATATTACTGTCACGAGGGACATGGTTATTAAACAGATTGACAAACTGAAACAAAATAAGTCCCCGGGACCCGATGAGTTGTTTTCAAGGGTACTTAAGGAATGCAAGATGGAGCTTAGTCAGCCATTAACGAGTGTATTCAATGCGTCCATCCTTACCAGTGTTGTGCCAGAGATGTGGAAGATGGCTAATGTGGTTCCTATATTCAAATCAGGGGATAAGTCCACTCCTTCAAATTACCGTCCAATAAGCCTGACATCTATAGTGGGCAAGTTATTACATAAGAACATAAGAACATAAGAAAGGAGGAACACTGCAGAAGGCCTGTTGGCCCATACTAGGCAGGTCCTTTACAATTCATCAAACTAACAAAACATTTGCCCAACCCAATTTTCAATGCCACCCAAGAAACAAGCTCCGATGTGCAAGTCCCACTCAAATCCAACCCCTCGCACTCATGTACTTATCCAACCTAAATTTGAAACTACCCAAAGTCCTAGCCTCAATAACCCAACTAGGTAGACTGTTCCACTCATCAACTACCCTATTTCCAAACCAATACTTTCCTATGTCCTTCCTAAATCTAAACTTATCCAATTTAAATCCATTACTGCGGGTTCTCTCTTGGAGAGATATCCTCAAGACCTTGTTAATATCCCCTTTATTAATACCTATCTTCCACTTATACACTTCGATCAGGTCTCCCCTCATTCTTCGTCTAACAAGTGAATGTAACTTAAGAGTCTTCAATCTTTCTTCATAAGGAAGATTTCTAATGCTATGTATTAATTTAGTCATCCTACGCTGAATGTTTTCTAACGAATTTATGTCCATTCTGTAATATGGAGACCAGAATTGAGCTGCATAATCTAGGTGAGGCCTTACTAATGATGTATAAAGCTGCAGTATGACCTCTGGACTTCTGTTGCTTACACTTCTTGATATAAATCCCAGTAATCTATTTGCCTTATTACGTACGCTTAGGCATTGCTGTCTTGGTTTAAGGTTGCTGCTTACCATAACCCCCAAGTCCTTTTCGCAATCTGTATGGCTAAGTTCTACATTATTTAACTTATAAGTGCTAGGGTTATGGGCACTCCCGAGCTTCAGAACCTTGCATTTATCTACATTGAACTGCATCTGCCACTTTTCTGACCAAGAGTAGAGTTTGTCTAAATCCTCCTGAAGTTCCCTAACATCTACGTTTGAATCAATTATCCTACCTATCTTCGTGTCATCGGCGAATTTGCTCATATCACTAGCAATTCCTTCATCAAGATCATTGATATATATTATAAACAACAACGGGCCCAAGACTGATCCCTGTGGAACGCCACTTGTTACTGATCCCCACTCGGATTTAACCCCATTTATGGACACTCTCTGCTTCCTGTCTGTGAGCCATGACTCGATCCACGAGAGCACCCTCCCCCCAATGCCATGAGCTGCTACTTTCTTCAACAGTCTTTGGTGCGGAACTCTATCAAATGCCTTACTAAAATCTAAGTAAACAATATCAAATTCTTTATCGTGGTCAACAGCCTCAAAAGCTTTACTGAAGAAAGTTAATAAATTAGTTAGACAAGACCGGCCTCTTGTGAATCCATGCTGAGTATCATTAATCAAGCTATGCTTATCGAGATGGCTTCTTATAATCTCAGCTATAATTGACTCTAGCAACTTGCCTACAATTGAGGTCAGGCTTATTGGGCGGTAATTTGACGGTAACGACTTGTCCCCTGTTTTAAAAATAGGAATTACATTAGCCATCTTCCACATATCAGACACTACACCTGTTTGAAGAGATAAATTAAAAATATTAGTTAATGGTTCACAGACTTCCATTTTGCATTCCTTAAGAACCCTTGAAAAAACCTCATCAGGACCCGGCGACTTATTTTGCTTCAGTCGGTCTATCTGCTTCACAACCATTTCACTAGTGACTATGATGTTACATAATTTATCTTCTTCTGATCCACTATAAAAATTAATTACCGGAATATTATTAGTGTCTTCCTGTGTAAAAACCGAGAGAAAATAATTATTTAAAATCGAGCACATTTCATTCTCTTTGTCAGTAAGATGCCCATAGTTATTTTTAAGGGGACCTATCTTATCTCTGACTTTTGTTCTATATACCTGGAAAAAACTTTTTGGATTAGTTTTAGAATCCCTAGCAACTTTAATTTCATAGTCCCTTTTAGCTTTTCTTATCCCCTTTTTAATGTCCCTCTTAATGTCAATATACTGATTCATAAGATGACCCTCGCCTCTTTTGATACGCCTATAAATTCCTTTCTTATGCCCCAGTAGATATTTCAGCCTATTATTCATCCATTTTGGGTCATTTCTATTTGATCTAATTTCCTTATAAGGGATAAACGTTCTTTGAGCAGCATGTATTGTGTTCAGAAAACTGTCATATTGATAGCTCTCTTCGTTACCCCAGTCAACAGATGATAAGTGTTCTCTAAGCCCATCGTAATCTGCTAAGCGAAAATCTGGGACTGTTACTGAGTTATCCCTACTATCATACTTCCATTCAATTCTAAATGTAATTGATTTGTGGTCGCTAGCACCCAGTTCCTCTGAAACTTCTAAATTATTAACAAGGGATTCATTGTTTGCCAGAACTAAGTCAAGCAGGTTATTTCCCCTTGTAGGTTCTGTCACAAACTGCTTCAAAAAACAATCCTGAACTACTTCTAAGAAATCGTATGATTCTAAATTCCCAGTCAAGAAATTCCAATCAATATGACTAAAGTTAAAGTCTCCTAGAATTACTACATTACCGTGCCTTGTGGCCCTAACAATTTCCTCCCATAGTTGTCTCCCTTGGTCCCTATCTAAGTTTGGGGGACGGTATATCACACCTAAAATTAATTTTTCATGCCCCTCTGAAAATTCTATCCAAACAGACTCTGTATGTGTTACTTCAGACTTAATACCCGTTTTTATGCAACAGTTCAAGCGATCTCGGACATACAATGCCACCCCACCCCCCTTCCCGATACTTCTATCTACTTGGAACAATTTAAAACCCTGAATGTGACATTCTGCAGGCATGTCCCGACTTTTTGAATTAAACCACGTCTCAGTAATGACAAATACATCTATGTCACCTGCACTAGCAACTAGTCTCAACTCGCCCATCTTATTCCTAGCACTACGACTATTTGTGTAATAAACTTTTAATGACCCTCCTCTCTCTTTACCCTTCCTGCTTTTTTCTATTATTCCACTAAACCTATTACTGTCCTTGTCAATTAGTGCCACTGGCTTTCCAATATCCACCTCATTTTGCCTATTACTAGTTCTCCTAGTACTCATATTACTACCCTGCGACTTCACAGTTTTCCTGCAAAAACCCATACCTCTAACTAATCCTAGTTTAAAGTCCTAACAACCCCCTCAACTGAGTTAGCAAGAAAACCCACACCTGCCCTGGATAAGTGAACGCCATCCCTGGCATACATGTCATTTCGGCCATAGAAGTTGTCCCAGTTGTCAATGAATGGTACTGCATTATCCTTACAGTGTTTATCCAGCCAACAATTAATACCAATTGCTCTGGACAACCATTCATTACCAACACCTCTTCTTGGCAAAATGCCACATATAACAGGGCGCCCCCCCTTCTTCCTAATCATGTCTATAGCTGTCCTGAACTTTCTAACTAAATCCTCACTTCTACGCTTGCCAACATCATTGCCTCCAGCACTGAGGCAAATAATAGGATTGATCCCATTACCTTTCATGATGTTGTCAAGCCGGCTAACAATGTCCTCCATCCCAGCCCCAGGAAAGCATACCCTTTGTCTCCTACTCCTGTCCTTCAAGCAGAATGCCCTATCCATGTATCTAACCTGGCTATCCCCAACAACAACAATATTCTTACCTTCCTTGTTGTCGTTCGTCGTGACGATCCCAGTAGTAGACTCACATTCGTATGCAGAGTGTGAAAGGGACTTGGGAGTCATGGTAAGCAGAAATCTAAAGCCAAGACAGCAGTGCCTCAGTGTGCGCAACAAGGCCAACAGATTACTTGGATTTATCTCAAGAAGTATAAGTAACAGAAGTCCAAAAGTTATTTTACAGCTCTATACATCACTAGTGAGGCCTCATTTAGATTATGCTGCTCAGTTTTGGTCCCCTTACTACAGGATGGACATAGACTCATTAGAGAACATACAGAGAAGAATGACTAAAATGATTTACTGTGTAAGGAACCTCCCGTATGAAGATAGACTTAAAGCCTTAAATCTCCACTCTCTGGAGAGGCGTAGAATGAGGGGAGATATCATTGAAGTGTATAAGTGGATGACGGGCATAAACAAGGGAGACATTAATAAAGTACTGAGGGTGTCGAACCAGGTAAGAACCAGGAATAATGGATTTAAATAAATGGTATAAAATACCGACACAATGGCAATATAAACACAAATGCAGTATAATGTGATCCTTTATTGACTACGTTTCGCCCACACAGTGGGCTTTTTCAAGTCACAAACAGAACTACCTGGGGTGGAAGGAAAGCGAGTATTTATAGTCCGGCTGAGGTCAGGTGAAGAATGCTGCATCTGATGATGTACCGAGTTGGGTTGTAGAGTCTAAAAACTTGGGTAGCTTGGAAAGGAGACTGGACAAGTTTGTGAGCAGACCTTCTACAGTGTTCTTATGTGGGATAGCGATGAAGAAGTTTCTTGGCAAGTGGTTCAGCTATGTTATAGAAGCCATTATTCTGGTTGAAGTTGTCGGATATAGAAATAAGTGATGATTCCAGGATTCTTCGGTATTGGGTGTTGTCTTCTGTGGCGATAAGTCTTGAGTTTCTGTAGTTTATCAAGTGGTTGTGTGAATTACGGTGTTGTACGCATGCATTCCTTGTGTCGTCAGACCTGCTTGCGTATTGGTGTTCTGAAATACGTGTTTGGAGGTCCCTTGATGTTTCGCCCACGTATAACTTGTTGCAGTCATTACAAGGGATTATGTATACCCCTGCAGAGGATGGAGGCTTGTCCTGCCTACTACTGGTGATGTCCTTGATGGTCGTGGTTGTGGAGGTAGATACTTGGAATGATGTTTTGGCAAAGATGTTGGAAACATGTTTGGCAATGGAGTTGGTGGGAAGGACTATGTATCTCTTCTCGGCAGTGTCTTCTCTGGGTGTGTTGAAGATGTTTAGTGCTCGCCGTCTGCAGTCTCTGATGAAGTGACGAGGATAGTGGAGTTTGGAAAATACCTGTTCAATTATAGTGCATTCTTCCTCAAGGAACTCGTTGCTGCAGATTCTGAGTGCACGCAGGAAGAAGCCTATAATTACACCACGTTTGGTTTTGGTGTCGTGGTGAGAGTAGAAGTGGAGAAGATCGTTTTGGTTGGTGGGTTTTCGATAGACTTTAAAACGAAGTTCGTGGTCAGCTTTGCAGAGTAGAACATCAAGGAAAGGAAGAGTGTTGTCGACCTCTTCTTCAAGTGTGAACTGGATTGAAGGCTCGACCTGGTTGAGCTTGTCTTGGAGAGCTTGAACGTTGAAGCGTTTAGGAGTTATGAGGAGAATGTCGTCAACATAACGGAGCCAAGAAACTTCTTCATCGCTATCCCACATAAGAACACTGTAGAAGGTCTGCTCACAAACTTGTCCAGTCTCCTTTCCTTAAATTCATCAGGAACTAAATAATTGTTAATTACTGGAATCTCATTTACATCTTCCTGTGTAAAAACTTACAAAAAATAGTCATTAAATAAGGAACACATTTCCAGTTCATTATCCGTCAGCTGTCCATTCCCAGATTTCAGAGGTCCTACTTTTTCCTTCACCTTCGTCCTATACACTTGAAAGAACCCCTTTGGATTAGTCTTTGATTCATTAGCAACTCTAATTTCATAGTCACGTTTAGCCTTTCTAATCGCCTTTTTTACTTCTCTTTTAAGCTGAACATATTGGTCAGTAAGGTTAACCTCTCCTCTTCTGATGCGCCTATAAATTCCCCTTTTCTCCCCTAATAGATGCTTTAGCCTCCTGTTAACCCATTTGGGATCGTTATTATTAGACCTAATTTCTCTCTGGGGAATGTATATACTCTGGGCACTGTGTACATTATTAAGAAAACAATCATAAAAGCAGATCCCTTCATATTCATAAGTATGATTATCGTCAATAAAATCA
This sequence comes from Cherax quadricarinatus, assembly GCF_038502225.1. Taxonomy (NCBI): domain Eukaryota; kingdom Metazoa; phylum Arthropoda; class Malacostraca; order Decapoda; family Parastacidae; genus Cherax; species Cherax quadricarinatus. Next base: position 52,290,380 of record NC_091296.1, read on the forward strand.
TTAGCTAGATAACCCCAATCAAGATTAGACAGATGTTCCCTAAGTCCATTATAATCGGCAGAACGAAAATCGGGGATTTTTACTGTATTATCATTATTCTTGCATTCCCAATTAATGCTAAAGGTGATGGATTTGTGATCACTTGCGCCAAGCTCTTCAGTGATCTCCAGATTATTCACGAGTGTTTCCTTATTTGACAAGACTAGGTCTAGCAAATTATTACCCCTGGTAGGTTCAGTTACACTCTGTTTCAGAAAACAGTCCTGAACTGTTTCCATGAAGTCACTGGACTCTAGATTACCTGTCAAAGAATTCCAGTCAATTTGGCTAAAGTTAAAGTCCCCTACTATGACTACGTTACTGTGTCCAGAAGCCCTAACAATTTCGTCCCAAAGAAGTCTCCCTCTATCGTGATCCAAGCCTGGAGGTCGGTATATTACACCTAGAATTAGTTTTTCTTGACCCTCCACGAACTCTACCCAAACAGACTCTGTTACTGCTCCATCTATTTTTATACCTTTTTTTATGCAACAATTAATATTTTCTCGAACATACAATGCAACTCCTCCCCCCTTCCCATTGCATCTATCCACATTGAATAACTTAAATCCCTGAATATTACACTCAGCAGTCATATCCCGACTCTTTAAATCATACCACGTTTCAGTTAATGCAATGATATCAAAGTTCCCAGCACATGCTACCAAACGTAGTTCATTAATTTTATTTCTTGCACTTCGACTGTTAGCATAAAATACCATCATATGTTTTTTCTTCTGCACATTTTTCCTATTCATCTTTGTTTTTACACAATTTCTGAAATTATCATTACCCAGAGTTACTCCATGACAGTTACTATTAAGATTCTTAATATCAGAGCATAAGTCAATATATCCATATTCATTATTAATCATTTCAAAACCCATACCTCTAACTAATCCTAGTTTAAAGTCCTAACAACCCCCGAAGTCCTAACTTGTCACCTGGCTGAGTCAAATCAGATACCATCTTGTTAAATTCAAACACCATCTGTAACGTCTTAGATATTTCTTAGTTTTTCCTTTATATCTCGAGGGTAAATAATGTGCTTACCACCGTTTTTAAATATGATAAAGAGGCTACGTTAATTAGCAACAGATTATTTAATAATATTGTTAACACTACACAAATAACCCACACATAGGAGAAAGAAACTTTTGACGATGTTTCGGTCAAGCTTAGACCCAGATATTAATGGTTCAGGTTGGACCGAAACGTTGTCATAAGCTCATCTCTCCTGTGTTCGAGTTATTCGTGTATTGTTCCAGTCACGGTATTGTGTCATTTTATTCACATCGGCCGATTCCCACCAAGGCAGGGTGGCCCGAAAAAGAAAAACTTTCATCATCATTCACTCCATCACTGTCTTGCCAGAAGGGTGCTTTACACTACAGTTTTTAAACTGCAACATTAACACCCCTCCTTCAGAGTGTAGACACTGTACTTCCCATCTCCAGGACTCAAGTCCAGCCTGTCTGTTTCCCTGAATCCCTTCATAAATGTTACTTTGCTCATACTCCAACAGCACGCCAAGTATTAAAAATTATTTGTCTCCGTTCACTCCTATCAAGTACGCTCAAGCACACTTGCTGGAAATCCAAGCCCCTTGCACACAAAACCTCCTTTACCCCCTCCCTCCAACCCTTCCTAGGAGGACCCCTACCCCGCCTTCCCTCCACTACAGATTTATACACTCTCTAAGTCATTCTGTTTTGTTCCACTCTCTCTACATGTCCGAACCACCTCAACAACCCCTCCTCAGCCCTCTGGGTAATAGTTTTGGCAATCCCACACCACACATTGCCCTCAGACATGACATCTCCATTACCTCCAGCCTTCTCCTCGTTGCAACATTCATCACCCATGCTTCACACCCATAAAAGAGTGTTGGTTCAACTATATTCTCATACATTCCCCTCTTTGCTTCCACGGACAACGCTCTTTATCTCCACAGACTTTAAGTGCACGACTCACCCTTTTCCTCTCATCAATTCTGTGATTCACCTCATCCTTCATAGACCCATCTGCTGACACGTCCACTCCCAAACATATATATATATATATATATATATATATATATATATATATATATATCGTCTCTCTGCCCTCTTTCTCTATTCATGTCTTCAAATCACACTATCATACTCCCACTCTCTCTTCTTCAATTTAAAGCATAGTCATAATGTACTGTGCTTGTTCTATACACACAGTGTCCTCACAGCCATGTCAAACTTTTCCACAGCCTCCGGTACCAAACAAAAATAATCTTTAATTATAATCATCAACAGACAGTCAGAAAGACTGACAGACACAAATTTATGCCTCAAGTGTTACAGTGGAGCTTCATTATTAATTCATTATCTAAGTAGAAGCCTTCGTCAGCTGCCCGAGAGATTATACCAACAGCTCTCTGAAGTGTTCAGCCTAAAATACATTAGGTGAGGATTATGTTAAACTCCATTTAGTTTAGGTAAGCAAGTGTAACACGGCAAGTCCTTTACACAGTGTGATAATGCAAATTTGCTTTGAAGTGGCTATATTTTCCACACATCTGACGTTTCCCGCCCCGGCAGGACGAGCCAGTGAAGGAAAACACTTTTGCCATCACCTTCTACATGTCTTTCCAGATTAACATTGACACTACGAGAGGATATTTTTATCATTATGGCTGTGATTACAGCATAATCACTGTGTGTGATTGTCTGAATGGCTCAGACTTGGTGAGACATCGTTCTTGTCTCCAGCTGAATTTCACTTGAGCCTAAACCTCTGTGAATTTTAAACTCTGTTTACAGGAGCCTCATTCCATTTGAAGCCCAGGTTAAGCTTTCTTTTCACAACTTATGCTATCTTGTTTTTGGCCGTTCTTCACATTCCATATCTATAACCAAACCCATAATTGGATGTTTTGTAAATATTCTTTTGAACTTTCTGTTCAATTATCTTTTAAATTTGCAATGTTTTAAGACATTTTCTAATTTCCTCCATGAAGTAACTGAAAAAAAATGCATGTACCCTTAAAGCTAATTGTATTAAAGGATGTAGTGCACTGTTGAGAAATGGTTTACCAGCTAAGATATAGTTTAAATATAGGGAATACTTAGCTGATAATAGACAGCAAATCGTCTACACATCCGCCCCTGCAGACGAAGTCTTGAATTGTTGTCATGATCATCTCTCAACGGGCTGTAATAGATCATATTATGTAAACAATAAATTACCCCTAGGGGGTGTTATGTCAGCATTTCATTCATGGATTGCTGACAAACTTACTTGTGTGGACTCAAAAGTCCGCACCTCACTGCCGACTATAGGTTCATTACAAACTCCTTGCGACTCAAGAACTGCGCAGTCCCCTGTACTACAAGAAATTCGTAACCTACCTTGCTCTTGTAGCATGAGCTATGGTGTTCTTCACACCTTCGACAGGTATCGGTGACTTGATAGAAGCTGAAGTGTCCTTGGATGTCCACGTCTTCCATAGTCTAGGAATACGCACACTGGTACACTATGTTCCACAAGATTTGTCTTTATTGTTCACAATCTTATCACTGAAGAAGCTGATCACACTTCTCTTAAGTGTTTATTGTGTTTTATGAGATACTTTGTTCCTACTAACGCACGGATCAGTGTTCTTTGTTGGTTATCCTGGCGTCAGTGTGACTCTCAGTAGAGTCAAAAGTAATCTGACCTCACAACGCCCCACGCCGTCACTACCCCTAGCACATAAAGGAAAAGCTGACCTAGTACTTTTTCTTCCTTGCCACTTCCTTCATGAAGCAAAGCAGAATGTTTGATTCTTGCTGTCTTAAGCATAGACAACAATGTACACTATCTTTACCATGGTAATAAACTGGGAGCAGGATTTTCCTTAATTGTTCTGCTAAGGTAAGAGATGGACTGTCTTTTATTAAACTACACTTTGCAACACTGGAGTCTTGCACGGAGCGGCGGTCGCTTGACCACGTCGCATATTCGTACTGCATCTGGGATCAATTACTTGCTGTAGCAGTAAACAAGATGCTTGTCCCTTCTGAGAGGGCTGGGCCCCTCAGGGCTGAAAGGGGCTGAAAGGGGATGAAGGGGGCTGATGGGGGCTGATACTCCCCTCCTGGAGAAAATTTCTCCACATGCACTATCTTTCATTTCTGCAATTAAGGCAGATATTTTTGTTCCGTATTATTGATAAGATTAAGCAAAAAGCTTCAAAAGATTGTTCATACAGCAGCTTCTGGATGATATTTCACTTCTTTTCCCGCTTCATATTTTATCCACTTTTATTCTTCCTCTTCTACGTAGTCTTTATATTTCCTTGTACACTCACCACCTTCAGCAATTCTGTTGCTTCTAGTGAACCCAAGAGATCGTTGAGACGAGCCTTCTAATCTCGAGATTCATCTGTTTCCACTTCAGTATCTGCTAGAAATCCGGACAAGGACTTCAGCATAAAAAAGTCATTAATAAAAAGCTTTCAGCTTCGCTGGAATAAGCTACAAGAACTTCAGCATAAAAATAAACCACCAAGAACCTTCCTCCCTTGATAAACGGAGCTACGAGAACTTCAGCATAACTAGAACCTCGAGTTCTCACCACGCTGAGAGAAACTTTGAGTAAAGATTACCTAGTGGCCGCATCTCCCAAATAGTTCTCTCGCGTTACTGAGACAAAGATTTACATTAGGTATTTCTGAATTTGCTGTTCATTTAGTAGGGAGGAATCGCATCTGGAATATCAAAGTGAAAGGAACAAGCTAGAAGCCTAACACTAGCAAGTGGTGAAAAATGATACTAATTGAGGTGGCCCTTAATGGTAGTTATAAAAGCCCTTTAATGGGTGAAAAGTGCCACATGAGGACTCTGCTGCAATTAGTGCCTTTTCTACAAAGAAGCTATTGACGGGAGACTAAGAATATCAAGGCTAGCCTTCAGGGGTCCTTATTCATTCATGATGCAGAGGACGACGGGAAGAGAGATGGAGTGTGTGACGCAACAGAGAGTGAAAGAAAAAAAATTACATAAAGACAAGATTACAAACAAAATTAAGAATTGGTAGAGACAGATGAAGATTAAAGGATGAAAAAGGAGCCAAAAAAAATGCGACTCAATATACACCAAGCTTCACCTTAGGATCAAATACCATTTGGAGATCAAAGGTTCCCACAACCATCACTTCATAGCAAAGGTTACAAAGGTTACACAGTCTTGAAGACGCACGTGCGTGACATAGGCGGATTACTTAAATTCTGCTCATCCAGTCGGCACCAAGGATACGGATCTATTAAACTAATCAGCACCGATCATATCCTAAAAGGAAATCCCGAATCCAAGTTGTCCCTAGTTGGCATCCTTCATATTGTTACCGCTATGTGGGAGCTGCTGGGAGGGAGGCGGAGGGAAGTACGCTGACCTAAGTGAGAGGGAGGCGGAGAGAGGGATGCTGACCTAAGTGGGAGGGAGGCGGAGAGAGGGATGCTGACCTAAGTGAGAGGGAGGCGGAGAGAGGGATGCTGACCTAAGTGGGAGGGAGGCGGAGAGAGGGATGCTGACCTAAGTGAGAGGGAGGCGGAGAGAGGGATGCTGACCTAAGTGGGAGGGAGGCGGAGAGAGGGATGCTGACCTAAGTGGGAAGGAGGCGGAGAGAGGGATGCTGACCTAAGTGGGAGGGAGGCAGAGAGAGGGATGCTGACCTAAGTGGGAGGGAGGCGGAGAGAGGGATGCTGACCTAAGTGGGAGGGAGGCAGAGAGAGGGATGCTGACCTAAGTGGGAGGGAGGCATAGAGAGGGATGCTGACCTAAGTGGGAGGGAGGCGGAGAGAGGGATGCTGACCTAAGTGGGAGGGAGGCGGAGAGAGGGATGCTGACGCTAGTATTGTTCTGGCAGATACATAATGGAAGCAAGGGCCCTCTCGTAATGAAATATTAGTGTATATTGGTTTCCCACTAAGACGCAATCGCGCCTCTCTCTCTCTCTCTCTCTCTCTCTCTCTCTCTCTCTCTCTCTCTCTCTCTCTCTCTCTCTCTCTCTCTCTCTCTCTCTATCTATCTATCTATCTATCTATCTATATTTATCTTTCTGTCTTTCTCTTATAAGAGAGATCATTTAATGCAGACTTTGGTCACTCTTCACTAACCAACCAGAGCACACGTCAAAGGTCAGTCTCATAAATCAGCTCAGGTTGGCTCAGCTGCCAACTCCAGACAACTCGGAGAGAGCAGCTCAGACCAGCTTAATTGCATTATCAGACTCGGCGGCCGGATTACCCATGTTACTGCTGGAGATGAACCCAGGCGTCCTAGACGGTTTACAGTTCAACACTAAGAACGTGTCTCCTGTATGTCTAAGCTGGGGAAGGGCTCACTGTTCGAGGTATTAGGGTGTACCTTCCATTTCCTCGATCCAAACTGGATTACCTCCCATTCCCGAGGTACCAGATACCCTGACGGGATTAACTCTTTTCCGTAAATATAATAACGAGATGTATCTTGGTGTCTGTGTGATCTGAGGAGGGTATCCCTGTATACCGCAAGGTGTCGGTAAAGTTCTAACACAGCAGAAGACAAAAATGTGTATAGGTATAAATGTATGCATATGCGTTCGTATGCATGTACAAATATATGCTTTTGCATGTGAATGAATGTGTATGTTTACCTGTTTGTATATGTATGCATGTCAAATTGTGCTTCATGTTGCATGTGTGTATGCAGATGTATATATGTATATGTATGGGCATATGTATTCTTGTGAAATGAATACATGTACACCTCTGCATGTGTAAGTATAAATATGTGGATGCATTGTGCATATGTATTATCAGTATGTATGTATGTGTGCATATTTATGCATATGCCTATAAATATCTTTATATCCTTGTATGTGTGCATGCTAAAAAATAAATACTTTAAAATATATATCAGGTCTCAGTGTGGTTTTTTCTGGGCGTTGTTCTGCAGTTTAAATGAGTCTCAGCAGGGAGCTGAGACTCCTTTCTCTCTCTCTCTCTCTCTCTCTCTCTCTCTCTCTCTCTCTCTCTCTCTCTCTCTCTCTCTCTCTCTCTCTCTCTCTCTCTCTCTCTCTTTCTTTCTCTGTCTCTTTCTCTTTTTCACAGTAGTGCAGAGGTCAGATGGGGTCAAGTGACCCTCTAGTTTTCCATTATCAGAACGGGATCACATTTCTCGCAACAATGAGTCCTAACTAAGCAGTTTTAAATTAGAAAGAGATTACATGCAGATAGAATGTGGTCTTCAACACATACCAGTTGGCTGTGGGCGCCGACACGTTCCAGCACATTACCAGAGAAACCCCATAATATATTTCACACTCGTGTTTGCCCTGGAAATACCTTTATCTAGAAACATCTTAAAAGTATGTAGCAATAAGCACTTAGTTAGTAAGTTTCATTTAAAATGGAATGCGTCAGGATTCAGGATTCAGTTCTGCGATGCAGTCACATAGTGTTGGTTGGCACCCGTGTTTTTCAGACATTATGTCTGCGTAATTCGCATTATTTCGCCCATATAAGGGGCATGCACGACAGTAAGAGCATGCTAGTGCTAGTCTTCTAGTCGGTAAGACTCTTGCAAGATCAACTAAACAAGTGAGCGAAATTCGCGGTAGTACAACACAGATCACTTGCGCAGAATTATAAATATGTGGTCAAATCGTGTTTTTCTGTGTCACTTATTCTCACTCTAATGATCATTAAGGAGAATTGGAACAAGCGATGGCAATGCAAGTGACGTTGAAACAATTCATAGTATACACGGTGTGTTGAATTTAGTGAACAAGAACATTAGAGTCCAAAGAACATTCCCGTGTTAATATTCTGCTCAACATCGCTCAGAGGAAGAGTAGAGTTATCCAACCTTCAAGCAAGAGTGGAACCATCCTACCATCAGTCAAACCACCATTTCCGGTGTCATGTCGTTTGGGTATGATACACATACCTAGGTAAGCCCTCCCAAACTCATATTTTACTGGGTTAGCTGATATGGGGTTTGATAGGGCTAACCAGCAGCCATCATGACACATTGATCATTGCCCAAACCCAGGTAAGACCTGCCCAGGACGTTCCAGGTGAGAAACATGAAACAGTGGAATATATATCTTCAGGGCGAGTATTAACCCTGGCCATAATTGCTCTATTTTCAGCCCCGTGGGTACCAGAATAGCCAACGTCGAAGGAGAATCCCAGAACCATGGCTGCTGGGGTTCTGAGCTGTCAACCAATAAGATAAGTGCCTTTTAATAGTCATCAATGGTCTTTAAAGCATTTAGCATTGAAAAATCACATATTTGGTCTTTTGAACCGGATAAAGACCACAAGGTCTTTAAAGATACAAGATCTTTAAAATATAGTATAGAACCCATTAGTCATAGAAAATGGAAATCAAGACCCAGCTGTCTCACAAAGTCAGACAAAGACTTATTTTTGGACCTTGATAAAGATCAGTTAGGTCTTATTATTTTTGTACTAATTGTTCTATATAAATAGTGCTCATTATAGTCACTAATTAAGCAAATTAGAAGAGACTGAATCTCACTAATATGTCGATCTTCTTAAGGAAGCGTAATTTATATGTTAAAGTTTTCAACTCTACTGCCAGTGAAATTTATATGTATGTGTATGATGTATTTTAAACGATAGCGTCTTACTAATGTGCAAATTCGCAAAAACGTTAGTTAAAAGCCCAGTGTCTGAGTTAGCATCACACCTGCGCCATTCATTCATCAAGGACCATAGTGTACCCATCAAGGCCACTGACCGTGCTGTGCTCAGTATAATTAAAGGGCAGTGGGCCAGTGTGTTCTGAACTACACTGACTCATAACAACAAATACACTTCATAACACAGCTGTTCACTGCAGGACGGCACATTTATCCCTAGCTAGTATATTAATAGTTGAGTAATTAGTGATTTTAAGAGTTACTTATTCTTAAGAAGTATACGACATGGAGTCTATACAGACACGTCTCCAATCTCTTCAGATGAAGGAAATTCAAACTGAAAATTTGAATGGTGTCTGTAATGGGTTAATTAGAGAAGCAAGCATTGATTATGATCTCTTAGAGGTCAAACTCGACCTTCTTTCAAAATGTAAAAAGGTATTTGAATCAGCCTTCACTCAATATGAGAGCGAATTTCTGCTCACCTTTAGTAACAAACAAAAAGTATGGTCAGATCTATATTGTGCACTTAACAAAGTTCTGTTACAAATATTATTTCTGTCAGTGGGCACACATCTGTTATATCAACAGATACCACACCTCTACCCAGCTTACCTGAACTAGTCATTAGGTCATGACTACGAACGAGGAATTCATCAGTGGTATTAAGTCATTGACAGACAGTAGAACAGACACTGATGAGGTACTAAACTGAATTACCTTTAGCGTCTAGTAAAGGGTGAACCCTCTGAACTGACTATAACATTCCCGGTTGTTAAAGATAATTATCAACAAGGTTTAAAGGTCATAGAAGTCAATTACCTTAATGCTGATGAGATAAGGGTTAGACATACTACAAGACTTTAAGCTTGAAGCCACCCAGGACACTGTCAGATTTACAGACATATTGTCTTAAGACTCTAGAGATGAGGTATGATATCAGTCGAGGTTTACAGGATATAGTTTCTTGCATGCAGACAATAAGACGTGAAGATAAACCCAAACACACTGCTGTGGATGCCACACCATCAACTCAGCATAAGAAGAGTACGCCTACTCCCTCTAAGCCGTCATCGGATGTGAACGCCCATATAGGCATTTACTAAGCTGTAAATACAGTTGAGACGAAAACGATTGTAACGTCTAAACATACTACAAATTATGTACTGTGGGAGGAGTCGCATTGGGCGCAGTTTTTCAAACAATAACCGACCGTCGAGACACGTATGAAATGTGTTCAACAACAAGGGAGGTAAATGCTCATTGTAATATAAATGATATAAGTATAAAGGTGCCAACCACACTGCATTATGTACCAGCCTTTCCACTGAGAAACAGCTGCCTTCCACTGAGAAACAGCTACCTTCCACTGAGAAACAGCTACCTTCCACTGAGAAACAGCTGCCTTCCACAGAAAACGAGACTAACCAGGCGACGACACTTAATATTGTGTTGAAGGATGACAGGTCAAGGTCGATCGCACTTCCAATACCCCTGGTCGAGCTCTCTAACAAATCACACAAGACAAATGTAATAACTCTATCTGATTAAGGCTCCCAAAAGTCTTTCATAAGAAAGACTGTGTTGCAGAAACTGAGTAAACAGTCTCACTCCAAGGTACAGCTCTACAATTCTGGATTTTTCAAACTTACTGGTAACCAGACATATGACAGCCAAATTTACTGTTCATTTAGGAAACAGAAGAAGACGATGGAAGCTGTTGGGATGAATGATTTACATATGACTGTGCACATCAAAGGACTAAAGAACATAGTCGTTCTGATGTCAGCCAAGGTCAAGCTGGCATGTCCAAGCTTACAGACGGACAGTGTCAGTTCGACTGATTTAGTCATCGACAGTGATTACTGTCACTGTTTTGTGCAAAATATGGTAAGTCAACATGATGTTCACTTACTGACAACAGCTGGGAGCCCACATAACCTGTGGTCCAATTCTTAACACCCAGGGTGGAACAAAAGCTGTATTAATACAGTGGAAAATGTAATAGTTACTAGAATCACAATAATAGAAATTATCATTATTGGAAGAAATGAATGAACTAGGGGATAAATTGTGGAATCTAGATATCATAGGTATTGATGTGAATAAACCAAACCAACAGGAGTCTTAGACTTACAATCAATATTTAGACACTGTCAAATATGAAGATGGATAGTACTGAGTTAGATACTATGGAAATTAAACAAACAACATCTGCCTAGCAACTATCGCATGGCTTTCGGACAAATAAGAGATCCTGACTATGTATGATACAATCATACAAGAACAGTTGGATAACATTTTCCTTGAGGAAGCAGACCAAGACAAGTTGAAGGAAGCAGCTCATTATCTCCCGCATCATGGAGTCAGGAATGATTCTGAAACAACTCTCTACGTGTTGTGTACAACTGCGGCAAACGTGCCAGTAGAGATGTAGAGAGTCTTAACGACTGTCTAATGACAGGACCCTCGCCGATAGACTTGGAGACGTGCTCATGAAATTTGACACAGATCCCTATGCCTACACGGCTGATATTTTCAAGGCTTTTCTAAGAGTAGGCGTACAAGAAATTGATAGATTATACTCGATTTCTTGGGCCAGAGGATCCACATAACCTTCAAAGTCCTGTGAAAACATATCGGTGGTTTGAGCAACATTTTAATACACATTTAATACACATTTAATACACATTTGAAGAAATCTAAAAGTCCCTTCAAAGTCACTTTAAAGCAAAGATTTTATGTGGACAATCTTTAAGGTATTGTGACTATAGAGAAGGATTTGAATTTATTATATATGGAAGTTAACAATGAAATGGGATGTGCAAATATGCCTCTAAGGATATGGAATACTAATTCAACGAAATTAAGGGAATTTATTAAATTAGATTTCCCTGAAACTGAGATTTTTTTATTGCAACAATATGCTAGGACTCATTTGGAACACACAGGAAGACACCTTGAGCCTCAAAAGCATAAAAAAATAAACATTGCAGTAGACTCACCAAACATAGTTTACTGTCTGAGGTATCACAATGTTCTGATCCTCTAAGACTTGTCTAACCAATAACCATAACAGGTAAAATGCTTGTGCAAGATGCATGGAAGATCAAAATAGGTTGGGACAAGAGATTGCTTTCAGATGTAAGTTAAACATGGAGTGAGATATCCGCGGAGTTTACAAGGGTCCATTAAGTTATACTATTTCCAAAACAGTTCAAGAGGGAAAAAGTACATATTACACGTATTCTATGATGCGTCAACCAGAGGTGATGGCGCTGTAGCTTACATGAGTAATGCTGAAGGAAGTTTATTAATTACTTCCAAAGCCAGAATGGCACCACTGAAAGTCAGAACAGTGCCACAATTGGAAATGACAGCACTCTATGTAGGTACAAAACTAGCTGTCTATCTTCGCAAAGTACTTGATCACCTCACCGCTCAAATAACCGTGATCTGGAGCGATAATGAAGCGGCTCTTCAGAGGTTAAGAAACAATAATAACCTGGCCTATGTACAAAATAGAGAAGCAGAAATAAGGAAAACGCAGAAAGATTTCCTCTTCCTGTATATCTCTACCAAGGAGAATCCATCTGACATGCTGTCACGTGGTGTCCCACTCAAGAATTTTGTGGATAATAAATTAAGGCTCCACGGACCGAGCTGGCTCCCCAATAAAGATAATTGGCCTCAACAAAAGGCTCAAATTATGTTTCTCTCTGAATATAAAATTATATTAATGGTACGGAAAAATCATTTCATATTTAGCAACAAAGCCTCATGATTCTGTCCCAGGATTTAGTTTTTCCGTTACAAAGTATCATAGAAGTTTTTTCAAAACCTCGATTGATTAACAACATGATTCATATATCGTACGATATGTTACGACAACATTATCATGGTCTCCTGGTTATCTTTGCAATATAAATTATAACGTTCACAATGAGAGCCCTGATAGTTGTTCCCTGGCAGAATATGTTGTGATGTCTGTGTTTCGACTTTCAACCTTCATACTCTCGATATTTAAAATTTCAAAGCGTATATAAACAACAAATCTCCCGTGATTAGAGAAAGCCTCCCTATATTATGTCTGATATTTTTAATGATGCAAAGGCGCATCCTTAGTGCTAAAGAGAAGAGTCATCCTTTGTACTTTCTCGATAACTGATCTAAAAAAAATTTTGGTATGCACGTCAAAAAATGGTTGTCTTTGTTGAGAGTTACGAGGATTTTTGTGCTTTCACCTTAGATAACATCTCCCGAAGAGTTCCTGTTTTTTCATTTCTCAGTATCATCATACGTCTTTGATGTGGCATCTTGTGATGATTCAGACTGTGCTGCGTCTGAACAAGAATGTGCAGGTTCATGTAGCACATCATGTGATGATGTTCCTGGTGAAGACGAGCAAGCGTGTGAGATTCCTGATGTGATGGAAGAAACGCGGTTAGGTTAGGTAAGGTTCATCAGGAAACAGGACAAGTGTTTCCTGACGCGGGTCTTAGATGATGATCCGCCGTTGGAGCTTCTGATCATCTGAAGCTCCAGCCTTCCGCTGGCTTACCAGTCCACCACTTTAAAAATTATGGTCATAATTATAACTATTTTCATACAGTAAGAGAAACTTTGTGCTTTGCCACGTATTTATGCTGCAGTTACGTGACCTTGAAACTCGTTCCTAGCCAGACATGTTGACTCCGTAAGGTTGCAGCGTAATGTCTTCTCCACCTACAAGCCGAATTTAGATGTTAGGTTTCCCATAAATAGAATACCTTTAAGAGAGCACAGTAAACTCAATATATGTTTTATTTAAAAGATGAGGAGTAAACATTTGTCAACACTACTTCCGTAGGACTTAAAATATATTTAAGAAACGTAATCTATATGATAACTGATCTTAATTAATATGAATAATACCTACAAGGTAAGATAATAAGAAACTTATGTTCAGTGTTGTTCAGAATTTGATATATGTTTTTACTGGATGTGTGTTCAGTGGATCCTTCTCTTCTCTGTATATCCTGCGTTCGAATATTAAACTCATTTTCACGATGTGACATCTCTCATCCTTAACTCATTTTCACGATGTGACATCTCTCTCTCATCCTTGACTCATTTTCACGATGTGACATCTCTCATCCTTGACTCATTTTCACGATGTGACATCTCTCTCTCATCCTTGACTCATTTTCACGATGTGACATCTCTCTCTCATCCTTGACTCATTTTCACGATGTGACATCTCTCTCTCATCCTTGACTCATTTTCACGATGTGACATCTCTCTCTCATCCTTGACTCATTTTCACGATGTGACATCTCTCTCATCCTTGACTCATTTTCACGATGTGACATCTCTCATCCTTGACTCATTTTCACGATGTGACATCTCTCTCTCATCCTTGACTCATTTTCACGATGTGACATCTCTCTCATCCTTGACTCATTTTCACGATGTGACATCTCTCTCATCCTTGACTCATTTTCACGATGTGACATCTCTCTCTCATCCTTGACTCATTTTCACGATGTGACATCTCTCATCCTTGACTCATTTTCACGATGTGACATCTCTCTCTCATCCTTGACTCATTTTCACGATGTGACATCTCTCTCTCATCCTTGACTCATTTTCACGATGTGACATCTCTCTCTCATCCTTGACTCATTTTCACGATGTGACATCTCTCTCTCATCCTTGACTCATTTTCACGATGTGACATCTCTCTCATCCTTGACTCATTTTCACGATGTGACATCTCTCATCCTTGACTCATTTTCACGATGTGACATCTCTCTCTCATCCTTGACTCATTTTCACGATGTGACATCTCTCTCATCCTTGACTCATTTTCACGATGTGACATCTCTCTCATCCTTGACTCATTTTCACGATGTGACATCTCTCTCTCATCCTTGACTCATTTTCACGATGTGACATCTCTCTCATCCTTGACTCATTTTCACGATGTGACATCTCTCTCTCATCCTTGACTCATTTTCACGATGTGACATCTCTCATCCTTGACTCATTTTCACGATGTGACATCTCTCTCTCATCCTTGACTCATTTTCACGATGTGACATCTCTCTCTCATCCTTGACTCATTTTCACGATGTGACATCTCTCTCATCCTTGACTCATTTTCACGATGTGACATCTCTCTCTCATCCTTGACTCATTTTCACGATGTGACATCTCTCATCCTTGACTCATTTTCACGATGTGACATCTCTCTCTCATCCTTGACTCATATTCACGATGTGACATCTCTCATCCTTGACTCATTTTCACGATGTGACATCTCTCTCTCATCCTTGACTCATTTTCACGATGTGACATCTCTCTCTCATCCTTGACTCATTTTCACGATGTGACATCTCTCTCATCCTTGACTCATTTTCACGATGTGACATCTCTCTCATCCTTGACTCATTTTCACGATGTGACATCTCTCTCTCATCCTTGACTCATTTTCACGATGTGACATCTCTCATCCTTGACTCATTTTCACGATGTGACATCTCTCTCTCATCCTTGACTCATTTTCACGATGTGACATCTCTCTCTCATCCTTGACTCATTTTCACGATGTGACATCTCTCATCCTTGACTCATTTTCACGATGTGACATCTCTCTCTCATCCTTGACTCATTTTCACGATGTGACATCTCTCTCATCCTTGACTCATTTTCACGATGTGACATCTCTCTCATCCTTGACTCATTTTCACGATGTGACATCTCTCTCATCCTTGACTCATTTTCACGATGTGACATCTCTCTCTCATCCTTGACTCATTTTCACGATGTGACATCTCTCTCATCCTTGACTCATTTTCACGATGTGACATCTCTCTCTCATCCTTGACTCATTTTCACGATGTGACATCTCTCTCTCATCCTTAACTCATTTTCACGATGTGACATCTCTCTCTCATCCTTAACTCATTTTCACGATGTGACATCTCTCTCATCCTTGACTCATTTTCACGATGTGACATCTCTCTCATCCTTGACTCATTTTCACGATGTGACATCTCTCTCATCCTTGACTCATTTTCACGATGTGACATCTCTCTCATCCTTAACTCATTTTCACGATGTGACATCTCTCTCATCCTTGACTCATTTTCACGATGTGACATCTCTCTCATCCTTGACTCATTTTCACGATGTGACATCTCTCTCATCCTTGACTCATTTTCACGATGTGACATCTCTTATCCTTGACTCATTTTCACGATGTGACATCTCTCTCATCCTTGACTCATTTTCACGATGTGACATCTCTCTCATCCTTGACTCATTTTCACGATGTGACATCTCTCATCCTTGACTCATTTTCACGATGTGACATCTCTCATCCTTGACTCATTTTCACGATGTGACATCTCTCATCCTTGACTCATTTTCACGATGTGACATCTCTCATCCTTGACTCATTTTCACGATGTGACATCTCTCATCCTTGACTCATTTTCACGATGTGACATCTCTCATCCTTGACTCATTTTCACGATGTGACATCTCTCATCCTTGACTCATTTTCACGATGTGACATCTCTCATCCTTGACTCATTTTCACGATGTGACATCTCTCTCATCCTTGACTCATTTTCACGATGTGACATCTCTCTCATCCTTGACTCATTTTCACGATGTGACATCTCTCTCATCCTTGACTCATTTTCACGATGTGACATCTCTCATCCTTGACTCATTTTCACGATGTGACATCTCTCATCCTTGACTCATTTTCACGATGTGACATCTCTCATCCTTGACTCATTTTCACGATGTGACATCTCTCATCCTTGACTCATTTTCACGATGTGACATCTCTCATCCTTGACTCATTTTCACGATGTGACATCTCTCATCCTTGACTCATTTTCACGATGTGACATCTCTCATCCTTGACTCATTTTCACGATGTGACATCTCTCATCCTTGACTCATTTTCACGATGTGACATCTCTCATCCTTGACTCATTTTCACGATGTGACATCTCTCATCCTTGACTCATTTTCACGATGTGACATCTCTCTCATCTTCGAAACAAACGTTTAATTCTTTCTTCTGACCTTTCTCATCTATCTATCGGGTTAAAAACTGTTCGTTCATTAGAACTGGATGTCTATATCAGCTCATAACATCTTTTAAAATCATGCATCAACCAGCTTAATTTACAATTATTATGTAAAAATAGCTCTCTTTTATGATTCAGATTTTTGCATAATTATATCCTACACTGATGGTGGTAGACCCGCTGTATTATTTCATCAGTACAATGATTGTTTGACAAAGTTACCATCAAAAATATTAAGATAACTTAATAAATTATGTTACCGTAATTAATAAGTCACAAAATTCATTTCACTAAAATGATTAATTAAAATTATTGACATTATTATTTTTTTCATTACAGACAAAAATCAATATCATACACAGAGTTACTTTTCTAAAATTCATTAAGGTAGAAATTGTATCAGAAGACACATTAACAAACATTAAGACTATCAGTGTCTCAAACAAAATGATGTTTCGATCATACAGTATGAATGATTTTAGCATTATAACATTATCATCCAATAATGTTAATATTTATGTTATTGTTTATTACCACAAAGATTGCTGAGCAAGTTACAATTATGTTAAACAACTGTGCTCTTTCTGGCGTTTACCTGGAGAGAGTTCCGGGGGTCAACGCCCCCGCGGCTCGGTCTGTGACCAGGCCTCATGGTGGATCAGGGTCTGATCAACCAGGCTGTTACTGCTTGCCGCACGCAATCAAACGTAGGAATCACAGCCAGCTGGTCAAGTACCGACTTTAGGTACCTGTCCAGTACCTGCTTGAAAACAGCCAGGGGTCTATCGGTAATCCCCCTTATGTATGTTGGGGGGCAGTTGAGCAGTCTTGGGCCCCTGAAACTTATTATGCTGTCTCTTAACGTGCTAGTGGCGCCCCTGCTTTTCATTGGGGGAATGTTTTATCGTCTGCTGAGTCTCTTGCTTTCGTATGGAGTGATTGTCGTGTGCAAGTTTGGTATTAATCCCTCTAGGATTTTTCAGGTGTATATAAACATGTATCTCTCCCGCCTGCGTTCCAGGGAGTACAGGTTCAGGAACTTCAATCGTTCCCAGTAATTGAGGTGTTTTATCTCAGTTATGCGTGCTATCAAGTCACATTAAGCGTATTATCTTGATTTGTACCTGAAGGAGGCACTATTGAGGGCACCTCAAGCGAGGCAAGAGGTACTTGTACCTCCTCCCATGGGAGACGTAGGTCTCACGACACTCCCTAGACATGGAATGTCCAAATGATGTGGGTCACCTCCTGGAAAAGATTCGGGCCGGGAGCGTACCGGCGAGGAAGAGAAGTGTCACTGCAGTTGTGACTGGCGCCTCTGCTAGTGGTTGGTTATCATTTGTACCAGGACTGCATTTTATGCTCTGCAACAGGGATGGCCAACCCATAACGCATGCGCCAAAAGTGGCGTATTGCACGATTACAAGTGGCACATTGCACCCAGTGATAATATAAAAAAGCAAGCCTACTCATACACAAGTATTGACCAATAATTGATTTGTAGAAAAAATTATAACAGAAACTCAATTAAAGCTAAAAATAAGTTTTACTGAGAATAAATCTAAAATAAAAATTAGAGAGAGAGTATTAAACAGCAAAGCATTCAGAGAATATTATAACTTGTGAGGAGCTGTGGCTTTCTAGAGCACAAATTCCAAGTAGATTTTGGAAACTGAAAAATAGTGTTCATGATTTTCTAGAGAAGAATGAGCTGCCTGAGGAAAGAGACCTTATATGTGATAACAAATAGTTATTTGACTTAGCATTTTTAGTAGATGTTACCAGCCATCTCAGTGATCTAACTCTGAAACTGAAGCTTGACAAAGCTCCTGGAGAGCGAAACGTTGCAACAGTAAAAATGTCACTTTAGTTGCACTTGTGTCCCTTTACTTTACAAGTATATTTTTGGTGAGTGTTAATGAAAGGAGGTTTGCTACCTCACTACTTGGGGTGGCTTTTGTACATCAGCGCCATCTTTCTCCCTGGGTAGGCACCAGTGTTGCTGACCTGGTGAGCGGGATTAGGCAGTTGAGTTATTTTATTCCAGACTCTCCCTAGGGTAAGTAATCCTCTGGGATTAACATGTTGTTCTGTCTTTTTAGGTTACCTGCATTGACTGTGCGTTTAAATTTGACATTTTCCTTTTCTTTATGCCATAACCTTTCCTGGTAACCTCTTAGGTTAGGTAAAGTCTGTCAGGAAACAGGACAAGTGTTTCCTGACGCGAGTCTTACCTCTGTTTTTCTTAGCTCGTAGAACTGGTACTATGTCACACTGGTCTTATGAACCACTTGGAGAGGTCACTGGAAGTACAGTCACATATTCCTGATCCACTAGTTACCTGTGGCTCATTTGTCACTTTAAGTGCCCTCCTCTCTCTCTCTCTCTCTCTCTCTCTCTCTCTCTCTCTCTCTCTCTCTCTCTCTCTCTCTCTCTCTCTCTCTCCCACCTTGATTTATCTCATTTCCCTTCATTATTAAAACACATATTTCCCTTACGCTTATGAATCAAAAAATTCTGAACTCGGTTAAATTATCAGGGGGAAAAAATGATATTCCCATTATAATTTTTAACAGCATTTTAAGAAGCAATCAAAGATTTTTTTACGAATTAAACAGAAGGAAACTGGAGAGGGTCAGTCACAAAAAGAAACAGACGAAGGCAGGAAAACACACAAACAGATGCGGACAAAAACAGTAACACACACAGAGAAACAGACACACGAAGGAAGAGCCACACACACACATTGAAAAAGATGTTAAAGACGAAAACAGACACAAACAGTAATAAACTTAAACGGAAAAAATTCACACACACACACACACACACACACACCAGCAAGACTGGACCTTGTATTCACCATGAGTAGTTCGGACATCGCGGGTATCATGTATGAAAGGCCTCTGGGAGCTAGTGATCATGTGGTTCTGTGCTTCGACTACATAGTTGAGCTCCAAGTGGAGAGAGTAGCAGGAATAGGCTGGGAAAAAACAAACTACAAAAGGGGGAATTACTCAGGCATGAGGAACTTCCTTCAAGACATTCAGTGGGAGAGGGAACTGACAGGAAAACCAGTACAAGAAATGATGGACTATGTAGCAACAAAATGCAAGGAGGCAGAGGAGAGGTTTTTTCCCAAGGGAAACAGAAATAATGGGAAGAACAGAACGAGTCCTTGGTTCACCCAAAGGTGTAGGGAGGCAAAAACTAGGTGTACTAGAGAATGGAAAAGGTACAGAAGACAGAGAACTCAGGAAAATAAAGAAATCAGCCGAAGAGCCAGAAACGAATATGCACAGATAAGAAGGGAGGCTCAGAGACAATATGAAAATGACATAGCATCAAAAGTAAAGACTGACCCGAAGCTGTTGTACAGCCACATCAGGAGGAAAACAACAGTCAAGGACCAGGTAATCAGACTGAGGAAGGGTGATGGGGAATTCACAAGAAACGACCAAGAGGTATGTCAGGAGCTCAACACAAGATTTAAAGAGGTATTTACAGTGGAACCCAGTAGGACTCCAGGAAATCAGAACAGGGGGGCACACCCGCAAGTGCTGGATGAGGTACATATAACCAAGGAGGAGGTGAAGAAGCTGCTATGCGAACTTGACACCTCAAAGGCGGTGGGACCAGACAACATCTCTCCATGGGTCCTTAAAGAGGGAGCAGAGATATTGTGTGAGCCATTAACAAAGATCTTCAACACATCACTTGAAACTGGGCAACTCCCTGAGGTATGGAAAATGGCAAATGTAGTCCCAATTTTTAAAAAGGGAGACAGACATGAGGCACTAAACTACAGACCTGTATCACTAACGTGTATAGTATGCAAGGTCATGGAGAAGATCATCAGGAGGAGAGTGGTGGGGCACCTGGAAAGAAACAAGTGTATAATTGACAACCAGCACGGTTTCAGGGAAGGAAAATCCTGTGTCACAAACCTACTAGAGTTTTATGACAAGGTGACAGAAGTAAGACAAGAGAGAGAGGGGTGGATCGACTGCATATTTTTGGACTGCAAGAAGGCCTTCGACACAGTTCCTCACAAGAGGTTACTGCAAAAGCTAGAGGATCAGGCACACATAACAGGAGAGGCACTGCAATGGATCAGAGAATACCTGTCAGGGAGGCAACAACGAGTCATGGTACACGACGAGGTGTCAGAGTGGGCGCCTGTGACAAGCGGGGTTCCACAGGGGTCAGTCCTAGGACCTGTGCTGTTCTTGGTATATGTGAACGACATAACTGAAGGGATAGACTCAGAAGTGTCCTTGTTTGCAGATGATGCGAAGTTAATGAGAAGAATCAAATCGGATGAGGATCAGGCAGGACTACAAAGAGACCTGGACAGGCTACAAGCCTGGTCCAGCAACTGGCTCCTTGAATTTAACCCTGCCAAATGCAAAGTCATGAAGATTGGGGAAGGGCAAAGAAGACCGCAGACACAATATAGTTTAGATGGCCAAAGACTGCAAACCTCACTCAAGGAAAAAGACCTGGGGGTGAGTATAACACCGAGCATATCTCCTGAGGCGCACATCAATCAGATAACTGCTGCAGCATACGGGCGCCTGGCAAACCTACGGATAGCGTTCCGATACCTCAGTAAGGATTCGTTTAAGACTCTGTATACCATTTATGTCAGGCCCATACTGGAGTATGCAGCACCAGTTTGGAATCCACACCTAGTCAAGCACGTCAAGAAATTAGAGAAAGTGCAAAGGTTTGCAGCAAGACTAGTCCCAGAGCTACGGGGATTGTCCTACGAAGAAAGGTTGAGGGAAATCGGCCTGACAACACTGGAGGACAGGAGGGTCAGGGGAGACATGATAACGACATATAAAATACTGCGCGGAATAGACAAGGTGGACAAAGACGGGATGTTCCAGAGAAGGGACACAGACACAAGAGGTCACAATTGGAAGTTGAAGACTCAGATGAATCAGAGGGATGTTAGGAAGTATTTCTTCAGTCATAGAGTAGTCAGGCCGTGGAATAGCCTAGAAAGTGATGTAGTGGAGGCGGGAACCATACATAGTTTTAAGGCGAGGTATGATAGAGCTCATGGGGCAGGGAGAGAGAGGACCTAGTAGCAATCAGCGAAGAGGCGGGGCCAGGAGCTGTGACTCGACCCCTGCAACCACAAATAGGTGAGTACACACACACACACACGTAAAGCAGTATCGCTCAATAGTGCTCCCAGGATTTAGCGTTCTAGTGGCTGTCCTAAGATATTATTAGCGGTCATCGTACGTGAGTGAATCAGTGAACATACCTACAAGAGTGTAATAGCTTTCAAGAGTGCGAATAATGTGATAAGATCAAGAATTTTTACAATTTAGATTTGAATGAATTGTGAGTGGGGGAGAGTAGCAGTCAGCTGATCAGGCTACTGGCTGCAGTGTTGACACAAAATATCCAAACAGTTAATTGGGTTAACGGTGTGATCTGAATGATTAACAAATACATATGTTAGTTGGTTATAACAGCAGTGTAGTGATAAGGTCATGAAAGAGTGATTAAGTAAATACTGAAAGTAAGAAAAAATTAGTCAATCCCCAGCTGTTGGTGTTGTGAATGTAGCTAACATCATCAGACGTTATGACCATAATACTGTACTAAAGAAAAAAGAGGGAATACCAAGTCTTAAAAGAAAAAGAAAATAAAAAATTGAATGCATGATAAAGTTCCTGAAGGAGTTACAAAATTGAAGGAGTTGATAGCAGCCGACCAGCAGGAACCTCCATTGTTGTGCAGACGACATCACTTGCCTATTTGTGGTTAATTTTGGTTAGTGTCTAAAGTCTCAGTGTCTCGCCCTGCTGGTTGTATGCTATACCATCTCTTTCTCCCTATTTCAGTACCAGGAGATAGATAGTGGTTAGTAAATTATCTAAATATCGCCAGGTAAACTCCAGAAGAGTTGTGTAGCCTAGTAAACCCCCCCCCCCCGTTTTTCTGAGGCACAAGCTAGTAAACAAGTACGCACATACAAACACACGTGTGCACCCGTAATTATTATTATAATAAACATTAGTATATATTAATAAGGAATTGAGTGAGAAAAAATAATTCTATAATCTTCAAAAAGTAGAGTAGCCTAGTGTGCGAAGATCTGGGCCGGGAGAGTACCGGTGAACCAACAACAATAACAGATAGTGTTAACGTGACCCCCCCCCTCTTTTTCAAAGAACGACAAGCTAGTAAACACACACACACACACAAACACAAGTGTACACACAAACACAAGTGTACACAATTAATATTATATAGTATACATTAGTGTATATTAATAAGGAATTGATCGTGAAAAAATTTTTATGATCTTCAAAAGAGTAGCGTAGCATAGTGTGCGCACGAACACCCGTACACCCCCACATCCACACACCCCCACACACACCCACACACCCCCACACACATCCACACACATCCACACACACCCACACACACACCCACACATCCCCCACACACCCCCACACACCCCCACACACCCCCACACACCCCACACATTGCCAGACTCACACATACACCCCCCCTCCCCCACCGACATCTCACTCCTTCACCTGATCCCTCCCCTCCCTCTTTCACCCTCCCCCTTCCCACCTCTCCCTCCTTCCCCCTCTCCCTCTCCCACTCACCCACTTGCTTCACTCTCCTTCCCACTCCCCCTTCCCACTAATCTCCCACATAGCCACAGTTCCTCCTCTACCTCCCCCCCCCACACTCTGGCATACACAATACTAACCTAACATACAGAATTACATAGGTTTCCCACTCTGAGGCAATCAGGATAAAACAAAAATGGGTTGCCAGAGAGCAACAAGAAAAACCAAGGGACAGGAGGAGGAAACTGCAAAGGAAGATTGGGCAGCAGAGCTCACAAAAAGGGAACATGAATGGGAAAAGAAACTAGAAGAACTTAGCATGAGAATGGAAGAGAGGATAGACATGGAAAGCAGGAAGTGGGAGGTGCAAGTCAAAGCAGCAGAGGCCAGGATACGGAGTTTAGAAGAGGAACTGAAAAATCTGAAACAGCCTTAAGAACTAAAGAACATTTTGGGATTGACAACAGAGACTGCTACCTCAGTCACAAATAAGGGGACTGTAGGGAAAGAAGGAGCAAAACAGCATGTAGAAGCTCAATCAGTGGAGAATGTAGTAAATGAAAGACCTAAGCTATATGTGGAGGCCCTAACAGACCACAGCAGAGCCCAGGGAAAGCCGAGAAGGGAAAATGATAGGCCACTGAGCCCAAGTACATTAGCTAGTGAAACTGAAGAAAGGAAAGCTGCAATGGAGGAAATCAAATTGAATGAGAGGATACACAGGGATATGCAGTGGGAGAATGAAAGGGTGAGGTCAGTCTTTGCGTATGGACTCCAGGAAGTTGAAGGGGAAACATATGAAGCCAGAAAACAAGGGAAAAAAAAGCAATTGAAAGAATCATGAAAGCAATAGGAGAAGACGACATGACCAAGCTGGAAAATTTTCGGAGAATAGGGGGGTATGTAAAAAAAAGAACCCGGCCAGTGAAAGTGACCTTCAAGGCAGAATCGACTCGGAACAAGATCCTGCAGGAGAAAGCACGATTAAGGGACATGCCGGCAAACAGGAAGGTGTATCTCGACCGCGACAGAACACAAGCAGAAAGGCAGAAACAGAGAGAGATGGTACAAAGGCGAAAGGAGGAAAGAGAAGGGATGGAGAAGACAGACAGGAGATCCCAGACACAGGAAGATCAAATGCAGCCTCCCTCACAACTTCCTATAGAAGCCTCCCAACCAGGTCAACCCCAGTGCAACCAAACACTCTAAACCAAAACACCCATGCCACATCCAATGCCCCCACCCACTGCATTACAAACTCCACAGCAACCACCCATAGTTCCTTATCAGGTCTCCCACTTCCCCAACCCCAATACACCTCCCAGACCACAATCTTAGAAAAGAAGTTGAAGGTGTGGTATACAAATGCAGATGGAATAACAAATAAGTATGAGGAGTGGCACGAAAGAATCAAGGAGACATCCCCAGACATAATAGCACTCACAGAAACAAAACTCACCAGAATAATAACAGATTCAATCTTTCCAACCGGATATCAAATCCTCAGGAAAGACAGAGGGAGGAGATGGGGAGGAGGAGTTGCACTGCTCATTAAAAACCAGTGGGGGTTTGAGAAAATGGAAGGAATGGATGGCACGGGCGAAAGGGACTACTAGTAGGAACAATCCAGTCTGAGGGACATAAGGTGATAATTGCAGTAATGTACAGCCCACCACAGAACTGCAGGAGGCCAAGAGAAGAATACGATGAGAGCAACAGAGCAATGGTCGACACACTAGCCGAGGTGGCCAGGAGAGCACACATGGGGGGAGCAAAGTTACTAGTTATGGGTGATTTCAATCACAAGGAGATTGACTGGGAAAACCTGGAGCCCCATGGGGGTCCCGAAACATGGAGAGCCAAGATGTTGGATGTAGTACTGGAAAACCTCATGCATCAACATGTTAGAGACACTACCAGAGAGAGAGGAGAGGATGAACCAGCAAGACTGGACCTTGTATTCACCTTGAGTAGTTCTGACATCGAGGATATCATGTATGAAAGGCCCCTGGGAGCTAGTGATCATGTGGTTCTGTGCTTCGACTACATAGTTGAGCTCCAAGTGGAGAGAGCAGCAGGAATAGGGTGGGAAAAACCAAACTACAAAAGGGGGAACTACTCAGGCTTGAGGAACTTCCTTCAAGACATTCAGTGGGAGAGGGAACTGACAGGAAAACCAGTACAAGAAATGATGGACTATGTGGCAACAAAATGCAAGGAGGCAGGGGAGAGGTTTGTTCTCAAGGGAAACAGAAATAATGGGAAGAACAGAACGAGTCCTTGGTTCACCCAAAGGTGTAGGGAGGCAAAAACTAGGTGTACTAGAGAATGGAAAAGGTACAGAAGACAGAGAACTCAGGAAAATAAAGAGATTAGCCGAAGAGCCAGAAACGAATATGCACAGATAAGAAGGGAGGCTCAGCGGCAATACGAAAATGACATAGCAACGAAAGTCAAGACTGACCCGAAGCTGTTGTACAGCCACAACAGGAGGAAAACAACAGTCAAGGACCAGGTAATCAGACTGAGGAAGAGTGATGGGGAATTCACAAGAAACGACTGGGAGGTATGTCAGGAGCTCAACACAAGATTTAAAGAAGTATTTACAGTGGAAACCAGTAGGACTCCAGGAAATCAGAGCAGGGGGGTGCACCAGCAAGTGCTGGATGAGGTACATATAACCAAGGAGGAGGTGAAGAAGCTGCTATGCGAACTTGACACCTCAAAGGCGGTGGGACCAGACAACATCTCTCCGTGGGTCCTTAAAGAGGGAGCAGAGACATTGTGTGTACCATTGACAAAGATCTTCAACACATCATTTGAAACTGGGCAACTCCCCGAGGTATGGAAGATGGCAAATGTAGTCCCAATTTTTAAAAAGGGAGGCAGACATGAAGCACTAAACTACAGACCTGTATCACTAACGTGTATAGTATGCAAGGTCATGGAGAAGATCATCAGGAGGAGAGTGGTGGGGCACCTGGAAAGAAACAAGTGTATAATTGACAACCAGCATGGTTTCAGGGAGGGAAAATCCTGTGTCACAAACCTATTAGAGTTTTATGACAAGGTGACAGAAGTAACACAAGAGAGAGAGGGGTGGATCGACTGCATTTTTTTGGACTGCAAGAAGGCCTTCGACACAGTTCCTCACAAGAGGTTACTGCGAAAGCTAGAGGATCAGGCACACATAACAGGAAAGGCACTGCAATGGATAAGAGAATACCTTACAGGGAGGCAACAACGAGTCATGGTACGTGACGAGGTGTCAAAGTGGGCGTCTGTGACAAGCGGGGTTCCACAGGGGTCAGTCCTTGGACCTGTGCTGTTCTTGGTATATGTGAATGACATAACGGAAGGGATAGACTCAGAAGTGTCCTTGTTTGCGGACGATGTGAAGTTAATGAGAAGAATCAAATCGGATGAGGATCAGGCAGGACTACAAAGAGACCTGGACAGGCTACAAGCCTGGTCCAGCAACTGGCTCCTTGAGTTTAACCCCGCCAAATGCAAAGTCATGAAGATTGGGGAAGGGCAAAGAAGACCGCAGACACAATATAGTTTAGATGGCCAAAGTCTGCAAACCTTACTCAAGGAAAATGATCTGGGGGTGAGTATAACACCGAGCTTATCTCCTGAGGCGCACATCAATCAGATAACTGCTGCAGCATACGGGCGCCTGGCAAACCTACGGATAGCGTCCCGATACCTCAGTAAGGAGTCGTTCAAGACTCTGTATACCATTTACGTCAGGCCCATACTGGAGTATGCAGCACCAGTTTGGAATCCACACCTAGTCAACCACGTCAAGAAATTAGAGAAAGTGCAAAGGTTTGCAACAAGACTAGTCCCAGAGCTACGGGGATTGTCCTACGAAGAAAGGTTGAGGGAAATTGGCCTGACGACACTGGAGGCCAGGAGGGTCAGGGGAGACATGATAACGACATACAAAATACTGCGTGGAATAGACAAGGTGGACAAAGACAGGATGTTCCAGAGATGGGACACAGACACAAGAGGTCAAAATTGGAAGTTGAAGACTCAGATGAATCAAAGGGATGTTAGGAAGTATTTCTTCAGTCATAGAGTAGTCAAGCCGTGGAATAGCCTAGAAAGTGAAGTAGTGGAGGCGGGAACCATACATAGCTTTAAGGCGAGGTATGATAAAGCTCATGGAGCAGGGAGAGAAAGGACCTAGTAGCAATCAGTGAAGAGGCGGGGCCAGGAGCTTTGACTCGACCCCTGCAACCACAAATAGGTGAGTACAAATAGGTGAGTACACACACACACACCACAGATGTAAGTACACAATTATGTTAGGAAGTATTTCTTTAGTCAAAGAGTTGCAAGTAAACAAAACGACCACGAAGATGTGAAGAAAACAATCTAATGTGGAAAAGAACAGTATTTAACCTATTTTCCGGCATATAAGGCGCACGACATAAGTATCATAACAGTAAATAAGTAATCATATTCATGGGTTAATTACCCTCTTACTTTATGATAAAGGGTAACCCAAAACCTACCCTTGACCCTGACCTTGAGCATATAAGGCGCAGGCTGATTTTCCAAGACTGTGGGGAAAAGGCGCGCCTTATATGCCAGAAAATACGGTACATAGTTTCACGAGTCAATAGGAACCAAGAGCCCAGAATCCACACGACCGATTATAGGCTGAGTGACAGATCATGGATTCAAACTTCAGTATTCACACTTCGGTTACTACAGTAACATAAAATCATGTGATTTATTGTAATATTGTTCTTATGTTTTTTTTTTGTTTGTTTGTTTGTTTTTGCAGTGGTATCTTTATTCGTTATATACTTTTTTTTTACTTTAGACATAGCAGTAACAATATTAATGATAGGAACAAAAGTGGTAGTAGTAACAGTAGCATTAGTAATGGTGAAAGTAATATCAGCATAAGTAACATGGTTATGAGTAATAACAGTATTAGTAACAGTAGTAATAATAGCATAACATTGATATTAATGCCTGGCCATCAACAAATCACCGAGGACCTGTCCTCCTGGAAGACATCACAATTATCAAAGAGCAAGGAGAGAATATAGGCGTCTCCCTAAACCTTTCGAAAAGCGAACTGGTGTCCTCCAACACACACGCTATCGAATAAGTCACAGCTGCCATGCAGGGAGTCAAAGTTGTTGATCTCATTGACTGAACTCTCCTTGGTGCCCCACTTGGGTCTAGTGCTATCGGTAAGATATGGGAAAAAATATCCGACCTCAAACGAATGAAAACCAGAATCAGGGACACTGATGCTCATGACGTCTACTATCTCCTCATTAGGTGCCAATCCCTCCTTAAGCTAACTTACCTTTGACGATGCTTTCCATCCTTTGCCAGCCCCAAACCAGCCCCAAAGCCCGTACTAGAAAAAGTCCCAAATCTTTCCAAGACATTTCCAGGCAGATTATGCGGACTGGGCATACATTAAACCTTTAAGATTTCTCTACTAACCTTCTTATCCTCCTCCAATGGATCAAACGAGCTAGTGAAGAAGGAAATTCCACTAGAACATATATACAATAGGCCAGGAGTGGATGACCCTAGTTACATAAGTGGCACCAGCGTGTAGGACACGCTATCACCTCCGGCAACTAAACCAGCTGAGACTTCAGCTTATATACAATTCAGATGGGACAGCCCTATCATGGTGTATCTATGCTATCCAGTGTAGACTCTGCTAATAAAAAAGATTGCCTTTTAGTGGTGAGTGTGCACCACTTAGGTGACTTTTTCCTGACACAGTTCCCTTCTCTACGACTGTAACATGACTCACAGACCCTTAGTATTGCAGTGAGTCTTTGCCTTGCTGCCCTAATTCACACTGGGTACAAGTGTATTTGTGGCAAAGTGGTAGTCAACCAGTATGGTTTACACGGTCTGAACTGTTCTAGTTCCAAAGGCTGATGTTTTAGACACAATGAAGTTAAGTCAACGAGATCAAGAGAAGCCTTGCTACAGCCCTGTGCCATGCAGAGACAACCTCGATCTTTACTACCCAGCTTTCCCGATGTGCCAAGGTACCACAGTGACGTGATCACATTATATCCATGGAAGAATGGAAGACTGCTATTGTGGGGCTATACTTGTGTATGTACCCTCACCGACACCTTCAACCCTTATTGTGCCGGTTAGCAGTGCTGCTGATCACAGGAAAGATCACAAGCTCAAGTATTGGGATATCGCCCACCAGTACCATTTCGTCTTTAAAGGATTAGAAATCCTTGGCTTATGAGGAAAACATGTCATGAATTTCCTCAAAGAGCTGAGCTTCAGGCTCATCAAAATCACTAGAGACCCAAGGGTTGCCACCTTTTTCTTTAATTGCCTCGGTGTGGCGATACACAGAAGGAACGCCTGATGCATTTTGGGTTCTCGATCGACGTCCAAGGAGCTTGCAAAGCTTCAAAACTTACATCAGCGTTTCTCCACACATTTTGTATTTCTATAAGTATGATAAGTTCAAAATCTACACATAAATATGTAAACATATCTTCCATCTCTCATTTAAAAAAAGATTTTAAATAATCAGCACATTAAGTTTTTTGCTTAAAATTTTGCCATTTTTATTACATAAGCAAATAATATTTGTTACCCTTAACGTTCACATGTGCTTTCTACTCCTGGGAACTCTCCTGTCCTCTGCCTTCCCTATATTTCCAGTCTTTCTAATCTCAACAACTCTCTCCGTTCCTTAGACATCAAACTTACTTTTCGCCAGACTAACACTTCGCACCAATGTAGTTCATACCTCTCGTCCCTCTATAGATTCTCCTGGTGTCTACTTTATTTCTTGTTCATCTTGTCCTCATCAATACTTTGGAGAAACTGGCCGATCTCTTTCTGGCAGACTCAGGGAGCACCAAAATCAGTGTTAGGCTTGCCAACACCAACAATGCTATTTTCTGTCATGTCAGAAATCACAGTCATCCTATTGACTGGTCTTCTGCTAAAACTGTCTACCCTACTTTTAACTTTCACAGTCACCGTCTGGTTGAATCCTCACTTATACACAACTTTCTTTGTATGAATCTTAGTCGTGGCTTTGTCTCTGTAGATGCCTTACTTTCCCATTACACTGTAAAATGATCCAAACTTCAGAACACCCTTGACAACCTGATTCTTGTTTCCCCCATCTCCCTCTTCCCCTTTCCTCTTTCCCCTTTCTCCTTTGGGTTTTCTTTCTTCTGCCTTGGGTATTTGGTCCATTATTATTATTATTTTTACCCCTCTGCGTTCTTGTTCCTACCCTTTGTGGGCCCCCAGCTCCCTTGTGGGCCCCTGCCTTCCTTGCAGTGCTCCTCTTTCTTAGTCTTTGACTGAATCCACTGCTATTACTACTTCCTCTACCACTACTTCTCATCTTCCTCTGCTACCTCTCTTGTCCCGTCCCTGTCTTCTGGCCTACATATACTCCCTCCTTCTCTTCTTTCTGTTAGTGTAACTTTGTAAATGGTCCAAGTCGGACCGAAACGTCGTCGTAAGCTCCACTCTCTTATGTGCGGGTTATTTGTGTATTGTTCCAGTCACGATATTGTGCTTTTTTGTTATTTATTTATGTGACTAATTCAACCTCTCAGCTAACAGTTCGTTACGTCTACGCATTTATGTATTGCCATTGAATTTTATTAAATCATGACTTAAGTTCCACACAGAGCGAAACGTTTTTTTTTTCCAATGAGAGTATTTCCTGCAACCTGTTATCCTGTGGCCATACATTCATGTCATTACTCTTAAACTGGTCACAAACTTTCTTGTTAAAGTTTCCCCAGAATTTCCCCTCGTATGGTTTATAGCCCCATTCATTCTCTCACTCTTATCAGTTTTCTCTGATCTTCCATAATAGTTTTATGATGCCAAGGCTTTATTATACTGGCCGCTTCAACCCTTCGTCCTCTTCTCTTCCCTTATGCTGCCAAGCGACACGCTAATTTATCCCCTCTCTACCCAGTATTGCTTCCACAACAAATCAATCTTTCGCCTCCATCTCCCATTCTTCAAAGCCACAATTAAATTTCTCCCCTCAGTGTCCCATTCTGCTTCGCCACATATTACTCTGGTAATGGTAATAGTTACTCCAGTGTTGGTAATAGTTACTCCAGTGTTGGTAATAGTTACTCCAGTGTTGGTAATAGTTACTCCAGTGTTGGTAATAGTTACTCCAGTGTTGGTAATAGTTACTCCAGTGTTGGTAATAGTTACTCCAGTGTTGGTAATAGTTACTCCAGTGTTGGTAATAGTTACTCCAGTGTTGGTAATAGTTACTCCAGTGTTGCTGGAATGAAACCCTTGAGGCTCCCGTTACTATGAACCTCAAAAATTACTTGACTATATTATCATTGCACTACTGAGACTCCCGGCTAAGACGGACAGATTTTTATCATTAAGCAACCCATCTTGTTTGATGTATTATGAGAGGGAGAAACATAGTGTCTGTTATCACTGTGTAAATCATTTAGAATAGTGTAGCAGCACACTTCTGATGTATCCAATTTTGCTAAATAAAAATTCGTGTCTCTTCCTCAAACTGAATTAGAATTACAACGCTTTTGTTTTGTATTTTTTTATATTTGTTTAATTTTCTTTCTCTAAATCTCAGATCCCCTCAAGGGAGGAGGTTCCTTGATGCTTTTGAGGGGCTCTTGATCTACGGAATTGGATCTGTGCTACAATTCCCTGAATTAAGTCTGAATGCCTTCCACCCCCCTCCCCACAGGCGCTGTATAATTCCTACGGATTTAGCGTTCCCTCATGTTAATAAATCCCAGGTCGATCACTCACCAGCAACAAGTGACGAGATCCCACTTGACTCTCAATAAACCAGTTACTGATGCTTTGTCTGGCGAATTGATTTTTACTTTCTTTCATTTTTATCTCTCTTCATAATGTTCGCCACTTTATTGTAGTCCATACATTCCATGAGTCACAAACAGCCCACACTTTGCAGTAGAAACTTAAGACGATTTTTCGCTCCTTCCTGGATCATAATCAAGTCATAACTTGAAGTTGTGATTTCATAAAAGTTTTAGGTCAACTAAAACGTCACTTAAAGTATCCTCTCTAAAGTATTGTTTTCTTATGAAGTGTTGTAGTCACTATAGTGTGACATTTTTCTCCGTTCCATGATCGCTGACCAGGAGAATCTGTCTTCGGCTCCACTATTTACATTCGGCTTAGTAGTGTTATTTCTTTCAAATACCTTCATTCACATTTGGCACTTCTTACACAAGTTCTTAATGTATGCTTACTTCCCCTTAGTGTTTATTTTAACCTGTCCTTCGTCAAGAGTAACTCAGTTTGGTAGCAGTAGGACCCTCATCAGCTTCTTCCATCACATAAAATTACGCAAAAAGTACTCAAGAATTATTGTGATGGACAGTTAACTTTGTGTGTTTGTATTAGACAGATAACTTTGTGTATTTGCAATGGACAGATAATATTGTGTGTTTGTATTGGACAGTTAGCTTTGTGTGTTTGTGGAGATGTTTAGGATGAGTGTGCAAGGGTTTGGTGTCGGGAATTTAATGTTTTCTAGTATATTATGTGGTCTTATCATATCAGTTCATACCACTTGTTTACCACTCTGACGGTATGTATTTCCAAGCATGGTTTAGAAAGACACGTAAGCAAACACTATGACATATGTCATAGTGTTTGCTTACGTGTCTTTCTAAACCAACTTGTCGGTATTTATTACCAAGGTTTATACCATTTCCAAGCATCCCTGTGGCTCATCTACGTTTTAAGATTATACGTACTCGCTGACGCCCCTGTACCTCGTGTTGACATTAAGAGGGACATTAAAAAGGGGATAAGAAAAGCTAAAAGGGACTATGAAATTAAAGTTGCTAGGGATTCTAAAACTAACCCAAAGAGTTTTTTCCAGGTATATAGAACAAAAGTCAGAGATAAGATAGGTCCCCTTAAAAATAACTATGGGCATCTTACTGATAAAGAGAATGAAATGTGCTCGATTTTAAATAATTATTTTCTCTAATAATATTCCGGTAATTAATTTTTATAGTGGACCAGAAGAAGATAAATTATGTAACATCACAGTCACTAGTGAAATGGTTGTGAAGCAGATAGACCGACTGAAGCAAAATAAGTCACCGGGTCCTGATGAGGTTTTTTCAAGGGTTCTAAAGGAATGCAAAATGGAAGTCTGTGAATCATTAACTAATATTTTTAATTTATCTCTTCAAACAGGTGCAGTGTCTGATATGTGGAAGATGGCTAATGTAATTCCTATTTTTAAAACAGGGGACAAGTCGTTACCATCAAATTACCGCCCAATAAGCCTGACCTCAATTATAGGCAAATTACTAGAGTCAATTATAGCTCAAATTATAAGAAGCCATCTCGATAAGCATAGCTTGATTAATGATACTCAGCATGGATTCACAAGAGGCCAGTCTTGTCTAACTAATTTATTAACTTCCTTCAGTAAAGCTTTTGAGGCTGTTGACCACGATAAAGAATTTGATATTATTTACTTAGATTTTAGTAAGGCATTTGATAGAGTTCCGCACCAAAGACTGTTGAAGAAAGTAGCAGCTCATGGCATTGGGGGAAGGGTGCTCTCGTGGATCGAATCATGGCTCACAGACAGGAAGCAGAGAGTGTCCATAAATGGGGTTAAATCCGAGTGGGGATCAGTAACAAGTGGCGTTCCACAGGGATCAGTCTTGGGCCCGTTGTTGTTTATAATATATATCAATGATCTTGATGAAGGAATTACTAGTTATATGAGCAAATTCGCCGATGACACGAAGATAGGTAGGATAATTGATTCAAACGTAGATGTTAGGGAACTTCAGGAGGATTTAGACAAACTCTACTCTTGGTCAGAAAAGTGGCAGATGCAGTTCAATGTAGATAAATGCAAGGTTCTGAAGCTCGGGAGTGTCCATAACCCTAGCACTTATAAGTTAAATAATGTAGAACTTAGCCATACAGATTGCGAAAAGGACTTGGGGGTTATGGTAAGCAGCAACCTTAAACAAAGACAGCAATGCCTAAGCGTACGTAATAAGGCTAATAGATTACTGGGATTTATATCAAGAAGTGTAAGCAACAGAAGTCCAGAGGTCATACTGCAGCTTTATACATCATTAGTAAGGCCTCACCTAGATTATGCAGCTCAATTCTGGTCTCCATATTACAGAATGGACATAAATTCGTTAGAAAACATTCAGCGTAGGATGACTAAATTAATACATAGCATTAGAAATATTCCTTATGAAGAAAGATTGAAGACTCTTAAGTTACATTCACTTGTTAGACGAAGAATGAGGGGAGACCTGATCGAAGTGTATAAGTGGAAGATAGGTATTAATAAAGGGGATATTAACAAGGTCTTGAGGATATCTCTCCAAGAGAGAACCCTCAGTAATG
Source organism: Cherax quadricarinatus (assembly GCF_038502225.1). Lineage (NCBI taxonomy): Eukaryota > Metazoa > Arthropoda > Malacostraca > Decapoda > Parastacidae > Cherax > Cherax quadricarinatus. The sequence continues at coordinate 52,325,205 of NC_091296.1, forward strand.
GATTTAAATTAGATAAGTTTAGATTTAGAAAGGACATAGGAAAGTATTGGTTTGGAAATAGGGTAGTTGATGAGTGGAACAGTCTACCTAGTTGGGTTATTGAGGCTAGGACTTTGGGTAGTTTCAAATTTAGGTTGGATAAGTACATGAGTGGGAGGGGTTGGATTTGAGTGGGACTTGCACATCGGAGCTTGTTTCTAGGGCAGCATTCAAAATTGGGTTGGTCAGATGTTTGTTAGTGGGATGAATTGTAAAGGACCTGCCTAGTATGGGCCAACAGGCCTGCTGCAGTGTTCCTCCTTTCTTATGTTCTTACGTTCTTATGTTTCGGTCTTACTCTCTCTACTCTGTCGAACACTCTTGAGTATCTTACACGTTTTTATTATACAGTAGTGTGCAAATTTATTGGGACAGGAGTAAATTTTGTAATTATCTCATATATCCTAGTATCCAGCTTAATTAATGTAGTTTGAGTTCTTTGTTTTTTAGAAGAGTTTACCAAATTTTGATAACCATCCAGCTGTGGTGTTTTACCCTGCGACTCTTGTTAGTGCTACAACTTGTTAGTGCTACAACAACTGTGCTCACTCACGGTGTGCTCCGTGAGTGAGTGTGGTGTCGCCAGATTCTCCCCGTCAGTTCATGATTACTGCTGAAATTCATGATAAATGTTACACCTAGGAAACGTGCAAGTATTGTAGCTCTTAGAAAATATGCTGATCTGAGTATCAGACACATTGCCGAAAATTTGAACCTAGCAAAGTCAACTGTTGGCTTTATTCCGAGGAAGCTAACGACACTGGTGATTGTGGAGCGCTGAGTCGAGGAAGATGTGAAGAAAACGTAAAACAACACCTCACGATGACAAGCTTATCAATAGAAATAATGTGAAGGATCCCAAGAAAGCCAGCAAAGATCTACACAGAGATCTGGCTTCAGCTGGCGTAAATATTGATTCTTCAATTGTTCGACAAAGGCTCCTTGAAGTTGGCAGAACTGCCAGAAAGCTGGTAAAGAAACAATTATTAACTGTTGTTATGAAGAAAACTGGACTGTTCATCTGTGGAGAAGCTAATTGCTGCTGTTATTAGGACCTGGTACAGCGACGAAGAACTTGCCAAAATGTGTTCAACATTGGTGGTTGATTCTATGCCAGAGCTTGTAGCAATGCTACAAGGGTCGTCATATCTCTGATTAAATCAATTATCAGTCATATCATTCCTGCGTATTTTTCAAATAAACATTAAAATTCCAAGTAAATGTCTTATTTCATCACTGTCCCAATTAATATGCGCGCTACTGTATCTTCCCTGGTCATTCTCTCTTCTAGGATTGTTAGGTTTAATTCGTCGAACCTCTCATAGTTCAACAGCAATCCTGTATGACCCTTGTGGGTTTAGCACTTGGTTTTGATTATAATAATAATAGTTCAACATTCATTTCTTTAATAAGGCTCCTTGCAAGACTCTAGACTTTCTATAGATTCTGAACATACTTCTCAGGTGTGTATTCCAAGCTGGTAATGCATATTGCAAGAAAAAGACAAACGTCGTATACACAGGAAAAAGAATGACCTGAGGAAGAAAGGTTTCTGAAGGAGATTCTAAGATTTGCTAGTCTTTCGTGATATTTGCGCCTCTGGCAATATGTTCATTGTAATGATGGCTCCCAGATCCTTTTTCTTGTATGCCATTCGTCATCTCTTCTTTCCCAGTTGTTACTGTCTTTGATCTTCTTTCTCTAACAATTCTTGCAGCTTGTGCAAGTCTCCATCCTCTCCTGTTGTCTCATTAGTTATCCATCATCAGTAAACACTGGAGAACCTCACTTGTTACTCTGACCCATCTTGATGATTCCTCCCTGTTGTCTAATATTTACAGACTCTAATATTTTGGAACTTTCACTTTAATATTTGCCTGTTCTTACATTCTTTCATTTTATGGATCAAACTCTAGCTTCCACTACTGCTAAAGGTTTTTCCGATTTTGCCACCACCGAAGCGTCTAGTCTACTGTACACCCTACATCCATTCTGTGGAGGGTAGTGCAAAAGCACATGAATTCACAAAAGACGTAGAAACTAGGCCCCAAAAGGGTTAACAAGAATACATCTGGAAATGTATCTACAGTTGGCTTATCTGTTGTAAGAAAATTTAGGAAATATGCTTAATATGTCTTGTATCTTATTCTCGTTAATAATATGCTGTATATGTCTATATTCCTCAGTAAATGGAAAATAAAGCACATAGTGCTGCCAAATGCTTCCTATAATACGAAATGCAGTCAACATATTCTTGCCTTTATCGATTCATCTCTACCACTGTGTCGTAATATTCTAGCTGATATGTGAGGCAGAATTTTCCTTCCTTGATCAGTCTTTGTTGTCTGTAGTGAAGTTCCTTGTTTCTAGTTACCTCTCCCGTGTGTCTTGTTATTTATTTGCTCTCTTTCTGTATCTTTTTTTGTCCTTGCGTTATGCCTGCTCTATTTTCTTTTGTCTCTCTATATATCTGTTTATCACTTGTCGCTCTTCAACCCTTCAGTCTCTCTCCGTTCTTCTTTACCTTGCTCTCTCCATCCATTTAACCCTCCATCTACCTATCATCTCTCACAATGCCCTCAGAATATTACCTATTACCCAACCTCTCAGGGGATCCATAACACTACTCTGATAACACTACAGCTGTTGCTGCTGTTGCTGCTGCTCTTACGTCCACAGCTGCTTCTGTTGTTTCTTGTACTCCCATAGTTCCTGTTGCTCTTCTTACTCTCACAGTTGCTGCTGTACATTAACATCTCCGTTAAAAGCAGGTGAAATTGCAGATCTAGAAAGTGTATAGAGAACCTTTACTGCGCATATAAGTTCCATCAAACACCTTAACTACTGGGAACGCTTGGAAGCACTTGACTTGTACTCATTGGAACTCAGGCGAGAGAGATATATCATAATTTACACTTGGAAAATCCAAGAAGGAATTGTCCCGATGTTGCACACACAAATCACTCCCTACGAAAGTAGAAGACTGCGCAGGCGATGTAAAATACCCCTAATGAAAAGTAGGGGGAGTCATTGGTATACTAAGAGAAAACGCAGTTAGTGTCAGAGGCCCAAGATTGCTCAACAGCCTCCAACCATACATAAGGGGAATTACCATTAGACCCCTAGCCGTCGGTGCCGGATCAATCAAGCTGTGGTTCGTACGTTAGACTACGTGCGGCCAGTAGTAACAGCCTGGTTCATCAGGCCCTGATCCACCGGGAGGCCTGGTCGTGGACCTGGTCTACCCTCCAGGCAGACTCCAGGTAGGTAGGCAAACTTACGTTTTATCATAGAATTTTATGTATTTTGGAAGAGAGAAAACTTCAAATTTTATGATATAATCTTATGACTGTTCCTTAAGGAATGCTCTACAAATCTTATGACAGACGGCATAAGAATATTCCAATTCACATTTAATGTGTTCCATAATATTATATTCGCTCATTCTGTCTTCCCTATTTTAAGAACAACTGATCACGGAAATTTATCTCTTTAGAATCATGGTTGTGGTTCCCAAAAGTCTAGCAAACCAGCAGTTAATTTAGTGGAAGAGGGACGGTAGAACATGTATCAATTGAACATATCTTTCTGACGCGAATAGAAACACTAGATGTTCAAGAAAGTAAAACACCCATCTACATCTGCATCTGAAGTTCATGGGATACTGAATATAATGCGAAGATCACTGACAAACAAAGGACAGTATTGTGACGAAGAGATGCCAAGCACTCAGCGCAGTTGAGGTTCTAGAATCTAGACAATTCAGGAAATCCATTCACAGATGACACGCAAAAATTAATGAATTCACCGGGCATGAAGTTCATTATTTCTGAGGATGTAGTCAAAGGTGCTAAGAGTGATGAGATGAGAAAACTCAGCACAAGGGTAAACAGAATTCAGTACAAGGGTAAACGAAACCTGTCATTACTGGGTATGTACAAGGGTTGGTACTAAGGCTAGGTGACACCCCCTCCCCCAACTACGGATCTGTCCTTGTTCACACGTTTTATCCTAAGCGACCAAATTTGCCTTTTAAGGCATTCGATGACTGCTGATAATTTTTTACTCTCATACGTAGAAAGACAACTAATATGGTGACCATACTAGACGTTGTATGGGATACCTAAAAACTAGACAGTTTAAAATCATGTGAAAGATAAAGCCATAGTGACGGGGAAGCTGTATGAGCCACTGTCAGTACAAGATACCAAACAACTCTAAAACTTTCCCACGAATGATTCAAACAAAATAGTTCTGTACAAATTCTTTGTCACGGCACAGGATCATTTGATTCCTCCTGAAGACAAAGTAATGGTCACCACATTATAATAATGCATCTTTTCTAAAGATCAGCATATCTCAAGGCCGCCTGCAACCAAAGAGACACATATAGAAGAATGATGCTACATGTTGGATACACCTTCCAGCAAGACAACAAGCGTGCCATTATTCAGGCCACAGACAGATGTTGTAGCCTTTGCAACAGCAAATATGCTGCAAAATTGTGAGATATGGATGTCCTTTGCACATGAAAAGTATCTTCGTCATGTCACTTCACTTACAATAGCAGCTAGTAAGGGGCACAACGATCAAAATAATTTCCGTTCTTGCATGCAGTGTCTAGTTGTGACACTGTGTCTGTGCTATCCGCGACAGTGAATAAAGTAGCATGGAAAGTGCAGAGGAACATTGTTTAAAATGCTGTCTATTGAATCATTTTTATGGTGAAGACATGGAAGAGATTGAGAAATTTGTTGTATTCCTCTACCAATGTGTGTCGACACTAACATCGGCCAGCTGAACATCACCAAGCTAAGGTGTATTAGTGCAACTTGTGAAATGAGTCGTATACTATGCCGGCCATTTAGGGAGGCACACCCTGATCACTAGTCCTGCATTGCCATCTTCAAATCGAGGCTGTTTCTAAGATGAAGAGAGACAGAAGATTAACTCTCTAGAGATTTTTGCCAGAATATCAAAGACTTGTCGGGAACTAATTAAGTGGAATCGTAAGTCAACATACTGCACTATAAGAAGCAAATGTTTCAAGATCAATTTACAGTTTATCTTGTACTCAGATATTCTCTTGCGGTGGTCAGTGTGGGAAAGCTACAAGAAAATAACACTTACTGTGAATAACATTAAAAGTTATATGATTTATCTCCACATTCTCACCATCAAGCCCCAACCTCGAATACTTCCCTACGCCCCTTTCAATAAAATTAAGGAGTTTCTTATACTGGCTATGAGGAAGATATTGTTGTGTTGTCCATTTTAAAAATACATTAAACAAAGCCTTTTCTACAAACACCTTTCTAAAATTACGAACATGATGAGAATAGTATCAAAATCAGTGTGATCCTCACGAATCAAAAAATAAATTACTTCAAATGATTACGTCAAATAATTAAATTATTGTAGTCGTTGATACGTTATTGTAGCTAAACCAAATCCACTCCCGTGGGTCATTAAGGTTGCATGTCACCTGTTTATCACCAATCACTAGTACTTCAATCTCAAATAGGGTCGTAATGGGAACAAAATAAATTCTAAACGTACGTAAACTGAGACACAACACTTTCCCCACCCCCCTCCAGGTGTACATACAAAGTTGCCTTCAGTACACACACACACACACACACACACACACACACACACACACACACACACACACACACACACACACGCACACACACACACACACACACACACACACACACACACACACACACACACGTCAACAGAGACATACTCAACAGAACATATACACAGAATGCTTGTACTGATTATAATTTACTCATTTATATTCCTCTCGGTGAGGAATTTTCAAAATTGCAAATTATTCGGAGTTATTCCGGTAAATTAGATGAACACATTCTCATACATACATGAGGGTCACATTAGATTATTAGTTACCGGTAAACCATCAGAGTCACGACTCCCTAGAACCATTTTTTCCTCTCTGTTTAACTTAGGCATTTTGTTTGTACAGTGTCTGGTACACACGTGGAGGAGGAACCTGGTAAACACTGTCAAACATGATGAAAAGATCCGGTATTTGCCACAAAACATGGTACATACTGCCCTGCAAGGTACACATTGCCTGACATGGTACATACTGCCCAGCAAGGTACACACTGCCTTACATGGTACATACTGCCCAGCAAGGTACACACTGCCTTACATGGTACATACTGCCCAGAAAGGTACACACTGCCTTACATGGTGCATACTGCCCTACATGCTATATACTGCCCAACATGGCACATACTGCCCTACATGGTACATACTGCCCTACATGATACACACTACCCAGAATGGTACACACCACTCAACATAGTACATACCACTCAACATAGTACATACCACTAAACATGGTACACACCACGCAACATGGTACACACCACTCAACATGGTACACACCACTCAACATGGTACACACCACTCAACATAGTACACACCACTCAACATAGTACATACCACTCAACATAGTACATACCACTAAACATGGTACACACAACGCAACATGGTACACACCACTCAACATGGTACACACCACTCAACATAGTACATACCACTCAACATAGTACATACCACTCAACATAGTACATACCACTAAACATGGTACACACCACTCAACATAGTACACACCACTCAACATAGTACATACCACTCAACATAGTACATACCACTAAACATGGTACACACCACTCAACATGGTACACACCACTCAACATGGTACACACCACTCAACATGGTACACACCACTCAACATGGTACACACCACTAAACATGGTACACACCACGCAACATGGTACACACCACTCAACATGGTACACACCACTCAACATGGTACACACCACTCAACATGGTACACACCAATCAACATGGTACACACCAATCAACATGGTACACACCAATCAACATGGTACACACCAATCAACATGGTACACACCAATCAACATGGTACACACCACTCAACATGGTACACACCAATCAACATGGTACACACCAATCAACATGGTACACACCAATCAACATGGTACACAGCAATCAACATGGTACACACCACTCAACATCGTACACACCAATCAACATGGTACACACCAATCAACATGGTATACACCACTCAACATGGTACACACCAATCAACATGATACACCACTCATAGTACACACTACCTAGTATGGTACACACCACTCATCACAGTACATACCACTCAACATGGTACACCACTCAACATGGTACACACCACTCATCATGGTACACACCACTCATCATGGTACACACCACTCAACATGGTACACACCACTCAACATGGTATACACCACTCAACATGGTACACACCACTCGTCATGGCACACCACTCATCATGGTACACACCACTCATCATGGTACACACCACTCATCATGGTACACACCACTCAACATGGTACACACCACTCATCACAGTACATACCACTCAACATGGTACACACCACTCAACATGGAACACACCACTCAACATGGTACACCACTCAACATAGTACACACCACTCATCATGGTACACACCACTCATCACAGTACATACCACTCAACATGGTACACCACTCAACATAGTACACACCACTCAACATGGTACATACCACTCAACATAGTACATACCACTCATCACAGTACATACCAGTCAACATGGTACACACCACTCATCACAGTACATTCCACTCAACATGGTACACCACTCAATATAGTACACACCACTCAACATGGTACACACCACTCAACATAGTACATACCACTCATCACAGTACATACCAGTCAACATGGTACACACCACTCATCACAGTACATTCCACTCAACATGGTACACCACTCAACATTGTACACCACTCAATATGGTACACACCACTCAACATAGTACACACCACTCATCACAGTACATACCACTCAACATGGTACACACCACTCATCACAGTACATTCCACTCAACATGGTACACCACTCAACATAGTACACAGCACTCAACATGGTACACACCACTCATCACAGTACATTCCACTCAACATGGTACACCACTCAACATAGTACACACCACTCAACATGGTACACACCACACAACATGGTACACACCACTCAACATAGTACACGCCACTCATCACAGTACATACCACTCAACATGGTACATACCGCTCATCACAATACATTCCACTCAACATGGTACACCACTCAACATAGTACACACCACTCAACATGGTACACACCACTCATCACAGTACATTCCACTCAATATGGTACACCACTCAACATAGTACACACCACTCAACATGGTACACACCACACAACATGGTACACACCACTCAACATGGCACACACCACTCAACATGGTACACACCACTCAACATAGTACATACCACTCAACATGGTACACACCACTCATCATGATACACACCACTCAACATGGTACACACCACTCATCATGATACACACCACTCATCTCAGTACATACCACTCAACATGGTACACACCACTCATCATGGTACACACCACTCAACATGGTACACACCACTCAACATGGTACACACCACTCATCATGGTGCACACCACTCAACATGGTACACACCACTCAACATGGTACACATCACTCATCATGGTACACACCACTCAACATGGTACACACCACTCAACATGGTACACACCACTCATCACAGTACATACCACTCAACATGGTACGCCACTCAACATAGTACACACCACTCAACATGGTACACACCACTCAACATGGTACACACCACTCAACATGGTACACACCACTCAGCATGGTACACCACTCAACATAGTACACACCACTCATCATGATACACACCACTCAACATAGTACACACCACTCAACATAGTACACACCACTCAACATAGTACACACCACTCAACATAGTACACACCACTCATCATGGTACACACCACTCAACATGGTACACACCACTCATCACAGTACATACCACTCAACATGGTACACCACTCAACATAGTACACACCACTCAACATGGTACACACCACTCAACATGGTACACACTACTCATCACAGTACATACCACTCAACATGGTACACCACTCATCATAGTACACACCACTCAACATGGTACACACCACTCAACATAGTACACACCACTCAACATAGTACACACCACTCATCATGATACACACCACTCAACATAGTACACACCACTCAACATAGTACACACCACTCAACATGGTACACACCACTCAACATAGTACACACCACTCAACATGGTACACACCACTCAACATGGGACACACCACTCATCACAGTACACACCACTCATCATGGTACACACCACTCAACATGGGACACACCACTCATCACAGTACACACCACTCAACATGGTACACACCACTCAACATAGTACACACCACTCAACATAGTACACACCACTCAACATGGTACACACCACTCAACATGGGACACACCACTCAACATAGTACACACCACTCAACATGGTACACACCACTCAACATGGTACACACCACTCAACATGGTACACACCACTCAACATAGTACACACCACTCAACATGGTACACACCTCTCATCATGATACACGCCACTCAACATAGTACACACCACTCAACATAGTACACACCACTCAACATGGTACACACCACTCAACATAGTACACACCACTCAACATGGTACACACCACTCAACATGGGACACACCACTCATCACAGTACACACCACTCATCATGGTGCACACCACTCAACATGGGACACACCACTCATCACAGTACACACCACTCAACATGGTACACACCACTCAACATAGTACACACCACTCAACATAGTACACACCACTCAACATGGTACACACCACTCAACGTGGGACACACCACTCAACATAGTACACACCACTCAACATGGTACACACCACTCAACATGGTACACACCACTTAACATGGTACACACCACTCAACATGGTACACACCATTCAACATGGGACACACCACTCATCACAGTACACACCACTCATCATGGTACACACCTCTCATCATGATACACGCCACTCAACATAGTACACACCACTCAACATAGTACACACCACTCATCATGATACACGCCACTCAACATAGTACACACCACTCATCATGATACACGCCACTCAACATAGTACACACCACTCAACATAGTACAAACCACTCAAAATGGTATACCACTCAACATATTACACACCACTCAACATAGTACAAACCACTCAAAATGGTATACCACTCAACATAGTACACACCACTCAACATGGTACACACCACTCAACATAGTACACACCATTCAACATAGTACACACCACTCAACATGGTACACACCACTTATCATGGTACACACCACTTATCATGGTACACACCACTCATCATGGTACACACAAATCATCATGGTACACACAACTCATCATAGTACATACAAATCATTATTATACACACAACTCATCATTATACACACAACTTATCATGGTACACACAACTCATCATGGTACACACAACTCATCATTATACACACAACTCATCATGGTACACACAACTTATCATGGTACACACAACTCATCATTATACACACAACTTATGATACACACAACTCATCATTATACACAAAACTTATCATAGTACACACAACTCATCATGGATTCCTATCAAATTTAAATTTCATTATTAATTCATGAATTTTAAATGTAATAGTATGCAACATTGGCGACTTAGTGTCCAACGTACTAGTACACACATTTTCTCGTACTTTCAAAGCAGCCACCTGCTAATATTTTCTCGTACTTTCAGAGCAGCCACCTGCTAATATTTTTGACCTCATCAAAACTCATCATACCTCTGAAAAAAATATATGGCCAGGATGGTCCATAAATTGCATCATCCTTAACTACACAGGTGATGACTGTGAGTCCGACGTACTAGAACGGCTAACTAGCATAAATCAACAATGATACCAGGAGCTGTTGTTCCACCATCAGCTATCCAACCAAGAGCTGTTGTTCCACCACCAATTTCCCTACCAGGAGCTGTTGTTCCACCATCAGCTATCCAACCAAGAGCTGTTGTTCCACCACCAGCTTCCCTACCAAGAGCTGTTGTTCCACCACCAGCTTCCCTACCAAGAGCTGTTGTTCCACCATCAGCTATCCAACCAAGAGCTGTTGTTCCACCACCAATTTCCCTACCAGGATCTGTTGTTCCACCATCAGCTAACCAACCAAGAGCTGTTGTTCCACCACCAGCTTCCCTACCAAGAGCTGTTGTTCCACCACCAGCTTCCCTACCAGGAGCTGTTGTTCCACCATCAGCTAACCAACCAAGAGCTGTTGTTCCACCACCAGCTTCCCTACCAAGAGCTGTTGTTCCACAACCAGCTTTCCTACCAGGAGCTGTTGTTCCACCATCAACTAACCAACCAAGAGCTGTTGTTCCACCACCAGCTTCCCTACCAAGAGCTGTTGTTCCACCACCAGCTTCCCTACCAAGAGCAGTTGTTCCACCACCAGCTTCCCTACCAGGAGCTGTTGTCCACCACCAGCTTCCCTACCAGGAACTGTTGTTCCACCACCAGCTTCCCTACCAGGAGCTGTTGTCCACCACCAGCTTCCCTACCAGGAGCTGTTGTTCCACCACCAGCTTCCCTATAAGGAGCTGTTGTTCCATCACCAGCTTCCCTACCAGGAACTGTTGTTCCACCACCAGCTTCCCTACCAGGAGCTGTTGTTCCACCACCAGCTTCCCTACAAGGAGCTGTTGTTCCACCACCAGCTTCCCAACCAGGAGCTATTGTTCCACCACCAGCTTCCCTTCTAGGAGCTATTGTTCCATCACCAGCTTCCCTACCAGGAACTGTTGTTCCACCAGCAGCTTCTCTACCAGGAGCTGTTGTTCCACCACCAGCTTCCCTACCAGAAACTGTTGTTCCACCACCAGCTTCCCTACCAGGAACTGTTGTTCCACCACAAGCTTCCCTACCAGGAGCTGTTGTTCCATCACCAGATTCCCTACCAGGAGCTGTTGTTCCACCATCAGCTTCCCTACCAGGAGCTGTTGTTCCAAGACCAGCTTCCCTACCAGGAACTGTTGTTTCACCACCAGCTTCCCTACCAGGAACTGTTGTTCCATCACCAGCTTCCTTACCAGGAGCTGTTGTTCCACCACCAGCTTCCCTACCAGGAACTGTTGTTCCACCACCAGCTTCCCTACCAGGAACTGTTGTTCCACCACCAGCTTCCCTACCAAGAGCTGTTGTTCCACCACCAGCTTCCCTACCAAGAGCTGTTGTTCCATCAACAGCTTCCCTACAAGGAGCTGTTGTTCAACCTGGCTTCCCTACCAGGAGCTGTTGTTCCACCACCAGCTTCCCTACCAGGAGCTGTTGTTCCACTACCAGCTTCCCTACCAGGAGCTGTTGTTCCACTACCAGCTTCCCTACCAGGAGCTGTTGTTCCACTACCAGCTCCCTACCAGGAGCTGTTGCTCAACCACCAGCTTCCCTACCAGGAGCTGTTGTTCCACCACCAGCTTCCCTACCAGGAGCTGTTGTTCCACCACCAGGTTCCCTACCAGGAACTGTTGTTCCACCACCAGCTTCCCTACCAGGAGCTATTGTTCCACCACCAGCTTCCCTTCTAGGAGCTATTGTTCCATCACCAGCTTCCCTACCAGGAACTGTTGTTCCACCACCAGCTTCTCTACCAGGAGCTGTTGTTCCACCACCAACTTCCCTACCAGGAACTGTTGTTCCACCACCAGCTTCCCTACCAGGAACTGTTGTTCCACCACCAGCTTCCCTACCAGGAATTGTTGTTCCACCACCAGCTTCCCTACCAGGAACTGTTGTTCCACCACCAGCTTCCCTACCAGGAGCTGTTGTTCAACCACCAGCTTCCCCACCAGGAGCTGTTGTTCCACTACCAGCTCCCTACCAGGAGCTGTTGCTCAACCACCAGCTTCCCTACCAGGAACTGTTGTTCCACCACCAGCTTCCCTACCAAGAGCTGTTGTTCCACCACCAGCTTCCCTACCAGGAACTGTTGTTCCACCACCAGCTTCCCTACCAGGAACTGTTGTTCCACCACCAGCTTCCCTACCAAGAGCTGTTGTTCCACCACCAGCTCCCTACCAGGAACTGTTGTTCCACCACCAGCTTCCCTACCAGGAACTGTTGTTCCACCACCAGCTTCCCTACCAGGAACTGTTGTTCCACCACCAGCTTCCCTACCAGGAGCTGTTGTTCAACCACCAGCTTCCCTACCAGGAGCTGTTGTTCAACCACCAGCTTCTCTACCAGGAACTGTTGTTCCACCACCAGCTTCCCTACCAAGAGCTGTTGTTCCACCACCAGCTTCCCTACCAGGAACTGTTGTTCCACCACCAGCTTCCCTACCAGGAACTGTTGTTCCACCACCAGCTTTCCTACCAGGAGCTGTTGTTCAACCACCAGCTTCCCTACCAGGAGCTGTTGTTCCACCACCAGCTTCCCTACCAGGAACTGTTGTTCCACCACCAGCTTCCCTACCAGAAACTGTTGTTCCACCACCATCTTCCCTACCAGAAACTGTTGTTCCACCACCAGCTTCCCTACCAGAAACTGTTGTTCCACCACCAGCTTCCCTACCAGAAACTGTTGTTCCACCACCAGCTTCCCTACCAGAAACTGTTGTTCCACCACCAGCTTCCCTACCAGGAAACAGTGTGTGCAAGTGGCACGAAGATGAATTGTTTATCCCAAATTTATAAGTCTCATGATAACCCTGAAAATCAGCCACAAAGCGCACTAAGCAGATTTAACCCAGGTTAACCTTGTAAGGTCAAACGATATGACTTATGTCCTTGTTCTGAGGATTATTTCTTGTTCATATTGTTACAAAACCAAAGTTAAAATAAAAAAAATAATTGTTTCACCTATATATATATATATATATATATATATATATATATATATATATATATATATATATATATATATATATATATATATATATATATATATATATATATACTGCATATTCCAAGTGTAGCAATATCGGGCTAACATTTCCCTTGTTTATAATACTAAAATGTCTTTAAAATACATTTAATATTAGAGACTAGAATACATAGTTTTAAACATTAAAAGAATTAAGACTGAAAGACAATTAAAAAACTGAAAAGCAATGATAATATAGCGTCAATAAACATTAAAACGTAACTTTCGCTGTCGCATTTACACAGCTGCTGCCGACAAGCGGTCATTTACACAGCTGCTGCCGACAAGCGGTCATTTACACAGCTGCTGCCGACAAGCGGTCATTTTTTCTCCAACTTCAACACATCGTAAAACCGCAAGTTTTTTTTTTTTACGATTCCGCTCATTTTAGTCTTATTCAGTTCATAAAAATGCACTCTTTTGTTTTAATTTTTTTTTTCAAAATATTCCAACCCACAAGGGATTTATTTTCCCGGTATACTCCAGTAATATCCTGTCAGAACTAAGATTTGCTGCACTCACCTTCCTGTCCTTTGGAACTGGAAATTGAATAAATTCTGTGATTTTTTTTTTTTTTTGCATCCACCGGAGCTATCTGACGCTGACCTATTTTGAACCCTAGATACTTAATTCTAGCCTGTGGGAACTCGCACTTGCCTAGATTTATTGTAAAATTGTACTTGGATAATTTGTTAAGCAGTATATGCAGTCTAATAAGGTATCGCTTCCAGCCTTCACTGTACACCACCAGGTTATCCAGGTAGGTGTCTACACCTAAGTCCTCTAACAACTGGTACATGAGATGTTAGAATGAGTTTGGGACATGTCTCATCCCAAAGGTGGTCGCAAGATAGTATATAGGGGCTCTTCTAATGTAAAAATGGCAATTCCCACCATGAGAGGTTACCAGTTCTTTCATATCTGACCATGTGAAGGTGTTGTGTACAGGTATTTTGTGAATGTGTTGTGTACATGTATTTTAACATATTCCTTCCACAGACTTCTAAAAGTATATCTATGTTAATATACGTTTCCTACGACACGGGTAATGCGTTAACCTTTAATAACCATAAAAGTGTACCTCTGTCATGGAAACAAACCATTTCCTTGACATTATTAGAGTTCAGTTGAGTAAAAGTGCCTCATAGCTGATTTAACTTTGTCGTCTGACAGTTCATCACATGGTAATCATCAGCTTTGCTCCGAGACATACTGAGGAGGTGAATAAAACTGTTCCTTAATATATTTCATTACAATTATTGTATCCTCGGAAATATTCTTGCTTCTCCAAAGGATCCGTATGCTGAGTGTACCTTTTCTGAAGTTCTTGATGGTACTTATGCTTATCGGAAAAATTTAGAGGTTGAGTATGTTTCTATTAACATCTTCGGTGGTACCTTTGATTTTGTGAGAAATGAAGAGGGTGAGCAGACACCGCAAAAATGAGTCTTCTGTCCTGTTTGATATATCTTTCTAGCGTGAAGCAACGGTCTCTTGTGTGTCCTTCTTGCAATAAGTACACCATCTAACCATTTTCCCTTACTATTCCTAGGCCTCTCTACCATATTTAACTTGGATGTCCTAGGACCGTCACACTGTGGGTAAGGGGCTGGTTCAGTGCGATTCTGAGAAAAAAGATTACTGTAATTCTTCTCGTTTTGTTGAGCGGCAGAAGAACCCGTGCTCCCAGACTTTCCTTTACTCTTGTACTTCATAAGTACCATCAATAGTATTCGTATTAAAAACATCAGAACAGACCAATCATTCACACAAACTCCTTAATATACTTTGGGGAAGGTGGTTGTGCAACTCTTCTTTCAATATCAACTGAACTAATTCTTCACTAGGGTCAGCCTGAGCCGTCCTGCACTATCACTGAAAATCCACAAAAAAATGTGTTCTCTACTTAGTCGTAGTCACAATACTTCTCATATGGCAGCGAAGCTCTACACTCAATTCAAATTCAAAGTTTATTCTCTATAAGGATTACAATGCTGAGTTTACAGAATTTGGTTATTGTGTGGTTTACATGTAGTAAAATAATAATTACAGAGTGTACCACTAGAACACCTAGCATGGCTAGGCATTTCGGGCAGACTTAAATTAAATCTTAAGTTTAAAATATTACAAAATTATGAGGTAAGTTGGTATTATGGCTAAGTGACTAAATACTAGTTTGTGAGTTTAGCAATGTGAATGCTTTTGTTTTGGCACTATACATAGTTTCAGTATTGGAGTATCACAGGCCAACTTATGACTAGTTAAGATTCATTATTTTGAGATTGAGATTGATATTTCTGTTTATGGTCAAATGGGTGAGTGAGTGTAAGTGTTAACCACCAGGTGGTATTCGTGTAATTAGTTGACAGGGTGTATCCAGTCATTCTATGAAACAATAGGGCCCACTGTTCTCTAGGCCACCTCAAGGCCCGGGCCTGATACTTAAATACGTCAAGAAAAAGTGTTTGGATCATGTTCGTAAAAGCCTGAAACTAAGGAGACATTCTTTTATATATTGAAGATTCTATCCTAAGATGAATACAGTTGAAGATGTCAAGTGTTATCCTTAGATCGTTAATATTTTATGTCTTCTCCTCAATATTTGAAAGGGGTTGAAGGTTGATGCGTTGCATTTGCGGCTTAAATAACCCTTCCATCCTAGTACATTGTTCCTCCGAAAGAATAACAGATGGAAAAATCAAGCAACGAGGGCAGTTTAGTCCTTGAGCGAACACCAGGAGGGACCTGAGGTCGAGTCTCAGCCTCGTCTGTTAGAAGCAGAGTATTTGGCAGAATTAACTCCCTCTTCCCGTCTGAAAAAGGATCTATACCTACGATTCGGGTGTCTGTCCTTAAAGAAGGGTCGGTCCTTAGGAGAGGAGTATCTATTTTTAATGGAAGAGGGAGTGTCAAAGCCTGGGTCTCAAAGTAGGCAACTCAGAAGGCTATTCTGAGGGGGTCTCAATAAAAAGTTAACTAGCCCTTATAATGGGCGAGTTGGAGATCAAACCAAACCTGTAATCTCCTTAATTGGCAAGGATTTTGAACGAGATATTGCAACGTGACCGTCATTATGAGTAGTAGTAGGAGGTGGAGTTCCTGTGCCTTCTCTTTCAACTAGATTTTAAAAACTCTCTGTGCTTGATATTTTTATTACATTTTCTTCCTCAGGAAACACTCTGCATCGCCTAACCACCTCTGGAAACAACCGCTTTAGTATTAATTCTCTCATCTGAGGTACAGTGAGCCTACAGTTATGAGAGATTCTAAGGTATCAGGTGACTTTCCGAAGCTATTGCAAAGTGACCTAAGCCTGTTTAATATCAGGTCATCTACAAACTCTTGCAATTCCTGTGTTATTACCTTAGACCAAGGTCACGGATACACTGTATTGGCAGTGTAAAATTTTGCATTAACGCTTAATATACAAACTGCATAGGTAAAAGTTAAACTTTCAGAAGTTGTCCAGAACAGCAAAACGTTACTTTGCAATACAGAATGTTAGACTATAGCTTCTGAATCCCGGACAAGCCCTCAGTTTATTATGTGCCAGCACTAACAGCCTGTTTGATCAGTGGTGAGCACATCTCAGGCGGGTCAGTATACTGAAAGATTAGATTTTGTCACGGAAGTGGCTGGTTTATCGTGCACCCCCATATCCATCCTATGGACGGTAGCGCAGGAGCATATGTATACGAAGCCTAGAAACTAGGCCCCAAAAGTGTAACAAGTGTACATTTGGACTTATCTGTTACATACAAATTTAGATAATTTACTTAGTATATCTGGAATCTTATTTTCATTAATAAGATATCTTGACATGTCACATAGGTTATTATACTGTCTCTACATTCCTCAATAAGTGGACAATTAAGCTTTATATAACTGTCAGTAGACAACAAGAGCATTTCACGCCTCCATGGAAGATGTGTTCATTTAATATCACATACCGGCAAGTGCCTCCCAAGAAGCTCATTGCTAGTAATCCCTTCCTTAAGTCACTTGTTAAAGCAACTGCTCAAGAAGAAATTTCTCCCCCAGCTGGTAGTAATAAGTTATCACAAGTTATATACACTGATGGATCTAAACAAGAGTCTTCTGGCAGGGCTGCATCTGCTCTTGTTGACACCTCAATAGTTAAGAACGATAACAACTTTGTTGAGTTAGGCATAAGAATTAACAACTGGGCGTCTACATTGCAAACTGAATTGTTTGCAATCCTAATGGTACTAAAGCTTGACTATCATCACTGATTTTATGTCATCACTGAAGGCTTTTGACTATTATGACTCAAACAACATGCTCATTGGAGAAGCCAGGTACAGATACTCAAAAATCCGGGAAAAAAGAATTAATATTGCCCGAAATGCTCAGCATAACAAGGGGCTTTCTATATAGTAGCATGTCATTGATGTCAGCTAGGACTGTATACCATGTACATGTACTTGTAGTAAATAAAGATATTATTATTAAAAAAAATGTACAATTGCTATGGATCCTATAGCACATTGGATTACTCCTTCATGATAAAGTTGATATGTTAGCCAAGAAGAGTACCCAGAAGGAGAATGTAGAATATAACTTTATTATATCTGTGTCTACCATTATTAGGAGAGGAGTAAATAATGAAAATGTTTGTTATATGAATGTAGTTAGAATCCTGAGTAGATCTATAACCCACTATGATAACATGAACGTAGATAAGTATGTTTATGGAGCAACTTGCAATGTGAACAAACTGACTGATGTTGTAGTGGCCAGACTTAGGCTTGGTTACAAGTACTTCTGGCAGTTTGGGAGACACACAGATGATGATCAAACCGAGCGCAAATTATGTGGTCAGGCTTATGGTCACTGTCTTGAACACTATGTGCTTAACACAGTTCGTTTAATCCATGAGGGTAATTAAAGAGAAATGTTTTACTAAACAAAAATATTTATTTACCTAAGAAAGTGGTTAGATATATTTTAATGTAGACAATCAGGACATTTAACCAAGACAACGAATATTTTTCTCGGTATAATATTATAAGTTATAATAATCCAATACTCCAAAAACGACTTTAAGGAAAGTTTAAATATGTCTCTTATAAGAGTAAGCAAATTAATAACCTTGTCCAGTTAATAACTGTAGCATTAATGGCATAGCGTTAATTTATTCGCTATTAGAAAAATAAAAGTTATTTTTAATAACAGTGGTCGTGGAAACAGAGTAAACAGGAGTTACGATTCAGAAGGCGTGTTAAAATATTCCCGAGTTGCATTCCAGATTCCTCGGGTCATGAATAATCGATCTTAGGATTTCCAGGGGGATCCCCTGAAACCCCATAGAGATATTAAAATCACATTCCCACTGTCAAACATCCCATTCAAGAAATGGACTCTGTGCAGTGAGCATGTTGATTTACCATGTGTTTTGTCTGCATAAAAACGAGTTTAAGACAGGAAAAGGTGAGCTTCTGGGAGTAAAGTTAAAAGGAGACGAGATTCATGACTTGCTTGACTAACACACTCGTGAGCATGCAGGACACATTCACACGAATTTGTTGGCAGATACATGTGCACTCATGCATGAAATGCTTTCCTGTTATCAGCAACCAGTTTTATCGGAAATACTAAAGTTGACAGTTACAGGGAACTAATGGTAAACGTGCTGTTGTCCTTTCAAAACAAATGTGCAACATTGTTTCTTTGGAGCTCTATATTCAATACCTCCATTTGTACCCATTTTTTTTTCTAGTCTGCTGCTGTGTAGTCAGCGATGAACGTGATGACCAGTTTCACCAAGACATGTTGGTCATGGAGAAACGCTACCAGGGAAACTGGATTCCATCATTGTTATCAGATTACTGCTGGACAATGACCAGAGATACTTCAGAGGCGGGATACAAGAGGTAGGCAAAGAAGCTTCTGGGCTGACTCCATATAAGTGGAAAAATTACACGCATTTTTCTCCTTACCAACTATGATACGGTCAAAATCATGTCTAAAATTATCGTGAATCTTTGGATCATCAAAAATAAGAAAAATTACCTGCATTGTCTAAATTTGACTGAAAATCGTCAATGTCAAATGCCAACACTAATAAGGGCTTGGCACGTGTGCTCTGTATGACTTCCGGGAACGAACTGATGTAATCCAGTCAGCTATTTAATACATGAATTTTGAGTAAATCGTCTGTTTTCTGTCATTAGAGTTGCCAAAAAACACACAGTGCCCAAATCATGGTAGGCTGAAAAAAAAAGAATCTTGAAATAAAAAGCTACTAATGAGAAATATGGGAAACAATTCTTTTTATCAATTATGCATCGTAGGTTTGAATCAAGAGCCTGTCCCCTGTACAGTTTGTTGACCTATTCTCCCTTCCCGAGTCAAGCACAACAACAACCCTCTGAATCCATATCTTTCTAAACAGAGACAATTTGCAATCTGAAGCATCGTTTCCGTACTCAGTGACCCAGAATTAGGAAACAATGAGATGATTTTTTTGTGTCTTTCCTATGTGCACTTTCACCTCATCCCTCTTTCTCTTCACCCTAACATCCTTTACCTCCTCTTGCCTTTATCCCTCTTCCATATCCCTGGGATCTAGCAACAAGAGTGCGCCACGTAATCCATGCTTAAAAAACTGTATTCACTTGGTTGTATTCACCTAGTTGTGGTTAGAGGGGTCGATTCACAGCTCCTGACCCCTCCTCTTCACTGATCGCTATTGGGTCACTTTCCCTGAACCATGAGCTTTATCATACCTCTGCTTAAAGCTATGTATGGATCCTGCCTCCACTACATCGCTTCCCAAACTATTCCACTTCCTGACTACTCTGTGACTGAAGAAATACTTCCTAACATCCATGTGATTCATCTGTGTCTTCAACTTCCAACTGTGTCCCCTTGTTGCTGTGTCCCATCTCTAAAACATTTTGTCTCTGTCCACCTTGTCAATTCATCTCAGTATTTTATATGTCGTTATCATGTCCCCCTATCTTTCCTGTCCTCCAGTGTCGTCAGGTCGATTTTCCTTAACCTCTCCTCGTAGGACATACCTCTTAGCTCTGGGACTAGTCTTGTTGCAAACCTTTGCACTTTCTCTAGCTTCTTTACGTGTTTGGCTAGGTGTGGGTTCCAAACTGGTGCCGCATACTCCAATATGGGCCTAACGTACACAGTGTACAGAGTCCAGAACGATTCCTGATTAAAATGTCGAAATGCTCTTCTTAGGTTTGCTAGGCGCCCATATGTTGCAGCAGTTATTTGGTTGATGTACTCCTCAGGAGATGTGCCTGGTGTTATACTCACCCCAAGATCTTTTTCCTTGAGTGAGGTTTATAGTCTCTGGACCCCTAGACTGTACTCCGTCTGCGGTCTTCTTTACCCTTCCCCAATCTTCATGAATTTGCACTTGGTGGGGTTGAACTCCAGGAGCCAATTGCTGGACCAGGTCTGCAGCCTGTCCAGATCCCTTTGTAGTTCTGCCTGGTCTTCGTCCGAATGAATTCTTCTCATCAACTTCACGTCATCTGTAACCAGGGACACTTCGGAGTCTATTCCTTCCGTCATGTCGTTCACAAATACCAGAAACAGCACTGGTCCTAGGACTGACCCCTGTGGGACCCCTCTGGTCACAGGTGCCCACTCTGACACCTCCCCACGTACCATGACTCGCTGCTGTCTTTCTGACAAGTATTTCCTGATCCACTGTAGTGCCTTCCCAGTTATCCCTGCTTGGTCTTCCAGTTTTTGCACTAATCTCTTGTGTGGGACTGTGTCAAACGCCTTCTTACAGTCCAAGAAAATGCAGTCCACCCACCCCTCTCTCTCTTGTCTTACTTCTGTCACCATGTCATAGAACTCCAGTAGGTTTATGACACAGGATTTCCCGTCCCTGAAACCATGTTGGTAGTTGTTGATGAGTTCATTCCTTTCTAGGTGTTCCACCACTCTTCTGATAATCTTCTCCATGACTTTGCATACTATACATGTCAGTGACGCTGGTCTATAGCGAAATGTGTGTGTGTGTGTGTGTGTGTGTGTGTGTGTGTGTGTGTGTGTGTGTGTGTGTGTGTGTGTGTGTGTGTGTGTGTGTGTGTTTGTGTGTGTGTGTGTGTGACTGTGCACATCAGTTTATATTTGCAGGATTCTAGTTTCAGCTCCTGGCTCTGCCCTTAATCTGCTTCCTAAAGGATTTTTTTCCTCAGCCTCGTGGAACCTGTCGTACCTATTCTCGAAACTATGTAAGAAGCCTCTTTCCACTACTTCATTGACGTTCTTCCACTTCCTAACACCTTAAAGCTAAAAAAAAAAAAAAGAAAAGACCTCTCAATTACCTATATGTGTCATAAATTTCCAACTGTGTATTCGTTATCTGCTCTTAAACTGTCTGTTTATGTCCACCCTATGAAATTCTCTGAATATTTTATCCGTTACTATCATGTCTCCCCTGGTTCTTTTGCCCTTGAATGTCGTAACTTACAGTTCTCTTAGTCTCTCCTCATAATTTATGTCCCTGAGCTCTGGCACTAGTCGTTGCAAACCTCTGCACTTTTTCCAGATTCGTGTCATGCTTTTTCAGGCTGGTACTAAAAACTCCAGTATTGGTCTGACTTGTCTTACTGTATATAGGCTCATGAATGACTCCTGAAATTCCAAAATGCTAATCTTAAGATTCGCCAAACGAGTATTTGCTGCTAATGGTGTACCTACGGTGATATGCTGGGCACTGTGCTGCTCAGTACTGAGTGAGGTTTGCTGCCTCTTTCCTTCCTTTAGCAATTTTCAGTATCAAATGTCTAGCTATAGAACAGGAATATTCAGTTCACCCATCACTTTTTCTCCTGCCTCACTTTTGTTTCTTTGTCACAGAACTCCAGCAAGTTTGCGAGACATGATTTGCCATCTCTCAACCCATGTTGGCTGTTTATGAAAACATTATTCCCCAAGTGCCACACCATTCTCTGATATTCTCCATTACGCTACATAGTAAGCGCCTGTCTCTTTTTTTCTTTAAGTTATTAGGACTGGATTGGCTGTCTTCCAGAGCTCTGGCAGTTCCCCATATTCTGTGACATGCAGAATTTAGCTTGAGGTTGAGACATTGCTCCTGCTCCTTTATCAGGTCTCGTTGCTTCTGATGTATTAAGCTCACAAAGTTATTGTTTTTTTTTTCACCTCTTTTCCTTGTATGTGATGGTGTACACTACCCACTGGTGTAACCTGGTATATTAGTCTCTATGGTATTCGTTGCTTCTCGTGATCTCACCTCCTGTCTTCAGTCTCTTACTGATGTGTAACATGACTCTTCCTTCTGCTGTGGCTGTGTTGATGTATTCGTTCCGATTTAGATTTTGCTGCTGTTTTCCACTCATACCCTCTTTTCTCCCGTGCATATTAGTTTTTAATGTGTTTTTTATGTATAAGTGTTTGTGGGGGGATTACTGTGTGCATGCGAGAGCATGTGTGTATGTGTGTGCATGAGTGTACACGTATCTTCGAACGCATGTGTGCGTGGATGCTGCACGTTCACGAGTGTTAGTCCTCTCTTTTAACCTTGCTCACAGATGCTCGCCTTTTCCTGTCTTAAACCCGTTTTTATGCAGCCGTAGAACATGTTAAGTCAGTATACACACGGGACAGAAATCCCAGTGCTTGAATGGGAAGCAGAAAATTTCAGAGACAAACAGGTGCGAAGCAGAATTTTGTCTTTTTAATGGACAACAGAGTTTAGATTGTTGAAGAGAGGGCACACGGGCAAGTGGTGTTTGCTTGAGGCAAACAAGACTGCACAGGTAGCATAGATTTTTTTTTCAGTACACTGAAGATTTTGTTGGAGAAGGGAGAGGAAGAGAGGGGGAAGAGGAGACAGGAAATGTAAACAAAGAAGAGGAAGAGGGAGAGAAGGAAGATGAAGCGGTAGATGAAAATGAAGGCGGAAATTGTAGGGGGATAAGGATGCAGAAGAAGAGAATTGCAAGGCAGATATGGGAGAGGAGAAGAAAGAACGAGGATCAGAAAGTACTTGAGGGAAAAGAGGAGGAGGGTAAATGAAAGGAAAACTGGGACAAATGAATGAAACAGTATCTATTGATGACAAAACTTATGTTTATCTCTCTCTCTCTCTCTCTCTCTCTCTCTCTCTCTCTCTCTCTCTCTCTCTCTCTCTCTCTCTCTCTCTCTCTCTCTCTCGTTCTCTCTTTCCTCTTTGTTGCATTATTCTTATTATTACTCAGTGCTTGAGAAAAGCAGCAGTCATCACTGGTAAGACTAGAGTGTGTCAGGTAACTTACAGTTCACTTGTGTTATAACAACAGATGTTGCTTCAATGACGGTAGGCATATCTTAAGTAGGTTCTGTCCTCTTTTTTTTTTTTTTGTAGCAGAAGTACTAGAGTTCAGCGAAAGGTAAATGTTTGGGGCTTCGGAATGATGTTCCAGTAACAACCTGCAGCTGGGAGAATGAGAAACAGAGTGAGAGAGAGATTCAGTACAATAGAATCATTTTTACATTTCTTTGTATTTACAGGCTAAGAACTCTTATGCTACTTATACGCATTTCCAAGCGTAGTGTTTTCCCTCACAATGATACAATAACTCTCAACTAACATCCAGGCACTTGCTTACTGCCAGAGGAACACTGGAAACATGTGTATTAGATTTAGCAATACGTCTACACTCGCCTGGGTACCAAACTCGTGTTGTTTCATTTTATAATGTATATGTGAAAACTAAAGCCATTCCATTTTCGGCGTTACAGCCGGCAATATTCGTCAACAGTTTGTCAAACAGTAAATCCCTCTATACATCCAGTGTTGTATCCATTAATGTTAGAGGTAGCGAAGCGGATCCAAGAATCTGTGTAGCGTTTTACTAGGAAAGCGAGAAGTGAATGGTCATCCTGCTCCACCTCTGTTAGTGTGACTTTGTCAATGGTCCAAGTCGGACCGAAACGTCGTCGTAAGCTTCTCTCTTTTATGTGCGGGTTATTTGTGTATCGTTCCAGTCACGGTATTGTGCCTTTTTGTTATTTATTTAAAAAGAATTTTTTGGATTATCTGACTTGAGAAAGGTTAATGTGAGTGATAGAACGGCAGAGAATGTTAATGTGAGTGATAGAACGGTAGAGAATGTTAATGTGACTGATAGAACGGCAGAGAATGTTAATGTGAGTGATAGAACGGTAGAGAATGTTAATGTGACTGATAGAACGGCAGAGAATGTTAATGTGAGTGATAGAACGGCAGAGAATGTTAATGTGACTGATAGAACGGCAGAGAATGTTAATATGAGTGATAGAACGGTAGGGAATGTTAATGTGAGTGATAGAACGGCAGAGAATGTTAATGTAATGTGTCATTCATCAGTGGCTCAGCTCTGGGGAGAGGGAAGAAAGTGGCTAATGGAACTAAACCTCCGGTGCAAAAATATTTTTTATTTCTTTTCAATTAATGCTTAATTTTATTTGTACTATATTAATAATAATAATAATAATAATAATAATAATTATTATTATTATTATAACAATAATAATAATAGTAATTATTAATATTATTATTATTATTATTATTATTATTATTATTATTATTATTATTATTATTATTATTATTAGAACAACACTATAAAACAAAAACGCTGAAAATTAATTATGTTAATAATAACTAATAATTATGCCAGTAATCAGTTAGTTAAAGAAGAAATATATTCCATTACTTAGATTTACATTTTCGCTGCCACAAATGCAATGCTGTTGTAACAGTCTTACAGAAGAAGAAGAAAACATGTCTACACTGACATGCACATCAATACCGGCTGACAGCTTGCCCTCCGTCACAGTTTCCAGTCTAGGCTTGAGTGACACATTCACCAGGGTTGGCAGCAGCGGGTAAGGTGATTGATGGGTCGCCTAGATTAAGGAAGCTTGTTATCGTAATTGATCTGGATGAAAACAACATTGCCTACAAATTATCCGGCAAATTGCTCAGTAATGTCTGGGTTAGCTTGAGATTAAGAGACCGGATTTGTGTCAATGTGTTAAGATATATATCGCTCGACTGCAGTTATGCTGCTTGACGTGCGTGCATCCTCATTCGTGTTGCAACATATCCTCGCTTCACATAATAGGTTAATTGTTTGACGAAGTTCCAACGCACATTAGGTTGGGTTAGTTTAGATTACATAAATCCACAGAACCGTTTATTTAACTACTAATAAGAATACTAAAAAAATGATGATGTATAAGAGTAATGTACACTAATATTGTTGGCAACATACGTGTTTCTTAATGCACATGCGCTAAGAGCGATGGTTATATAAACACTGGCAGCGGTGTATATTTCAGTATGTATATACTGAGAATTTATTTTAATCCTTTTATTAGGAACTGAAGTATGCTTGACTGGTGGTGTGCAAGTGACTTTCACTCTTGAAGACCTTCGTGTAGTCGATTGGCTTTAGACCTAATAAATAAACCAATCGTGGAATGAGGTAAAGCAGCCAAGAAGCGCTCAAATCAGCACGATTATAAGACGTGGTGCTAGATAGGGTAATATTTGTATAATTCGCGTAACTGGTCGTATTTACCTACGTTGTAGGTGCACAACATTGACTGTACATCATCTCACTGTAATTTTACTGGACTCGAAAGAATACCTATTTACAGCTATTTATTGGTAAAGTGTCTAGACGGTGGGTATCTCATCACATTACTTTCCCCAACCACAGCGTAACGCGACTCATAAATTCAACGGTGAGGATTGTTTATCTCCATATTGGATCAGCTGAGTATGAGGCCATCGCTGCCAGGCGTTGATGGTGTCTGAAGGAGCTGTGAAGGAGCGGCAGAAGGATATTTTATGTCCCTGAATATTCCGCTATCATTTGTCCCCTTCACGCTTGCTATGTATCACTGCCATTATTCATTTCTGTTGACTAAGCTTTTGTAGTACGGGGAAAGAAATGATAATTTAAGACAATGGATGATACCAGCGTTGACACTAATATTAATCATTAGTTTGATGACAACAGATTTTTGCTTCCTCTTTTTCCCAGTTCGACATTTTTCTCTTAAATCGTCAATAAAAAAAAAAAAAAGTAACCCACATCTCGCTTCCTATCAGCATCATACACTGTTTTATTTTGTAGTGGTCCATCTTATAGTGGGTGTGGCTCACTTAGACCGTCATTCAGATGGACTTTAAAGTTATGTGTATGTGTGTGAGTGTGTGTATGTGTGTGTATGTGTGTGTGTGGGGAGGTACCACCTCTAGAACTGGACTGGGGACCCTCATCCTCAGAGAAGAGAATAAACGTACTTCAGGGAAAACTCAAGGTTCTCCCCGCAGCTGTTTGAATATTTTCTTCTACCATCTTCTATATTCTATGTGAACTTTATTTATATACAAAATACATCGACAAAAAGAAATACAAACATGAATACATTGGTACAATATATCAAATATTATGAATCTCCAAATCCTCCAAAGCCAGACTCGAGCCAAGTATACAGCAAGCATTTCCCCTCTGGATGGCCACACTGAAGCGCTGGAACATGAAAGTGGCCGCCCTCGGGTCCTTGGTGGTGTCGATGAGCCTGAAACCCGGTTCTTTAAGGATCCCAAGGTCTCTGATCCCACTAGTACAAATTGATACGTTGACTTATGTCTCTGTACTTGCCGATCTTGTTCTCCTTCCTGTGATCAGCAGCTCCTCCCTGTCGCCCGACACTGTGATGGATGTAGGTATCAGCCTACAATGTTGACTGTCTTCAGCACCAGAGATGTATAGATTATCCGGAGAGCACTGGGTCTCGATAGTTACTGAAAGAATTGTACTTTATTTTCTTCCGTCTTTAAAGAACTCCATTTTCCAGGTATTTTCACACTGAGGCCAACTTTTCCACAGGTGTGTACTAAACCTGTAAAAGTTAAGCAGCACTTACAGACTGGGAATGAATCAGGTTTAACCCAAGGAATCAAGCTCCCTTGAGCAGCATTATAGGGCCCTAATTTTGAAGGGCCCATCGTTCTGTAGCCGCTCAGCAACAGTACCATCTGCACATTCGTCAATTAAACATCTTTCGGTCATTTAGTGTCTGCTGTCAGTTGCCCTCAGTTCAGCGAGTGATTGCAGAGGGAACAGTAGGTGGCATTAGTAAGACGGGAGGAGAATGGGAACCGAAGTGAGACATGATGAGGTGGACCAGGCATGTGTTTGGTAGAGATTGGTCGGAGGCTGGGGAGGTGGTCCTAATTTAGGACCTAAGTCTCATGATAAGTTATGGGGATAAATTAAAGTTAGCTGGGTTTCAGACGGTGGAGGAGAGGAAGAGGCCCAGTAGAAAGGGATGGTAACGGGGTCAGATAATGGAAGGAAAGAGAGAGTATGAGAGTATTATTTAGGGGTTTAAAGATATTTTGAAGAGAAAGATGAAGATTGGAGCAAAGCAGGAAACTGTCAGGAGAAACTAGAAGATTAATTAAAGTAGGAAAATATTCAAACGATTCAAGGTAATATTAAAAAGTTATAGGGAGGGATCAGAGGAAAGGAAATGGGATGACTAGAGAAGGTTGAGACAGTAAGGTGAGATGACTAGGGAATGTTTGAGGAAGCAGTGAAGTGAAATGACTAAGGAAGGTTTGAGGAAACAGGGAAGTGGGATGAATAAAGAATGCTTGAGGAAGCAGATAGCTGAGATGACTAGGGAAGGTTTGAAGAGATGAGAAAGTGAGATTACTTTAGTACTGTGTGAGGGAAAAGTTCAATAGATAGGAGTAGCAATATAGTAACAATAGTTTCATTGCCGGCTACTAGTTAAGGTAGGGTAAGTCAAGCTCCCGTTTTTCCCGCCTTTTTTTCCCCCTCCCTGAAAGTGATAGTTTGACTGCCGGCTGCTTGTTAAGGTAGGGTCAGTCTAGCTCCCACTATCCCTTCCCCTCCCTCTTCCCCCCCCCCCCGAAATGTGACGTATGGGACTCTGGTCAAACAGTAAATCACTCGACTCACAGCTCCCAACACTACTCTTGGATGACAGTGAGGGTCACCTGTCAATCAACGAGAAGAACAGGAGACGGACTAACGTCCTGGAGACGTCCCATTTTGGATTGAATTACCTGTGCACCTGTATGAAATTGCAGGACGTAACCCCACATCATTGCAGCGGTAAAGAACCTGCTTTCCTGTCATCGGGATACTACTCGAGGCTCTATCTACTGTGAAGAACTAGCCAGTGGGTCGTAACCAACACCTGCGACCCTCATCCCCCCATCATCAGCAACGGCTACGATTTCAACAACAGTGTCACCAACACCAGACACCCCTATCTACATTAGCGTTGAATTCAGTTATCATTTATATTTTTCATTTTTCATTTTCTTTAATGTAGGATTAATATTTCATATTTAAGTGTTTTACATTTTATATTTTCTATATAATAAAGTGTTTATGTTTGTCTGTTATTATTTCTTTTTCTATTCACTAATTTTCCTGAGGAGGAGCCAGCCTTGGTAATACTGTCTGAAGTTATTACAGGGCTGAGTAAGCCTTCACAAGTGGCGACCTTGCCAGGATCAACTCTACTGAATCAAGATTCAACTCCATCTCGAATATACCATTGGAACTTCAACGCTGCATACCACAGACGGTTACCACCAGCCATGAGTAATCATTCTCTATGGTAGGACTACAGTACAGGTATTTAAAAGATTTGGTGATTGTTATAGTCTCAATTTATTGTAAGTCAAGTCAGGCAGGATATAATATTTAATTCTGCCACCTAATTGTGTGTGAGCTTGAAACACTTTGGAGGATTAGACTCTAGGGACCCGAGATTTTCCAGTGACAACTTGTTTCATTGAGCTCTTTATTATATCAAGGGAACTGTCATAGGACACTCTTGATTTGTTGGTGAGAAGATTGGATGGTCAAGTAACCCCATTCTACTTACTGTTTGCTCGGAGCCGGCATAGAACCCTTCGTTTTCATTAATACATATTGTTTAATTGAAGCAGGGATCGAGCCCTCTGGTTTATTTACAGTTTGAGCGGAGCAGGAATTGAACCCTCCATTTTCTTTAATACCCGTTTCATTTCCCCTGATAGTTTAAGTTATTCTTGCAAGTATGGATGAATACCAGTTTTGGATGAACGCTGGAAGTAAGTTAGGAATAACAGGGAAAAATTTAGAATCTTTCATTAGTGCTAAGATCCAAGAAAGACAGCTAGAAAGGGAAAGAGAAGAGAATAAGGAAAGAGAGAGAATCGAAAGAGAAGAGAAAAAGGAGAGAGAGAGAATTGAGAGAGAAATCCAAGAAAGACAGAAAGAGAGCGAGAAGACCAAAAAGAGCTAGGGAACGTGAGGAACAAGCTAAGATACGTGAGGAACAAGCTAAGATATGTGAGGAACAGGTTAAATTAAGAGAACTTGAGGAAAGAGCAAAGGATAGAGAAGTTGAGGAAAAAGCTAGAGAACGTGAGGAAAAAGCTAGAGAACAGGAGTTAATAGAGAGAGAAAAGGATCGCGAGCTCGAAAAATCTCGCCTTGAATTGGAGAATAAAAAGTTAACACTTACACAACAACAATTAGAGGAAGGAGTAATGGAACAACGTGCAGTCAGTGCACATATTCCAACACATAATTTACCTCCCTTCACAGAGGGGGAAGACATAACTTCATACATTATCAGGTTTGAAAATACCGCTACCCTCTGTGAATGGCCTGCTGACACCTGGGCTACCAGGTTAGGAATGTTATTTTCTGGTACCGCTTTGAATATCTATGCAACTTTGTCGCAGGATATCATATGTAATTATAACCTACTGAAGAAGGCAATCCTTAAAGCATATCAAAAAACCACTAATTCTTACAGGAAAGATTTCAGGTATGCCACCTTACAGCCTGGCCAGAACTTTCAGCAGTTACAGGTAACACTCTTTCGTTTGTTCGACTTTTGGATAGAGAGTTCAGGAACTGATCACAGTTATGAATCTCTTAGAGACTTCATGGTTGCTGACCAGTTCCTGACAGCTCTTCCCCATCAGATACGAACATTCATCAGAGAACGTAACCTGATTAAAGCTGAGGAAGTTGCTGAGGCTACTGACCTGTATGCTGAGGCTCACAATTCCTATAAAGACCTAAAGGGATCGAACCCTAAGGGCAAGGGTTCATCAGACCTGAAGAAATCAAAGCCTCTAGTGGAAAGTAAAATGACTTCTTTTATTCCTGTTTGTCATTTGTGTGGTGTTAAGGGATATAAACGTCCAGATTGTCCTTCTAAGAAGGTCCAAAAAGTTGGAAGATGTTTTAAAGACTGTAATGACCAAGCACTCTTCTGTTCAGGAACAGTTAATGGACTTAATGTATCTACCATTTTACGAGACACTGGATGCACATGTATAGTCATTTCTGATAAGCTGTTCCCTAACCTTAAAGAAACTCATTCCTCTGCTATACTTTCAGACTACTTGGGCCGTACGGACACTTCCTACCATCCGTTGTTACATTAGGTCTAAATGGTTCACAGGTTGGTCTGAAGCCGTACTAGCTCCCATCACTTCTTGCTCCGTACTAATAGGTAATGTAAAAGGTGCCATTCTTCCTTCTGAGGTTGACCTCTCATCACCAAAGATGGACATAGGTGTTTCAGATCCTCTTCCTGTAGAGTCAGAGAAGCCCCTCGAAAGTTCAGATGAGACAATGTCTCGTGAGATTCATGTGGGATTAAAAACCAGTGATGCTACTTTCGAAAGCGAGGTAGTAGGATCACCACTTCACGTATTAGATGAAAGTGAAAATATCACCTCCGATACCATAAATGTCTTGACTAGGGCTCAGACCAAAGCCCAGGCTTCTCCTACTGTCCATCCTTTGATTTTCCCTGACTTTAAGCCTTTAGACATATCGAAGGACTCCTCTGTCAATTTACAACGTAATTGCCCTTCTCTTCAGAACTGCCATAATGCCGCTAAACAAAATGAAGTTATCCAAAGGAAAAACTTTTCATATAAATTTGAATATATAAAAGGTATCTTGTACAAGTCAGTATTCAAATTAAATTCAGATGAGATAGACTATTCCATCTTAGTTGTTCCAAGTCAATGCAGAGAGACTGTTCTTAAAATGGCTCATGACCTGCCAGTGGCCGGACATTTCTCGCATCGTAAAACTTTAAATAAAATTAGGGAAACCTATTTTTGGCCTAAAATGTCCTCAGATGTCACTACCTATTGTAGATCGTGTAAAGTTTGCCAACTGTCATCCTCCCGAGGTACCAGGCGAGTACCTATGGTCAAAATGTTTATCTTTACGGTACCGTTTGAAAGAGTAGCTATTGACATCGTTGGTCCTTTATCTCCACTTTCATCAACATTAGTTGCTGTATAGCCCTTGTGGCTTAGCGCTTCTTTTTTATTATAATAATAATAATAATCAACATTAGTTGATTATGCTCTTGGATGACAGTGAGGGTCACCTGTCAATCAACGAGAACAGGAGACGGACTAACGTCCTGGAGACGTCCCATTTTGGATTGAATTACCTGTGCACCTGTATGAAATTGCAGGACGTAACCCCACATCATTGCAGCGGTAAAGAACCTGCTTTCCTGTCATCGGGATACTACTCGAGGCTCTATCTACTGTGAAGAACTAGCCAGTGGGTCGTAACCAACACCTGCGACCCTCATCCCCCCATCATCAGCAACGGCTACGATTTCAACAACAGTGTCACCAACACCAGACACCCCTATCTACATTAGCGTTGAATTCAGTTATCATTTATATTTTTCATTTTTCATTTTCTTTAATGTAGGATTAATATTTCATATTTAAGTATTTTACATTTTATATTTTCTATATAATAAAGTGTTTATGTTTGTCTGTTATTATTTCTTTTTCTATTCACTAATTTTCCTGAGGAGGAGCCAGCCTTGGTAATACTGTCTGAAGTTGTTACAGGGCTGAGTAAGCCTTCACATACTGAGATGTATTTAAGTAATTGTACTTGTCTTCAGTTCCACTACACTCTTAAGTCACTACCTGAAATGTTCTACAATCACTGAACTTGACTTGAATACGGAGATGTCGCTATTGACAGTAATACTGGAGGATGTTTTTAAGTCTCAGTCCTAACCTTCAGTACAGGGATGAACCTGAATCTTCGTAATTGACTTCATTACTGGGAGATACTTGAATGTCGCTGTACATACTTGATTTCACTTTATTGGATCACTACAAGTTGAACCTTCAGTGAAGGACCCGTATGCCACGCACATGTTTTTCAGCCTGAGTCTTCTCTCACTGCCGCACACAGTCATGGTATTAGCCCTCGTTCACGAGGTTACATAGCAAGTGAGGGCAAAAGAAGACGACAAAGACGACGACAATATTCAGGTTATTAACCCCAGGAAGGTTAATAATCCTTGGAGTCGACCCACAAAACTGTCTGACACCAAGATATCTATTTGCTGCTATTTGCCTCCATGCCTTAGATTGAACCCTGGTTTTTTGGTCGTGAGCCGACCTAGCTACCACCGAGATACCGCAGGTGGTGTGACCATCACACCTGAGCCACTTCGTCACCCACTGTGGTCATAGCAGCCGATAAGGCAGCTGGTGTTCCCGTATCCACTAATTAATTACACCTGAAGTGAACAAAGCCTCTGGTGAGGACACAATAACAGCACCTCTAAGTCGAACAATGGAGCAAGACTACTGTGCCGTCACGCCGCCATGACAACGTTTTCCCCTCTAATGAAGGAAGGTCTTCCTCTGAAGATAATTATTGACTTTGATGTTAATCTAATATGCATCTGGTTCGACAAACAGAAGGTATGTCTCAGTGTATTTGAGTGTATGTGTGTGTACTCACCTATTTGTACTCACCAATTTGTGGTTGCAGGGGTCGAGTCCTAGCTCCTGGCCCCACCTCTTCACCGGTTGCTACTAGACCCTCTCTCTCCCCGCTCCATGAGCTTTATCAAACCTCGTCTTAAAACTGTGTATGGTTCCTGCCTCCACTACGTCATTTTCTAGGCTATTCCACTGCCTTACAACTCTATGACTGAAGAAATACTTCCTACTATCTCTCTGACTCATTTGTGTCTTCAACTTCCAATTGTGGCCTCTTGTTTCTGTGTCCCCTCCCTGGAACATCCTGTCCTTGTCCACCTTGTCTATTCCACGCAGTATTTTATATGTCGTTATCATGTCTCCCCTGACCCTCCTGTCCTCCAGTGTCGTCAGGCCGATTTCCCTTAATCTTTCTTCATAGGACATTCCCCTTAGCTCTGGGACTAACCTTGTTGCAAACCTTTGTACTTTCTCTAGTTTCTTGACGTGCTTTATCAAGTGCGGGTTCCAAACAGGTGCTGCATACTCCAGTATGGGCCTGACATACACGGTGTACAGTGTCTTGAATGATTCCTTACTAAGGTGTCGGAATGCTGTTCTCAGGTTTGCCAGGCGCCCATATGCTGCAGCAGTTATCTGATTGATGTGTGCTTCCGGAGACATGCTCGGTGTTATACTCACCCCAAGATCTTTCTCCTTGAGTGAGGTTTGCAGTCTTTGGCCACCTAGCCTATACTCTGTCTGTGGTCTTCTGTGCCCTTCCCCTATCTTCATGACTTTGCATTTGGCAGGATTAAATTCGAGAAGCCATTTGCTGGACCAGGTGTCCAGTCTGTCCAGGTCTCTTTGGAGTCCTGCCTGGTCCTCATCAGATTTAATTCTCCTCATTAACTTCACATCATCTGCAAACAGGGACACTTCTGAGTCTAACCCTTCCGTCATGTCGTTCACATATACCAAAAATAGCACTGGTCCTAGGACCGACCCCTGTGGGACCCCGCTCGTCACAGGTGCCCACTGTGATACATCATTACGTACCATGACTCGTTGTTGCCTCCCTGTCAGGTATTCTCTGATCCATTGCAGTGCCCTTCCTGTTATATGCGCCTGATGCTCTAGCTTCTGCACTAATCTCTTGTGAGGAACTGTGTCAAAGGCCTTCTTGCAGTCCAAGAAAATGCAATCAACCCACCCCTCTCTCTCTTGTCTTACTTCTGTTATTTTATCATAAAACTCCAGAAGGTTTGTGTGTGTGTGTGTGTGTGTGTGTGTGTGTGTGTGTGCGTTAGTTACCCGTTGAGAAAGGCACTTGTTGATAAAAACTTGGCCTGAATTGTTGTGTGTGTGTGTGTGTACCCAACTATTTATTCAACTGTTTAACTGCATTATAGAATACATAAGGGGGATTACCAATAGGCTCCTGGCTGTCTTCAAGAAGGTGCTGGACAGGCACCTAAGCTCAGTACCTGACCAGCCGGGCTGTGGTTCGTACATCAGTCTATGTGCGGCCAGCAGTAACAGCCTGGTTGATCAGGCCCTGATCCACCGCGAGGCCTGGTCACAGACCGGGCCGCGGGGGCGTTGACTCCCAAAACTCTCTCCAGGTATACTCCAGGTATACCGTCGTGTACTATGACCCACCAATGGCACAGTCTTGACCTGTACACCCTGTTAGTCCCTCCCTCTACTTTATATATACTCATGTCACTCCTGGTAGTTCTGTGCTCTCATGTCACCAGGTTTTGCTTCTGTAACCTCTTCTTTAGCCGCCACCACCTCCACCACCACTACCTCCACCTCCACCATCATCACTACCACCACCACTTCCACCATCACCACCACTACCTCCACCACCTCTACCACCTCCACCACCACCACCACCACCACCACCACTACCTCCACTACCTCCACCACCACCACGACTACCTCCACAACCTCCACCACCACCACCACTACCTCCACCACCTCCACCACCACCACCACCACAACCTCGACCACCCACCTCATAACCCAGCCTCTTACCCCCGCCTACACTACACATGACCCACGGTGATATCTTCTGATATGTTCCGCATGTGACTGCCCAATATGGTTCCTTCCATGTCTGTCATTGTTTGGTGTACAATACCATTTTTAGAGGACAATTAGCACCATGTGATAATTACAGTTTTTTTCAAACATTTAACCTGTGATGCTCTACGTTTGTGTAAATACCTTGAACTTTCAGCTGTGGTCATTACTTTATGGATCATTGTCCAAATCGGACCCAACCCTCTTCATGTTCAAACCTTCTTACTTGATATAACTAATCTATCAGTTCTTGGCAACCCCTTTCCCCTTCCATCACGAACAATCATGTTAAAAGAATTAAGAATTAAACATGTGTCTAATTCTTCGCCTTGTCGGTACTGTATACCATTCACGTACAATCATATTAGACTACATGTCTTTCGGTTAATATTATTAATTCTTAGCTCTGACAGTCATGTTCAGTAGAATCACTCCTACTTAAAATATGTTCGGGTATGAAAAATTTAATACATTTGTCACGTCTGATAACTTCCTTTAATCATGTTCAGTCAGGCCATCTCTCGCCCTCCAAAAATATTTTTAATTAAACAAGATTACTGAATCCCAGTAACCATCATTAATCACTAAATATGACTTGTACTTACCAAAAAATGCATTTTTTTTATTTATTTAATTCAAAATACGATGTGTATTCTTCGGTGTGTCCCGTAGGTCGGTTGCTAGCACACTCGGCTCACACATTTAGGTCCATGGTTCGATCCCCAGTACGAGTGCAAACATTAGGGCGTGTTTTCTTAAGAGACCTGTTGTCCCTGTTCACCTAGCAGTAAATAGGTACGTGGTGTTAACCGATTGGTGTGGATAGCATCCTGGGGACAAAATTAACCTAATTTGACCGAAATGGTCTGCATAACAAGGGGCTTTCTAAACAGTAGTAAGCCACTGATGTCAGCTAGGACTGTATACTTTGTATCCATAGAAATAAAGATTATCCTTAAAACAAATGCGACAAATTTCTCCAAATTTGAGTGTTATACCAATGGTTTAAAATACACAAACCATATTTGTATTTAAATTAGTGGCATATACAATACTCGTGTATTAGGTTAGGTTAGGTAAGGTTCGTCAGGAAACAGGACAAATGTTTCCTGACGCAGGTCTTAGTCAGATGATGACCCGCCTTTGGAGCTTTTGGTCATCTGACCGAGGCCTTCCGCTGGCTTACCGGTCCACCCCTTTAAAAATTATGGTACTCGTGTATTATTTTCTATTATGAGATGTACTAATTCTTCAGACCATTCACTAGCCTTTTGTTCAGTGTTTCTTTCAGGTCACTTTTCAAGCAGTTTCTCACCTTCCGATAGTTCAGCTCACTAAGCTCTTCTTTCTCTTTACAGAAGAGACATCTCACTGCTTCACAAAATTATCTCAACTTAAATTCTTAAACCGCTTTACAAATAACGAAATTGAAAGGTGTCCCGTAGCTCCATTGGTAACCCACTCAGCTCACACATTGAGGTTCGTGGTTCGATCCTCGGTACTGGTGGAAACATTAGGACGTGTTTCCTTAAGACACCTATCAGTAAAACAGGTACCTGGGTGTTAGTCGACTGGTGAGGGTCGCAGCCTGGGACAAAATTCACCTAATTTGCACGAAATGCTCAGCATAACAAGCGGCTTACTATATAGTAGTATGTCACTGATGTCAGCTAGAACTGTATACCTTGTACATGTACTTGTAGAAATAAAGATTATTATTATTATTATAATGAAATCGATTCAGCGATTGAAATCTGAGTCAGAGTGTGGGTGAGTAATTTTCTTCACTCGTCCCAAAATGACATTTATTTATACTATTATTTATGCTTTTATTGCTCCTTTTAGGAAAGACTTTGCGAAAATAAATAATAAGAACTTTAAACATCATTAGAAGGTTTTACAGACAGCCAAATTAGAGAAAAATCTGACTGTGTAGTCGGCTGCCTGGGTGTATGTACGTTCTCTCTGACTGCAGTGATTACTTGAGAAAACCAAATGTTACCGGGGAAACTTTAATAAAATATTCGCTTTGCATGCCTTTACTCATAAATATTGTCAATCTCAAAAATAGAAAGAATTATGGATATTTTTACTCAAGTAATTTTGCTTGCATGTTCAGCCTCGTATGTTCCGAAAGTGAGTTATTTGGCTATTTATGCTGGATTTTTGTTTTATTTATGAACCAACCATAATACTTTTTACTCCACACGATATAAGATAAGATTTTATTCTGATTTTTAACCCTTAAGGATTAGCCATCCAGGATAGCTCATGAAAGGCAGTGCGTCCTCGAGGGACAGTTTGTTATTTTCACTGGGGTCCTCAATCTTGTCCCCCAGGATGCGACCCACACCAGTCGGCTAACACCCAGGTACCTATTTACTTGCTAGGTGAATGGGACAACAGGTATAAGGAAAGAAGCCCAATGTTTTCACCCTTGCCGGGAATCGAACCACGGAATCTCAGCGTGTGAAGCGAAAGCGTTGCCTACCAGGCCAAGAGCCACCATAATCAACAAACAGTCCTTGTTGCACAAGCCCGTGAACGAATATTAATAGTCCTCATTTTTTTTTCACTCTTTGGGGAAGGCCAGGGAGGAAATCCTAGCTTCCCTACTGTATTTTTTTTTGTGGGCGGGTGAAAAAACCATATTATTTCATAGCAGAAAAATCGATTTGCCTTCGCTTTATCACGCACCAGTAACAAAACCACTTTTTTCATTGCAGTATTTACATATATGCAGATAAGGGTTGCCACATTACATTTTTTCCACCAATCTGCATGAAATTTTTTTTGTAAATCTACAATAAAAATACCAATACCTTCACACAAAAAAAAAAAACATTGAAATCTGTGAGAATTTACTTTGTACCAAATCTCCACCGCCGGGCTCGTATGTAAATATTTTAGGGTCATGGTCACAGGGATGGCGAGAGTCGGATCGCGCCCTTAAAGCCTACTAACATACCTATAGATACGTCAGCTAACTTTAAGATTAATATACGAATTAATAGATTTAGGCCGGAAGAACGATTTAGGTACCTGAAGTATACCTGGAGAGGGTTTCGAGGGTCAACGTCCCCACAGCCCAGTTTGAGACCAGGCCTCATGATGGATCTCATCAACGAGGCTGTTGTTGCTGGCCGCATGTAAACCGACGTAAGAACCACAGCCCTGCTTATCAGTTACTGACTTTAGGTGACTGTCCAGCACCTTCTTGAAGACAGCCAATACTCGTAGGGAGTAATTTTCGTGTCCAAGTTTGGTATCAATCCGTCTAGGATTATTAAGTATCTCTCGCGTGCGTTCCAGAGAATACAAATCAAGGAACTTCAACTGTTTCCAGTAATTTAGGTGCTTTATCGTACATATGTGTGCAGTGAAAGTTCTCTGTATATTCTCCAGGTCAGCAATTTTGCCTGCCTTGAAGGGGGCAGATAGTGTACAGGCACTTGCGTCTGCGGAAATTAGTTTCTTTGATCACTAATTGGGCGTCTCTGAATTTCATGAGATGATTGGTGTAATTTCGGTGTTGTACACATTCGTTGTTCAAGTTATCGTTCCTACATGCGTAAATGTGTTCATTGAGGCGGGTGTCGAGGTTTCTTGCTGTTTCACCTACGTAAATCTTGTCACAGCCTCCACAGGGTATAGTGTAAACTCCTGCATTGACTGGTTCGTGGTGCTTGGATTTTGTCCTGGTTAGATCCTTTATTGAAGTGCTAGAAGCGATGGCGACTCTGGTGTTAGCTTGTGAAAGTACTTTTGAGACGTTCAGTGCAACCTGGCTGTTGGGAAGAATTATAACTTTGTTGGGAGTGGTGTTGATGCGTGGAGAATTAATGATCTGAAGAGCTCTTTTCTTGCAGTCTTTGATGAAAAAAGAAGGAAAATGTAACTCAGTGAATGTTTGGTGAATGTATGTACATTCCTCGTCAAGAAACTCAGGACTACAAATTCGGTAAGCTCTTAGGAAAAAACCCGATGATGATGCCTCTTTTTGTCTTGGTATCTTGACTGGAATAGAAGTGTGTGAGATCATTTTTATTGGTGGGTTTCCGATAAACTTGTGAATGAGGACGTCGAGGAAAGGTAACTTGTCATTTGACTCTTCTTCTAGTGTAAACTGGATCGCCGGTTCAACTGCGTTGAGCCTTGCCTGAAGATTCCGTACATCAAAACGTTTGGGAGTTATTACGAGGACGTCGTCCACGTAACGTAACCAAGTGACGCTTGAAGGGATGATGTTGGCGAAGTGTTCGGACTCTAGGTGTTCCATGTATAAGTTGGCTAGGACGGCACTGATAGGGGACCCCATTCCCATGCCGTAGGTTTGTTTGTAGAGCTTGTTATTGAAAGAAAAACAGTTGAAATTAACACAGAGTTCAATCAAGTCAACAAAATCTCCGGGAGGTAGAGGAAGATTAAGGTCCTGATTGACTTCACGTCGTAGAACCTCGATGGCTTTTTTGGTAGGTACTTTTTTATGTTACCCAAGTAATAGCTTTTATATCCTTTTACTCATGTACGAATTAATTGCTCTACCATATTGTATTACTTTTGTCACTACTACTACTACTACTACTACTACCACTAGTGAACATCGAAATGGTACCTCACTAGTATTGCACCTCACTCTGAGCCTTTATATACCCTCTGTGTCCATGTATTGTTTGTAATGGCTTGATAAAGCTCCTGGAGAGCGAAACGTTGCCACAATAAAATGTTACATTAGTTGCACTTGTGTCCTTTTACTTTACATATTGTCGGTAATTCTACCAACTTTATTACATAGCCTGATACAGTTTTAATTTCCTCAAATTTTCCATATTTGAGTAGTTGAAATTTCTCTGCATTGAACTTCATATTGTTTTCTGCGCCCACTTAAAGATTTAGTTGATGTCCGCTTGGAGTCTTGCAGTGTCTTTGATGGAGGTCTCTGTCATGGCAATTCGGGTGTCATCCACAAATGAAGACAGGGAGCTATGGCTTACATCTCTATGTCAAATATGAGGATGAGGAACAGGATGGGAGCGAGTACTGTGCCTTGTGGAACAAAGCTTTTAACTGAAGCTGCCTCAAACTACTCTGTTTACTATTGCTCTTTGTGTTCTATTTGTTAGGTAGTTATAGATTAGTGATGTATCGGATATCCGCATCCGTGGAACAGCCGCACAATTTCATACATCTGCATCAATATCCTCAGAACATCCGCACAATTTTTTACATCCACATCAGCATCCGCAAAATAAGTAAGACATCATCATACACATCCGCATCCACTGATATCTATAATATAGATGGATCTATAATATAGATCCATCTACCAACTTATCCTGTTATTCCTTTATCACGCATTTTGTGCGCTGTTACACCTTACACCGTGGTCGCACTTGACGAATGCTTTCGCAAAGTCTGTGTATACTACATCTGCAGTTTGTTTATCGTCTAAAGCATCCAGGACCTTGTCATAGGGGTCCAGTAGCTGGGATAGGCAGGAGCAACCTGCTCTAAACCTGTGTTACCTTTGCTTGAGTAATTGATTGGTATTTAGGTGGCTGGTAATCTTGCTTCTTAGAACCCTTTCAAAGATTTTTATATGTTAGCGCTATCAGTCTATAGTATTTGCAATTGTTTTACTGCCACCTTTGTAGAGTGGGGCTATGTCTGTTGTTTTTAGTGACTGTGGGATGACCCCTGAGTCCATCCACCCTCTCCATAGAATGCTGAAAGCATGTGACAGGGGCTTCTTGCAGCTCTTGATAAACACGGAGTTCCACGATCCAGGCCTGGGGCAGAGTGCAAGGGTATGTCATTCCAAAGTCTTGTGGTGTTGGGTTAGGTTAAGTTAGGTAAGGTTCGTCAGGAAACAGAACAAATGTTTCCTGACGCGGGTCTTAGTCATATGATGACCCGCCTTTGGAGCTTTTGGTCATCTGACCGAGGCCTTCCGCTGGCTTACCGGTCCACCCCTTTAAAAATTATGGTCATGTAGAACCATTTTTGTAGTAATGTGGTGTTAGGATAATATCATAGATTTTTGAAATGACCAAATTTTGAGTCTCTGTCATAAAAAAATCATTTAGATTGTCAACCCTTAGTCTGGTTAACGGCTCACTGAATAGAGTCGTAATGAGCAGGGGTCCAATACTGGATGTTGTTTT
Organism: Cherax quadricarinatus; assembly: GCF_038502225.1. NCBI lineage: Eukaryota > Metazoa > Arthropoda > Malacostraca > Decapoda > Parastacidae > Cherax > Cherax quadricarinatus. The sequence goes on from NC_091296.1 coordinate 52,367,310, forward strand.
CCTCTTAGATTTGGCATAAGAGAAGAAGTATTTTGGGTTTCTTTCAGTTTCCTTTATGGCTTTAAGTTCTTCCTGAGATTCTAATCTCCCATAAGATTCCTTGAGCTTAAGTTCGATATATGCTATTTCTCTGACCAGTGCCTCCCTTCGTATTTCAGATATACTGGCTGGCCCCTCGTTGCATGTTTAGTCTGTCACATTTGAATAGGCTATAACCTGGGATACATATTTCGTTGTCAAAATTATCCTTCATGTGGGTCTCTGTTAAAGCCGAAAACATTACATTTGACACTGAGCAGTCCCTTGATGTAAGGTATTTTTCTGTTTGTTGATGGCATTAGACCCTGTATGTTTGGAAAGATAAATGTCGTTGTACTGATTGAATTTAGAAGGGCATTGTTTCCAGGCATTAATATCTGTTGTTCTGGAGTGGAGGCCAATGACTGTGCCTCTGGTCCAGAATTTTTTTCTGTTCGTGTAGGATTTGTTATTTCTTGACAGTCTTTTTTTCTTCCTGACATTAAAAAAAAAAAAAAACCTTCTTGAGAGGCTTTGGCTCCCCTCTTTTATTTCCTATGGTTTGGGTGATCTGTATCTTCTTGTCCTTTTTAGACGGTCAGAAATGTATGTCCCACCTGTTTATCCAGACACACTATGCCTGCAGATACCCAAGACATAGAATTTGCATAGATTGGATTTTTGTTTGCCAGGATTTTTTGTGGTTGCATTCCCTACTGGTGCACTTTTTTTCTGTTTTCTCACTGCCTACAGCCCCTGTATGAACATCAGTGCTTCCATCAGTTTTTACTGGTAATGTGTCAACACTATTCCCTGAGGCATCATTTCTTTTCATTCCATCTCCAGCAGCATTTCTACTTTGTACCTCTGGAAATTGTATAACGTTGTCTTTACCAGTTTCATCACCAGGGTCAATATCTCCATTTGGTGCACTGTCCTCCAGGACAACACCAGCCCCATCTGGTGCACTGTCCTCCAGGACAACACCAGCCCCATCTGGTGCACTGTCCTCCAGGACAACACCAGCCCCATCTGGTGCACTGTCCTCCAGAACAACACCAGCCCCATCTGGTGCACTGTCCTCCAGAACAACACCAGCCCCATCTGGTGCACTGTCCTCCAGAACAACACCAGCCCCATCTGGTGCACTGTCCTCCAGAACAACACCAGCCCCATCTGGTGCACTGTCCTCCAAATCAGCCCCATCAGAGACACCCGTACGTGTGTACGATAACGAGGACCAAATTATAGGAATAATTGGCATGTCCACGTACCCTATGACAAAAGTTATTGAACCCATTCCCAGCATTCTAGGAGGGATCAGATAACTTCCATATCATGTGGGAGTTTTTTTTATGTGGGAGTTCGACTCGTGGATTAGGGAAGAAATACTCACGTAGGCTGTTATTACTTATAATTGCTGTTATGTGGGGAGAGCCCTTGCCAGCCGTACCTATCTCCTTGGCTACACTCGTAATACTGACTAGCCGGCTGCAGTACCCTATGTGAGGGGGCCTTTGAATACTGCTGAGGTCAGCACAATATGAAAGACCGTGACTCAGGCAGAGACGGTTGATCGTTGAGCCAACGGTACCTTAGTTACTGGTAACTGGTTACTACTACTGAGAGCTCGGCGACGCTAACGTATGTCGTCCCGACATACCACTAATACAAACTAGAGATGGCAGGTATACGGCTTGGGCTGATTCTATACAATGTCAAAGTACACAACATTAAACATTATAGATACATAAGTAGAACATTGGAATGAAAGCTTACGTAACTGAAACTGTAATGCAATACAAGGTATACTATAGTACAACTTAAAACTCAACAAATGAACAACGAACTCTACGTTGAGATTACAAGTGATAAAAAAAAAATTTTGATCGATCGATCTGTATTCGTGTGATCTACGGATTCTGAGGAAGGAATATATACAAAGAAAGAGTGTTTAACAGAAAGGCAGATTCGGTGCACGCAAATCTAGACTGTTAACTCTCAGAATGCGGAGAGAACACGAACACAAAAAAAAAAAAAATTCTTGAATACTGATAAGTTGATACTGTAATTATTCATCTATACAGGTTATTTACATTTAACCCCAACTCTGCTAGGGTAAGATTGACATATGCAGAATGGGTGTCATCTCTGGGAGGATCAAACTCTGTAGCATTGGCTAACTCATGCTGTATTTGAGGCAAATCTGAATTGGAAGTTACAAATGATACTTGAGGATTTCTCAATACCTGTCGTGTACGTAGGGAATAACGACATTCAGGTTGATCATCTGACTGAGTATCAGAGGAAGAGAGTACAGGATCAGGAGGATTGTCAGAGTCTGTCACATTAGTCTGGGTTGGAACATCATTATCATCACATACTAACTTCATATGATCCAAATGCGATTCTTTATACTGACCAGTACTAATCTCTCTAACTTTATACTTATTACCAGTGATATGTTCAACTACTCGATAAGGACCAACAAACTTTTGATCAAGCTTTGGCATTGCAGACGTTTTATTAAAGTTAATCAGCATAACTCTCGAACCTACTTTGATTTTGAATGGCTTTACTCGAGTATTTGCGACTCTTGTAAATTCAGCTGTTGATTTATGAAGTGTTTCACGGATTCTTCTAAAAACACTTTGAGCTAAGCTGGTACGAGTTGCTATGAAATCATCAGGGTTGTAATTTGGTTTCGGATTAGAATACAACAACTCATAAGGCAAACGTTTATCTACACCATACAATTCATAATGTGGAGTGTCACCTATAGAAACATTGTAAGCAGAATTTATAGCACACTGCACATCAGGTATAACTTCATCCCAAGTTTCACTATTGGGATTGATAGTGGCTCTCAAGACATCAAGTACTTTCTTATTGGTTCGTTCCGCTAACCCATTGCTGGCAGGATGATGAGGAACAATGGTGGATTTAGAGATCTTGTACAAGGTACACAAATTTTCAAGAATTTCATCACAGAATTCACCTCCATTATCTGTTACTAGGGACTTAGGGGTGGTATGCCTGCAGATAATGCGTTCTTTAAACGCTTGCTACTGTCTCGGCAGTCTTATCTGCAATAGGAACTAACTCGCAATATCTGGTGAAATGGTCTACCATAACACACAGATGTTTGTTACCTTGGAGGGAACATTGGAAATTAGTTAACAAATCTAGCGCAACTCTTTCCCAAGGTTCGCTAGTAGTTGGATACACTTGGATTGGATTAGGACCATTAGCATTGCCTTTATGTTGCATGCAGACACTACATTTCCTAACATACTCAGAAATATCAGTTGCCATACGAGGCCAAAAGTATTTCAATCTGGCTTGTTTTACTGAACGATCCATACCAGGGTGTGCAACACCTGGTACATCGTGAACTAGCTGTAAGGCTACATTCACTAGTGACTGAGGAATTACTAACTGGTATACTCTTCTGCTAGGAGTACCCAACTCGGCTGTTCGATACAGTAATTCTTGGTTCATGACAAAGTCACTGATGGGTGCTGGTGGCTTCACATTCAGAAAAGATCTTCCTGGAGCAGGAATCGAATCACCAGAACACAAGGGATCGGTTCTTTCTTACTGGAGGAATGAACAAACTCGGTGGAGTGGATGACTCCCCCCGGTTGAAAAATTAACGCTATAACACGCAATATGAGCAAGGGAGAACGAATCTACTATCTCAAACTACAAGCACAAGAAATGAACACGGTGAACAATGCTGATATACTGAGTCGCACACAGTGACACGAGGTATCAACTATAAAGAAACTACACTTACAAACTTTAACAACGTGGAAGTTACTCGAGAAATAACTTCTTACAATGCACTGATTACTGTCAACTAGGATGGGATCACAATCTGAAACACAAGGGACAACAACAACACTCAAGTGAGCACACTAGCCACAGAAACGTCTTTCTGCACGGCTTGTGGCATCAGCAAGAGATGGCATAACTCGTTGCAAGTAAAGTTCTTCTCAAAGCGTCCCCTGGGAAGGAACGAATACTTGAACAAGTCGCCATCGCAAGGATAGTAGAGCACTATCGTGCGTGCATGATATTGTGGCTGGAGTCCAGACAGGAGTGACAGTATTACTAGTGCCTGACCGCTCGGCTATGTTAATAAGTAATTCACGGATCTATAGGAACTTAATCTGAACTTCACATTTCGCAGCACTTTAACAAATCTCAGATACAAGCTGTGAGAACAAACACATTGTTCGAGGGCGAGGTATTGTCCTTCAGTCAGTAAGGGAATGTGAGGACTGATGACAGGAGCAGCAATAGCCTGAGAGGTCTGAGTGTCGACATTCACTAAAGTATCACTTGACGGTATGTGAGACATAATGGCAAAGTAGCACGAGAACAAATAAGGCAAAAATAATGAACAATAAAATGATATAAAAATCTAGAATTGAAAATAAAAAAAAATATACAACTAATTCAGCAGAATTAATAAAAAAATTAATGTCTAAGATACACTGCAAGAGGAAGGAAAACTCAATTTAAAGGACTATTGAAGAAGAAAAAAAATTTACATTGAAATATACAAGTAAAAATATTACTGGAGACTGAATTAAATTCAAAATGAGCTGTCTTTACTCTTGCTAATAAAGAAATTAATTAATTAAATTTTAAATCAATGTAAAAAGTATAAAATAAAATTACTAAATTGTTAACTGGGAAATTTAAGTATTTTCTAAGAATGCATAGACAAAATTAAAATATAATTCATAAAAATATCAATAGAAGGAAATAATTCACTGCTGAACAAGTGCAACAAAATAAAGTGTAGAAATAATCACTGCAGTAATAAAGTGTCACTGGGAAAACTCAGGTTAAATGATAAATTAAAATATGAAGATCAAAAAAAAATAAACTGATTGAACACTTTAACTCGTAATTGTAAATTAGACAAAACAATTTACTCAAGCAGAGTAAAGAAAACACTTTACGTTAAAAGTAATTGAAATTGCATCAAGAGTGAATTTGTTCAAGAATTATAAAAATATTAATAAAATAAAACACAGGAACAAAACAGGGAATATAACACTTACAGTTGCGGAGCACACTTCAGTATTAGTTTATTCTTACAACAAATTCCTGCTGTGACTGATACAACAAAATCTTGCTGTGTATACGACAAAAATTTGCTGGCAAAAATAATGGTACACAGTCTGCGAAAAAAATTAGAGGAATGAGACACCGCTGGCATACGAAAAAAAAAAAAGACACACATAGAAATAAATGGATAATTAGTATACTGGGGTGAAGATCACTGCATGAAATACAATGACACAACACTGAAAGAATACAATAAAAAAAATGAATCACTTCACACAGAGTGACTGACTGGTACACTACACAATAATACTTACTACAGACAGGAGTAGCATAAAGAAAAACACAGAATAAAAAATATAAGATAAGTGAAAACACTGAAAAATATTGTAAAAAATAATGAGTCAAAGAATACTGCGTTTACACTGAAAACACAAGGTTTAGAGTACACAAGCAATTTACTATAAATGTCTCACACACGCAAATGTCTTTAAATGCAAGAAAAATGTCTCAAGAAAATTATCACTGAAGTCGGGAGTAGTAGACGGGCGGTGACGGGTGATGAGTGGGCGGGTGGTGTTTCCTCCTCCACTCACACTGTTGTCGTGAAGAAATGTGCTTTCTAGGCGAACTCACATAACTGGCTATATCGTTGGCACCAGCTACAATCTCTTGACCAATTATGTGAGCCAAAACAGTACTAGGACCCGGTACAAGGGTGCAAACAACCACAGATAGATGGGTGGATGGCTGGTGGTGGTGGTGGAGAGTGGTGGGTGGACGCCGGGGCTCTGCCGCGCACCCCGGGTGGTGGGAGAGAGTGGGGGGGGGACGGTGAGGCTGCCTTGCACCCCACTCACCCACGAAGATGGCTGAACCCACTCTATGCCACAGGAATGGTGAAAACCACTCTTAGCATCCAACAGGGAGCACAAAGCGATATAGACAATACCTCAGAGGAACTTAGCTTACTTCTTACTGCGTGGCTTACTTCTCTCTCTCAACTGGGTTAGAAGCTGGGTTGGCTGACTGGCTTACCCCACGAGAATGGCTGACTGGAAGACGTGTAACGATGCACAAAGCACGGAGGAGCAGTTGGATGACAGGAGACAGGCTGGATGATAGGCTGACTGGCGTTCACTTCCACAGTCTGGCTTACTGACTGGCTTAATTGCAAAATCCGGGTCAACCCCTCGGAGATTGAAGCAATTAGCACACGAACTAAGCCAGGAAGCTTGAAACGGCTGCAACAGGCTTGCAGGCTGTAGGTTTGAGTGAGGGTTGTGAGGGGAGTAGACTGCTTGTGGCTGGAGGTGCGCGAGGGCAGTGGCTGGTGGGCGACGATTCACCTTTGACCCTGCCGTCTACTCACAACAGTCTTCAAACGCCTTGAATTACCCTTAAAAACGTAAATCCACGCTCCACACCGCTGTACACCATTTATCATGTGGGAGTTCGACTCGTGGATTAGGGAAGAAATACTCACGTAGGCTGTTATTACTTATAATTGCTGTTATGTGGGGAGAGCCCTTGCCAGCCGTACCTGTCTCCTTGGCTACACTCGTAATACTGACTAGCCGGCTGCAGTACCCTATGTGAGGGGGCCTTTGAATACTGCTGAGGTCAGCACAATATGAAAGACCGTGACTCAGGCAGAGACGGTTGATCGTTGAGCCAACGGTACCTTAGTTACTGGTAACTGGTTACTACTACTGAGATCCAAAATCCTCAGTAGCGGAGCTTCAATCGTTCACAAAAGGTAACACAAAATACAACGAAATCAGCGAGTGAGATTCAGATATGTTGGTGCAGATATAACTATTGTATGAGTGAAATAAGGTGAAATTTTTATTCCGTTAAATCACGTTAAAAAAATCAGTTTACATCCACTGAATGATTTCAATATTTAGTGACTAATGTACCTTAGGCCAGGACAGTTACTAATAATTTTCGTTTGCGTGCATTGTTGGGGCATGGGTTGGATATGTAGTATACACATATGGTAGCACTGAAAGTGGATTAGGCAATTATTCTGTTAGTGGTTTGGATTTATAAAGGACTTGCCCAGTATGGGCCAACAGGCCTGCTGCAGTGTTCCTCCTTTCTTATGTTCTTATGATCTTATAACCCGTACATAGGAGAGAGTAGACTACAACAACATTTCGGTTCGACTTGGACCATTTACCAAGTCACACTAACAGAAAGGAGAGAAGCCAGTATATATAGACCAGCTGGCAGGGACGGGACAAGAGAGGTAGTAGTAGTAGTAGTAGTAGTAGCAGTAGTAGCAGTAGTAGTAGTAGTAGTAGTAGAAGCAGTAGTAGTAGTAGTAGTAGTAGTAGTAGTAGTAGTAGTAGTAGTAGTAGAGGTAAGGCAGGTAGTGGAAGTAGAAGTAAAAGTGGTACAGGTAAGGCTAGTTGTGAGAGTAGTAGTAGAAGTAGTGGTAGTGTAAAGTAGGCAGAGTGGTTGATGGGAGAAGAATGTAAATGGGGAGAGAAAAAGGAAGCAAAAGTGAAGGTAGGAGCTTAAGATAGTAGGAAAGGAAATAGTAGTAGTGGAGTCAGTCAAAGGCCCAGAAAGAGGAGCACTGCAGGAGAGCTCAGGGCCCACAAGGGGTGAGACCAAACACAATGGTGGGAAAAAACAAAGAACAAAACACCTAAAGCAAAAGAAAGGAAACCCAAAACAAGAAATAGGAAAGATAGGAAAAGAGAAGAGGTAGAAAGAGAAAAAAAAGAATCAGGTTAAATCACGTGTGTTCTGAAGGTTGGAGAATTTGACACTGTAACTTCGGAGAAACTGGCCGTTCTCTTTCTGACAGACTCAGGGAGCACAAAAGCAGTGTTAGGCTTGCCGACACCAAAAATGCTCTTTTCTGTCATGTCAGAGATCACAGTCATCCTGTTGACTGGTCTTCTGCTAAAACTGTCTACCTTACTTCTAACTTTCACAGTCGCCTTTTGGTTGAATCCTCACTTACACACAACTTTCCTTGCATGAATCTTAGTCGTGGCTTTATCTCTGTAAATGCCTTCCTTTCTCATTACATTGTAAAATGCTCCAGACTTCAGAACACCCGTGACTTAACCTGATTCTTTTTTCTCCTCCTCTTTCTGCCTCTTCTCCTTTCCTATTTTTTTTTTTGGGGGGGGGGTTTCCTTTCTTCTGCCTTGGGTGTTTTGTCCTTTACTCCCCCTCCCCCCCTCCCTCCTGTGTTTTGGGTCTTACCCCTTGTGGGCTCTTAGCTCTCCTGCAGTGCTTCTCCTTCTGGCCTTTTGACTGACTCCACTACAACTACTACTACTACTATTACTACTACTACTACTATTACTACTACTACTAGTACTACTGCTACTACTAGTACTACTACTACTAGTACTACTACTACGACTACTATTACTACTACTACTACTACTACTACTACAACTACTACTATTACTACTACTTCCTTTCCTATTACCATTGGCTCTTCCCTTCACTTTTGCCTCCTTTTTCTCTCCCCCCCCCTTTCTATTCTTGTCCCACCAATCACTCTCCCTACTTTGCACTACCACTACGTCTACTACTACTACTACTACTACTACTCCCACTTCTCTTGTCCCGTCCCTCCCAGCTGGCCTATATGGCTCCTCCGTGGCCTGGTGGCGAAAGCTCTCGCTTTACCCGGTAAGGGATAGAAAGACTGGACGTGTTTCCTTACACCGGTTGTCTATGTTCACCCATCAGTATAAAATGGGTACCTGGGTGTTAGTCGACTGGTGTGAGTCGCATCCTGGGAAATCGTTGACCTAATTTGCCTGAAATGCTGTGTATAACAAGCGGCTTTCTATACAGTAGTATGTCATTGATGTCAGCTAGGCCTGTATACCTTGTACATGTACTTATAGTAAATAAAGATATTATTATTATATTATTATTATAATGTGACTGTAAATGACCCAAGACTGAGTGAAACATCGTGGTAAGCTCCTCTCTCCTATGTGCGGGTTATTTGTGTATTGTTCCAGTCACGATATTGCGTCTTTTTGTTGTTCTGGAGGTAATTACGTTTGATCTAAAGAAGGGAAGGGTAGCTCCAATTCCCTGAATCAAAACCATTTTCACCGATATATAGAGGGACTGCTGATAATTATCTTCATGTTTAATGGTGCTGATAAAAGGCCTCATGTTTACTAAAATAACATGTTTACTCATTGCTCCCATGATTTTCATTGAAGGTTTTAAGTATCCTCTCTCACGCCTCCCACTCTCATAATTAACATAAAGTCTCCATCCGTGTGGGTCAGTACAGCGCCATCCCGCTTTTGTAAGAAGGAACTTCAGTGTACAGATAAGGAACAGGATTCTTCAGTTTTTCCAGATATAAATTATGAGGTATCTTAGTCTCATGTGTTGGTCTGACAATCTTTTGAGAGGTTTTAGGCGTCCTAAATATATTAGATGTGCTCAGTTGGCAAGGGACGAGATTTAGATATACATTGTCAAGGGCAGGGTCTAGGTATACAATGTCAAGGGCAGGGTCTAGGTATACATTGTCAAGGGCAGGGTCTAGGTTTACATTGTCAAGGGCAGGGTCTAGGTATACATTGTCAAGGGCAGGGTCTAGGTATACATTGTCAAGGGCAGGGTCTAGGTATACATTGTCAAGGGCAGGGTCTAGGTATACATTGTCAAGGGCAGGGTCTAGGTTTACATTGTCAAGGGCAGGGTCTAGGTATACATTGTCAAGGGCAGGGTCTAGGTTTACATTGTCAAGGGCAGGGTCTAGGTATACATTGTCAAGGGCAGGGTCTAGGTATACAATGTCAAGGGCAGGGTCTAGGTATACAATGTCAAGGGCAGGGTCTAGGTATACATTGTCATGGGCAGGGTCTAGGTATACAATGTCAAGGGCAGGGTCTAGGTATACATTGTCAAGGGCAGGGTCTAGGTATACATTGTCATGGGCAGGGTCTAGGTATACAATGTCAAGGGCAGGATCTAGGTATACAATGTCAAGGGCAGGGTCTAGGTATACATTGTCAAGGGCAGGGTCTAGGTATACAATGTCAAGGGCAGGATCTAGGTATACAATGTCAAGGGCAGGGTCTAGGTATACATTGTCAAGGGCAGGGTCTAGGTATACATTGTCAAGGGCAGGGTCTAGGTATACAATGTCAAGGGCAGGGTCTAGGTATACAATGTCAAGGGCAGGGTCTAGGTATACAATGTCAAGGGCAGGGTCTAGGTATACATTGTCATGGGCAGGGTCTAGGTATACATTGTCAAGGGCAGGGTCTAGGTATACAATGTCAAGGGCAGGATCTAGGTATACAATGTCAAGGGCAGGGTCTAGGTATACATTGTCAAGGGCAGGGTCTAGGTATACAATGTCAAGGGCAGGGTCTAGGTATACATTGTCAAGGGCAGGGTCTAGGTATACATTGTCAAGGGCAGGGTCTAGGTATACATTGTCAAGGGCAGGGTCTAGGTATACATTGTCAAGGGCAGGGTCTAGGTATACATTGTCAAGGGCAGGGTCTAGGTATACAATGTCAAGGGCAGGGTCTAGGTATACATTGTCAAGGGCAGGGTCTAGGTATACATTGTCAAGGGCAGGGTCTAGGTATACATTGTCAAGGGCAGGGTCTAGGTATACATTGTCAAGGGCAGAGTCTAGGTATACAATGTCAAGTATTAGGGTGTAGGTATACATTGTCAATTCAGATATTATTATTATTATTATAATCAAGGGGGAAGCGCTAAACCCGGAGGATTATACAGCGCCTGGGGGGGGGATGTGGAAAGCATTCAGGCTTAATTCGGGGAACTGGAGCACAGATCCAATTCCCTAAATCAAGAGCCCCTCACCAACATCAAGGAACCTTCCTTGAGGGGTCAATGACAGGTAATGAGATTAATCTGTTAGTTACAAAATATAAATAACTGGTTTGTCGAGGTCACTGTAACCAAAGTCTGCAAAGTCATTTTTTCCAGTGACTGACCACACAAAACAATAGAACAAGGATGCAAATGAAAATTAAATATATAAATATATATTTTTTTCTCTTTCTACAATTATTTCTATATGTACAGATTTGATGATAATGACAATACACTCATATATATATATATATATATATATATATATATATATATATATATATATATATATATATATATATATATATATATATATATATATATAAACCTTTCATGTGAAAGTATTATTATTCACTCATAAGCTGATAATGGAATGATCAGTAATAAAAATATATATTCTGAAGAAACACAACAAAGTTCATTTAGAGATAAGACTGGTATAAATCTTGGTAATAAATACTGATAAATTTCTTCAGAAGGACACGTGAGCAAACACTACGACATATTTATTAGAAAACGTTTCGGTTCTGGGACGTCGATCACTTGGTCAAGGTCACAGAACCGAAACGTTTTCTAATAAATATGTCGTAGTGTTTGCTCACGTGTCTTTCTAAACCAGAAATAAGATAAACTGTACGAATGGAGGAGCCTCGGATCTCATGTTTGAGCTGACGTCTCTGTGCGACAGGAATGTAAACTCAACAGAAGAGATTCTCTGTTGTGGGTCAACAGAGGCAATACTGCTGATGAGCTGACTGTGAATACCCGCTCTAGGGATTAACAAGGAGGTATTCAGAAACCATCTTAGCAAATCTTTCCACTTTTTTTTTTTTTTTTGTAGTCTTCATTGGAAGATGCTGCAACGAGAAGACGGAAGCGAAGTTATATGTTAAGATAGGGATAGAATGTGAGAGAAAAAGGCAGAAAGATAGATTGAGATAGAGATAGGGGTAGCTGAGGCTTTTGATTATTCCTCTTGAGTGAGTCATCTCTCCTCTCTTGCTGCGTCAGTGGTTACTTTCTCGGTGTGGCGCATGTCGACTTCCTCAGCTCGACAGATTAGGATGGATGTTGGATTCTGGTAAATCCCCTCTGATTCACCAGGCGACTCATCTACAGAAGGACACTCATCATCTGCTTCTCTGCAGATGCTGGAGATTGAGAGCATGTTATGGTACTGCGGCTCGACCCTAGGCGTCTCCTTGATGAACCTAGGGGCAGGAATGGGTCTCCCAGCGAACACGTTTTGATACACATGTCTCTCCTCCTCCTCGCTCACTTCCTTCTGCTTTTCACTATCCTGCAGCAGGGTTGTGCTCATCACGTAAGGGTTCTCCCTACTTGCCTCATAAGACACGACTCCCGTGTACCTCAGGTCGCTCTGAGATTTACCACTTCGCAGAGTCTCGACTTTTTGGCGAATTTTCTCCAGAACTTCCTCATCAAATTCTTCATAAACCTGCAATAACCAAGAGCAATTAGTGACGTTTCAGGCCTGAGAACTTTTACGGTACAGCGAATATAATATTTTTTTTTTAGATTTTTGCCTCAGCCAAATTATTAAGAAAAAGTAGATTTTAATTGAGAATTAACTTGCATATTGAAGATGAGAGTACAAGTAGCGTGCAAGATAAACTAATAATAAGTAAAGACTTCGATTTACCAGGGATGACAAGGGAGCTTGTGCCTTGTGGCTCCTCTTGCGGCACCGGAGGGACAGCCAAACGAAGAAGAGTGCCACCAGCAGGATCGCGGCTGTTATAAAGAGCCCAGCCATTAGCCACACTCCGTTATATGACGAAGCTTGTTGGGTAAGTTCCTGAAGATCTATCGGTAGGCAATTGAAAAGAACATGAGCTCCTCCTTCTGCAGAAATGACGAAACCTTTGTAGTTGTATATGAACCAGTTGTAGTGCGACACAAGGGAGAGTGTTGTATTGCCGACAGTTACATTCAGAGCATGGTACTTGAGCCCGATGGACGATTTCATGTAATACTTCACGTCAATGCTAGTCCATGGCTCCGATATGGAGTGTACCAGGTCAGAATTGTGAATGTCTATTGCCTCCTCTGTGTCGAAGAATTTTAGTACAGTTCCCAGTTTTATTCTGAACACCAGCTTTTTGAAAGATGACTTGGGGCGGATGAAGAAGGTGAGAGATTTTTCATTAAATTCCTTGACTGTCTGTAGACCAAACATATTTTCCGTAGTGTTGAGGACTGTACATTCTTCCTTATTCCTCACTTTCTGCATCACGTCCTGAGTGTTCAGTACCAGACCGGAGACGGAGTTGTCAGAATAGTCAGTCTCATCCTTTGATGCAGAGATTGGCAGGGAAGTAGTAATGTTTTGATCATTCCCTGGGGCAGAGCCTGGCAAGACAGTAATGGTAGTGGGAATATTGCCTGGAGGAAAGCCTGGCAGGGAAGTAGTGATGTTGTGATCAGTCTGTAAGGGTAAACAACTCACAGGTTTGGAAGTCCACAATACCCCACACAACGCCAAACTCAAGATGAAAACACTTGACCGTACAGATCCCATGGCGATTCTTTACAAACTCGAGTCCTCTCAATGAATACACATTAATTAGCCGATGCGTTTAACTTTAAGCAGAGGTAAGACAACACTAACTTCGAGTTCACGATAAGGAATAGATGAAGTGCTTGAGTGCTGTCACCGTGTGTCTTAGTATCGAGCCAGCGTGTCACTGAGAGTCTTGAACAAGGGCAGGAGTAAGAAGAGGCAAGGAACCTACAGGATATGACTCAATGATATCACTAGAAGCTTCAGACGTAAACAATAAAGCCTAGCGACACTTACTGGATTTCTTTGTGGGTTCTGTGGCTGCTGAGCACACATGTCAACCAGTGGCAACTTGCGTAAACACTTCCATCAATGGTGTTTGGGAAATTTTGAAAGAATAAAGTACTATTGCTGACGTGGTTGTTTTTTCTCGTTTGGTTTTCCCCTTGATGTCTGTTAATTAAATTTGCTCGTAAATACGTGTGGCGATGCTATTCTTTTTCCTTAAAACTTGCTTTAAGGCAGCATCGATTTTTTTTATAAACCTACAGACCAATTCTCAGGCTGATACTTTGTCAGACAACAAAGACAGTGTGTGTACGTGTCAAAACACACACACACACATAGCCAGGAGCTGACTTGAGCCCTGCAACTACAAATAGGTGGGTACACACAGGACATCCCAACGAAGACCATTGCAAACATTACGATGAACACCGCCAGTAAAGATAACATTGTTTTAGTCGGGAACAGTCAGATAAAGTTTATGACAGGGAGGGTTTTGTCCTAGAGATAGGTAGAGAAGGACGAGAGTGGGTTTTCCTGGGGCTGGGATGCAGGATATTGTTATCTGTCTTGACAACATCATGAAAAGTGATGGGAGAAATCCTATTACTTGTCTCAGTGCTGGAGACGACGATGTTGGCAGACGTAGGAGTGAGGACCTGATTAGCAGGTATAGGTCATTGATAGAAATAATTAAGGAGATAGGGCACTCTCTAGTATGTTGCATTTTGCCGAGGAGAGGAGTTAGAAGCGAATGGTTGTCCAGGCCACTTGGTGTTAATTGCTTGTTGGACAAACACTAAGGAATTGCAGTACCATTCATAGACAACTGAGATATCTTCTATGACATAAATAACATGCATGCTAGGAATGGGGTTCGCTGATCTAGGACAGGTGTGGGGGGAATGGCCAGTGCAGTGAAGGGAGCTGTTAGGACTTTAAACTAGAAATAGTGGTATGAGCTTTTGTGGGGGGGGGGATGAATTCTAAAACCAGCGATTTGAGCTGTTTAAATTATCAGGCTTGTTATAATGTGGATTTTAGGAGTAACTTTCATCATTTAAGTTCGGGTGAAGATAATTACAACAGAAACTGTGAAAAGAAGATGAAAGGGAAAAGGCAAAGACGAAAAATAATCCTAAAATATTTTATTCAAACAGAAGTGCCAGAAATGAGATGAACATATTACGTTTGGTTACATATATATAGATAAAAATAACGGAAAGGCGGGTGGGGTAGCTATATTTGTCCGATAAAATATGAATTGTTGCACAAAAACATGTATAAAAATCGATGGATTAGACACATAATCTGTTGGGTAGAATTTCTAGACTGATAAGAAAAATTTATTTTAGGTGTAATATACCGACCCCCTAACTTAGAAAGGGACATTAATTTTAGTAGTGATATACTGTCCTTGATAGAAATCAAGGAAGACTAATTTGGGAGGAAATTATTAAGGCTACATCCATGGTACGACAACGTAGGAATTCTAGGAGACTTAACTAGAATCTAGAGTCAAATGACTTCCAAGAAATAGTTCTATAACATTTTTAAAGCAGTTTGTGACAGAACCAACTAGAAGAAATAACCTGCTTGATATAGTTCTGGCAAACAAGGATACCCTTATTAATAATCTAGAGATTACAGAGAAACTTGGCGCGAGCGACCACAAATCGATTACCTTTAGCACTGAATGGAAACATAGTAGTAGGGATAATTCAATAAGGGTCCCAGATTTTCCTTAGTATCAGAGGTTCTTAATGTTAGAGATATCTAGCACCAGAGGCTCTTAACGTTAGAGGTATCGAGTACCAGAGGTTCTTAACGTTAGAGATATCTAGTACCACAGGCTGTTAATGTTAGAGATATCTAGAACCACAGGCTGTTAATGTTAGAGATATCTAGAACCAGAGGTTAAATATAAACGTATGCAACTAGATGAGAGTATTACAGACAAAGTTCACTTACGGTAAGAGTTTTCATTTACCTCATCAATAACAACAACAACAGTAACTACAACAAAAAATAAGAACCACAACAACAGCAGCAACAACAAAAAAATAACAAAAGAAACGAAAATAACTGCAACAACTGAAACGAAAACAACAGCAACTAATACTGCAGCAACAGCTAAAACAGCAAACACTCCATGGTTATAATTATAACCATTAATTTTTATAGGGATGGACCGGTAAGCCAGCGGGAGGCCTTGGTCAGATGACCAAAAGCTCCAGCTGCGTGTCGTCATATGACTATGACCCGCATCAAGAAACACTTGTCCTATTTCCTGACAAACCTTACCTAACCTAAAACAACAACAAAATCAACAAAGCATTGAACGAAAACAACTAAACAATAATGGCAAAAACGACAACAACAACCACAACCAGTGGTACTCGTACAGACACGACAACACACACAACCTCAGCAGTGCTGACCTTGAGATCGGCTGGCCGGGTACTGACGGAATATGAGAGACTTATCCCAGTGTGGTAATGTCCGGCACACGCCTGACCACAGCAATACGGAGAAAGATAATGTGATGGCGAGGACACACTAATGATATATATATATATATATATATATATATATATATATATATATATATATATATATATATATATATATATATATATATATATAAGGGGATATTAACAAGGTCTTGAGGATATCTCTCCAAGAGAGAACCCACAGTAATGGATTTAAATTAGATAAGTTTAGATTTAGAAAGGACATAGGAAAGTATTGGTTTGGAAATAGGGTAGTTGATGAGTGGAACAGTCTACCTAGTTGGGTTATTGAGGCTAGGACTTTGGGTAGTTTCAAATTTAGGTTGGATAAGTACATGAGTGGGAGGGGTTGGATTTGAGTGGGACTTGCACATCGGAGCTTATTTCTTGGGTAGCATTGAAAATTGGATTCGGCAAATGTTTTGTTAGTGGGATGAATTGTAAAGGACCTGCCTAGTATGGGCCAACAGGCCTGCTGCAGTGTTCCTCCTTTCTTATGTTCTTATGTTCTTATATATATATATATATATATATATATATATATATATATATATATATATATATATATATATATATATATATATATATATATATATATATGTCGTGCCGAATATGTAAAACTGGTCATTTAGCAAGAACTCATTTAAAATTAAGTCCTTTCTGAAATTTTCTCTTATACGTTTAAAGATATATTTTTTTCATTAATGTTAATGTAAAAATTTTAAATTTTTCACCAAAAGAATCTTAGAAAACTTACCTAACCTTATTATAACAAGAGCAATTTATTTTAGCCTAACCCAACTAAATATATTTTAAATACGTTTACAATAATTTAGTACTAAACAAACACAATCAAATACATTTTTTTTCGTTAGGTTCAGAATGATTTTGGCGAAATTATTGCATACACAAATTTTCACTTGTCCTATATGCCAAGATGAGCGTTGCTATTTAAGCCAAGATCGCAAGTTCTGCCTATTCGGCACGACATATACATATACATATATATATATATACATATGTATATATATATATACATATGTATATATATATATATATATATATATATATATATGTATATATATATGTCGTGCCGAATATATAATACTGGTCAATTAGCAAGAACTTATTTAAAATTAAGTCCTTTCTAAAATTTTCTCTTATAAGTTTAAAGATATATTTTTTTGATTAATGTTAATGTAAAAAATTTTAATTTTGCACCAAAAGGAACTTAGAAAACTTACCTAACCTTATTATAACAAGAACAATTTATTTTAGCCTAACCCAACTAAATATATTTTAGATTTGTTTATAATAATTTAATACTAAACAAACACAGTGAAATATATTTTTTTCGTTAGGTTCAAAATGATTTTGGCGAAATTATTGCATACACAAATTTTCACTTGTCCTATATGCCAAGATGAGCGTTGCTATTTAAGCCAAGATCGCAAGTTCTGCCTATTCGGCACGACATATATATATATATATATATATATATATATATATATATATATATATATATATATATATATATATATATATATATATATATATATATATATATATATATATATATATACATATTTATATGCAGCAAGGGGTTGAGGCTCTCACTGTATACACTCGGAGGTGAATTCAATTACTTTGGGAATTAATGTATTCTTGTCTGGTAGTGAACAGGTGACATACAGCCTTAATTAATGACCCTCGTGTAGACTTTAAACACCATTAGTTAATGAACTACAGGATATATACTCAGTGTAAATATGCCGAGACTTTAATCTCTATTTTAGGAATTCAAGTATTATTGACTGGAAGTAATGACCATCGTGTAATCGGTAAGCTTTAAACCCCATTAACTAACCAACCAGCAGAGGTTCTTAGTGCCAGATGTTTCTCGTACCAGAAGTTCCTAGTATTAGAAGTTCATAGTTAAAAAAAAGCGGAGAAAATGGAGAAAGCCAAGCCTAGATTTTGTTCCGAGTGAGTACACACATGTAATTGTTTATTAATGACAATTCTCGGCGTTGAATGACCCGTGCTGGACGAATGCACGTTTTAATAAAAGAAGAAGAAGAAGAAGAAGAAGAAGAAGAAGAAGAAGAAGAAGAAGAAGAAGAAGAAGAAGAAGTATTTCGGTGGCTGCGCCATCCGAGAAAGTTGTCCCTGTATCGCATACAAAAGCCTCCTATTCGTCAGCACACGCGAAAGGAGTAGCGCAGATGCTACAGTATTTCAAGTACGCTAGCCGTGATGCCACAGACTTCAAATACTGTTATGTCAGCATAGTCTGAACCTTGCTATGACGCTGCCCCAGCCGTAAAGCCGAGTCTCCTGCTCCTCCTTGATTCGCCGGTACTCTCCCGGCCTGGGTCTTTTCCAGATGGTGACCTGGCCTTGGCTCCCTATCTTGGGAGTGTCTGAGATCTATGTCTGCCATGGGAGGAGGTACAAGTATCTCCTCATCCTCTCGGACCAACTGTCCCCGGGCCCAGCCCCATTCCCCGCCCGCACGGGGCTCGTAGGGAGAAGATAGGCCTCTGGTCTACCATCTTCCCCGCCCCAAGGGGGCACGTGGGAATGGCAGTCTTGTAAGCAGGGGTGGTACCAAGCTCTGGCTCTGGCACCTTCCCCGCCCTAGGAGGGCTCGTGGGAGTGGTGTCTGCCCCCAAGTAGGTATGGTACGCCCTCATGAAAGGACATTAGACCGCAGTCTGGGATTCCTACCACGTATACGCTCAATGTACTACGTATAACAGTCCAGTGAGTTGCATGCACCATCATTCCACTTAATAATCCTTACGACACAGCGTGCAGCATAGGTTTCTGATGCTGTTAAATATTAGCATTGAACTTATAGATAGAACATAAAGAATAATAGAAAACAAAGCAAAATCCAGGATTAGCAAAGTGAAAAGCTCAGTACCCTACTGTCCTCTCCTGGAACCTCTACTGTTTCTTATCCTCATAGCAGACATTGATAGAAAGAAAATCACACTCGCCACAGTTTAGTATCATCATTTGCGGATGATACCAAAATAAGCATGAAAATAATTTCAACACAAAACACGGAAAAAAATACAGAAAGATATAATCAAGGCTTTCCAGTGTTCAGTTGAGAACAACATGACGTTCAAGTAAGTTTATTTAGGTTCAGATACACGTAAGTTCAATTTTCATATATTAGTAACGTACTGCAAACAATTGCAGACGGGCGATCTTAACTAACATATGTGTATATTACCCAGGGTAAACCAAAAGTCAGACAAAGCGACTTATTTCCACTGAGATCCTTGTAATATCATAATATTTAAAGCCTAGCTGTAAGTTACAGTAGAAATCAGTCATGATTATAACCTTTAAAATTAAAACAGCTTAGTAACTCAACTGTGTGAAAATCAATTACACTAAAAGGATGTACAATAAATTGAACAGAGTTATTCGCATGAACATTAAATAGAGAGGATCGTCTTATAATAATAGGTACACGAATGTTAACTATACAAGAAATCAAGTTCAAGCTTCTTGAATATAGAAAGAATGAAGAACTCAAAAGTGACCCTATGTATACAAAACCCAAGAGCATCACCAAACAGAACGAAAGAAACACGTGAAAGACCTGGGAGGAATTATGTCAGCTGACCATGGTTTCAAAGACTTCAATAAGCATATCACGGCAGCCAGGAGGAGAGAGAAATACATGATAATATATACCTGGAAGGACTTGAGGGTCTTGTTCCAAATCTGCACACTGCCAAGACAGTATAATGGAGTGAGAGATATGAAAGTGCAACATAAACCCAGTGAAAAGCAGGGGTACAGTGAGCACAGTGAGGGAACACTGGATGAACGTTCGTGGCCTCAGACTATTTATCATCTTAGCAGAAGATATCAGCAACACTGCTGGAACTAGTGTAGGAGTCTTCAAGAGGAAACTGGACAAATACCAGCTCAACTAGGTTGTAATGGATACGTAGGGCAGCGGACCACCATCAGCAACAGTCTGGTTGATCAGGCAAGCACCAGGCAAGCCTAGCTCAGGATCGGGTTCTGGGAGTAAGAAAGCTCTCGAAACTTATCCAAGGTATATTATAGGTACCAACACCGGTCACTACCTGTCATACCAACACCTGTTACTACCTATCTCTCATATACCATTATTATTATTATTATTATAATCAAGGGGGAAGCGCTAAACCCGGAGGATTATACAGCGCCTGGGGGGGGGGATGTGGAAGGCATTCAGGCTTAATTCGGGGAACTGGAGCACAGATCCAATTCCCTAAATCAAGAGCCCCTCACCAACATCAAGGAACCTTCCTTGAGGGGTCTCATATACCAGCAGCTGTACGTACCTGTCATATAGAAAGTGAAAAAAAATATATATATATAACATCACAAAGTAATGGGAGGAAACAACCAACGTGAAGTCACGACCAGGAAAGAAAGTTCCTGTGAATGTTTCGACCTCCAAACTGAGGTCTCTTCAGCGGATGTGCTGAAGCACAGATGACGTCGCCTGCTACGTACAAGCAGCGCCGCCTCCCACGTACTGTTGACGCCTCCTCCCACGTACAAACAACGCCGCCCCATACGTACGTACAGCGCCTTCCCATGTATGTACATGTAACGCCCCTCTCACGGGCATCACCGCCACGGATGTTGCCTAACACCGAACTTGACCTTACTACTCACTTCACCAGTACATAAAGTTCTGTCGCGACGCTCCTCTTGTGACTTGATAGAGCTTTACTCGACCAACACCTTACCTGTACTGTAGGTCTAGTATATAGTATGTGTCTGTCCAGCATACTTGCTGGTAAAACCTGATGCAATGCACCTGGGTAGGGTGAGGGATTAGTGTAAGCTGTGTGGTGTGAGTGAGTAGGGTGAGAAATGAGTGTATTTTGGGGTGTGAGTAAGTTGAGGGATGAGTGTTTGTTTTAAGTGAGTAGGGTGAGTAATGAGTATAATTATCATGGCGTAAGCAGCCCAATTCAACCAGCAAGCCCCAGTCATCCACTTCCACTCACGAATACCAACCATCTACTTCAGTCACCCATCTGAGGCAAAGTAGCGCCACACCATACCTCTCCACTGAGGTATAGTGTAGCGAGATAGAGCTAATTATGACCTGAATAAAAGCTTTAAAATGACATGGTTGGCAAAATACTGAAAAATGGGTTTAAAGAAACTACAAGAACTAGCAAATCCGCTGACTGTGATAATTAAATGTGTCATGTAAAATATGTCTAAGGAAAAACAATAACAAGACATTGCCACCGCTAACCTGAGACTTGGCTATGAGCATGTCTGGCAGCACAGTTTGTTTGGAGGTGTCAGTGGCATGCAGTGTAAAGTGTGTTTGGACTGACACAAGGTCACAGGGTGGAACACATTATCTTAGAGTCTTCAAACATCCAACCATTTAGAGACGCCCGAAAAATCCATACAAGAAATGGTAAGTCACTTCACTGTTAATGGTAAAATATCTGAAATTATTGTGATTTGTGTTCACATTCTGCAGCGGCTAGATGAACGAACTGTCATTAAAGGAAACTGTACGGTAGTAAATAGCCAGTGTTTTAACTGGTAACGATGATGAAGTATTGGAACATTTTTTTGTATCGTACCCGAATTTTGTAATAGGTAGATTAATATATTTGTGATATCTTAAATGAATGATGTCTTAAAAATGTTAGAGACTATGCCTGGTGGAGTCTCGCATTGTGATCCGTTTTTTGAACCATCACTCACAGGATGATCTGGGTTCGCAATAACTGTTCTGGCAACACAAGGCAGATACACCTGTATGATCCATAGGGGTTCACCGCTTTCCCATGAATATAACAATATTTATGGTGTATGAGTAATACAGAGTGAGATAAGTGTATTGAGTGTAGTAAAGTGTGTGAGTCAGCGGTGTATAACTTACCATTACCAAGCACGTGAATACTGGTCAGTATCCTGTTCACATTACTTGTTGTACCCCTCCCCCCTCCATCCACTCCGTTTACTGCCGTTGTTTACTCTCCTGTTGTGAAATTTCTCTCCTGTTATTTACTATCGCTGTATTAGTCTTCCTGCTCTTTGCTCTTCTGTTGCTTATTCTCCCTCCCGTTGTTTAACATTTATATAAGACAAGACAAAGATAACTATTTCCATAAAGTAAGGTACAGGATGTAATTAATATAATTGAAGTGTATAAATTACTAAATAGAAAGTCCCTTCTTTTTCAGAGTATTTCGAGCAGCTTGAAATTAAATTACAACTAATTAAATTACAACTAATGCCAGTTATATAATAAGAATAGTTTACTACCCTTATTGGTTTAATATAAATGACTTCTGTGCTTCAAGTTGTTATATCAGTAGTAGTGAATACTGAGATAGAACATATTTTTGGTTATTTACATAAATAGAAACAGATTAGTCATAGTGATAAATTCATTATGAATGTTAATATGATGTGGATCAACAGGTCTGTCAATGATTCACCAGACTTAAACATAATTAATTTAAGCAGAGCTTAGGTCAGATTTAGGAAGTGATTTTTGACTAGATTTTTTTAAGCAGATGACTGAAGGGAAACGTTTTGCATCTTCTGGAAGTGAGTTCCAGTTTTTAACTCTTTTCATTTGAATGAAGTTCCTGTGAAGATTGAGTCGAACACGTCGTATACCTAAGATATACATATTTCTTGTATTATGTTTGTGTTCTGTTATGGCTCTTTAAGAAGAGTTGGAAATATGGGATGATGTTCGTTCTGAGTGTCCTGTAATTATAAAACAGTGGTAAGTGTGTGGGGGG
Source organism: Cherax quadricarinatus (assembly GCF_038502225.1). Classification (NCBI taxonomy): domain Eukaryota; kingdom Metazoa; phylum Arthropoda; class Malacostraca; order Decapoda; family Parastacidae; genus Cherax; species Cherax quadricarinatus. Next base: position 52,390,406 of record NC_091296.1, read on the forward strand.
GTTATGCTGAGTGAATTAAGACTATCGAATCGTGGGGGTGAGTGTTGTCTGGAACTTAAATGGGTGATTATTCTAACAGGTGATTGTCTTGGGTAATAATGGGCTAGAGAGGGAAGTGAGAACTTCTGAGACAGGGTGTGTGGTTATGCTGCGTTCAGGGCAGTAACACACAGGAAAAACACACCAGACCACTTCAGGCTACAGTAGCTAAGACATATAGACATATGGCTTGCACATCTGGCTTAATCAGGCATGGATAACCCAAGGCTCGGACATCTACTGGCTGATCCATACGTCTTGGTAAACTCCGTGGCTTGATGCACACGCCTGGTAACTCGCATGGTTTGATCACATATCTTTATTTACTACAAGTACATGTACAAGGTATACAGGCCTAGCTGACATCAATGACATAATACTGCACAGAAAGTCCCTTGTTATGCAGAGCATTTCGGGCAAATTAGGTCAATTTTGTCCCAGGATGCGAACCCACACCAGTCGACTAACTCCCAGGTACCCATTTTATTGATGGGTAAATTAGGTGCCTTATGGAAATACGTCCCTAATGTTTTCCAGCCGTACCGGAGGAGATTCGAACTCTGGACCTCAATGTGTGAGCTGAGTGCCCTAGCGATAGAACTAAGGGACACATGACAGTTCTAGCCAGGAATTTACACGGAATTCAGGGAAACAGCATAGAGGGAGTGGGTAGTAGTGAGTGGTGATGGTGGGAGCGTAGTGACATAAGGAGAGGCGAGGATCCGCTGCCTCCCATCCTCACCCATACGCACACGTGGAGCCCAGGATGGACTCTACCACCTTGGACATGAAAACACCACAAAACTCATCTCTGTCATCCTGAAATAGCCATGCTCAGCAGAAACAACAGCATCAACATACAGGTGAAGCTGAACATGCGACTTAAAACAGCCTGGGATGCTGTGGACGCAGGTGATGCTGCTAAGATTTCCAGAGGAAATTAAGCGAATTTGGGCCTGAATCTTGAACTTGTGTCTGGATGATAAGAGTTGCAGGAGAACTTGTTGAGATACGGATGCTGCTTGTACGAGTCGACGAAGGAGGCAGTGACTTCATGACTTTATCTTCCTCCTGGTAAACACAGCTCTGCCAACACCGCATACCACCAGTGTAATCAATGTTATCTGGCAGTGACTATTGCTCTTCAGAGGACATTTTTTATTTTATTGGGTACTTGATACAGGCAGTGTGTCTAAGTGGCCCTGGGGGCCAGTCAGGGCCCCAGCCAGGCGGGAGAGAGAGGAGGAACGTCTTGTCTGTAGGCTGTCTGCTGCGTGAGTGAGGGGATGCAGGGTGTTGCGAGGTGAGCTGAAGGCAGACCTATAGCCACCAGGCTGCAGTGCAGGTCTAAGAGTACAGCTCCCGTAGCAGTAGTCATGGGAAACAGGTATGGGGTAGCGGTAGTCATGAGAAATAGATACGGGGTAGGTACACCCAGCTATAGGCATTGTTAAAGATCACAGTCATCCTATTAACTGGTCCTCTGCCAAAACTGTCTAGCTTTCTAGCTTTCACAGAAGCCGTCTTGTTGAAGCTTCTCTTGTACACAACTTTCCTAATATGCATCATAGTCCTGGCTTTGTCTCTGTAGATGCCTTCCTTTCTCATTATTTTGTTAAATTCTTCAAACTTCAGAATACTCGTGACTTGACCAGACCCTTGTCTCCTCCTATATTTTCCTATATATTCATTGCCTTTCCTGTCTTCTGCCTAGGTGGGTTCTGTCCTATGAGAATTTTTGTCACGCAGGGGATTCTTTCCTACTCCTGTGAGCCAGTAGCGCTCCGCAGTGCTCCTCTGTTATCTTGTTCTTATAGACTCTTACAGACTACGTCCACTGTTATTATTATTACTATTTTTTCGTTAATGCTGTACTACACTCTCTGAGCTAAGAAGCATGACCTTCAAGGAGAGGCTAACTGAAATGAACTCAACGATACTGGAGAACAGAAGAACCAGGGAAGACATGATAACGACATGCAAAATACTCAGAATTGATAAGGGAGACTGGTATAAGCTGTTGGAAAAGCGAGAAAGAGGAACTCGGGACAGAGGTGGGAGTAGTCACAGATGAGCCTAATGAATTTTAGGAAGTATTTCTTTGGTCTCAGAGTGGTCGGGAAGAGGAATGATCTTGGTGAGGTAGTGGTGCAGACAAGCTCCATACATAGTTTTAAAAGCAGATACAATAGGGCCCACACAAGACTAAGAGGGAGTGGAAAGATAAGCAAGGCCAGGACCTGTGAATCAGCCCTTGCAACCACATATAGTGCAGTAAAAATAGGCGAGCGCACACACACACACACACACACACGCGCGCGCGCGCGAGCGCGCGACCAAGAAGTCTGTGAGTAGCTCAACATGAGATTTAAGGAAGTATTCACAGAGGAGACAGAAAGGACTCCGGGAAGTCAGAACAGGGGGGTACACCAACAAGGGATATACCAACAAGTGCTGGATGAGATACAACAGAGGAGGTAAAGAAGCTGCTAAATGAACTTGATACCTCAAAGGCGGTGGGACCGGACATCTCTCCGTGGGTCCTTAGAGAGGGAAGAGACACTGTGTTGCCACTGACAACAATTTTCAACACATCCATTGAAACTGGGCAAATACCTGAGGTATGGAAGATGACAAATGTAGTCCGCATTTTTAAGAAAGGAGACAAACGAGGCACTAAACTACAGACCTGTGCCACTGACGTTTATAGTATGCAAAGTCATGGAGAAGATTATCAGGAGGAGAGTGGTGGAACACCTGGAATGGAACAAGTTTATAAACAATAACCAGCAAGAATTCAGGGAAGGAAAATCCTGTGTCACAAACCTACTGGAGTTTTATGACAAAGTAACGGAAGACACGAAAGAGAGGGGTGGGTAGATTGCATATTCTTGGACTGCAAGAAGGCCTTCGACACAGTTCCTCACAAGAGAGTAGTGAAAAAGCTAGAGGATCAGGCACACATAACAGAAAATGCACTGCAATGGATCAGGGAATACCTGACAGGGAGGCAACAACGAATCATGGTACTTGACGAGGTGTCAGAGTGGGCGCCTGTGACGAGCGGGGTTCCACAGGGGTCAGTCCTAGGACCAGTACTATTTTTGGTATATGTGAATGACATGACGGAAGGGATAGACTCAGAAGTGTTCCTGTTTACAGATGATGTGAAGTTAATGAGGAGAATTAAATCGGAATTAAATCGGCTGGACTACAAAGAAACCAGGACAGGCTGCAAGCCTGGTCCAACAACTGGCTCCTCGAGTTTAACCCCACCAAATGCAAAGTCATGAAGATCGGGGAAGGGCAGAGAAGACCAAAGACAGAGTATATGCTAGGTGACTAAAGACTACAAGCCTCACTCAAGGAAAAGGATCTTGGGGTGAGTATAATACCGAGCACATCTCCTGAGGCGCAAATCAACCAGATAACTGCTGCAGCATATGGGAGCCTGGCAAGCCTGAGAATAGCGTTCCGATACCCCAGTAAGGAATCGTCCAAGACTCTGTACACTGTGTTTGTCAGGCCCATCCTGGAGTATGCAGCACCAGTTTGGAACCCACACCTGGTCAAGCACGTCAAAAAATTAGAGAAAGTGCAAAGGTTTGCAACGAGAGTAGTTCCAGTGCTAAGGGGAATGCTCTACGAAGGAAGGTTAAGGGAAATTGGCCTGACGACACTGGAGGACAGGAGGGTTAGGAGAGACATGATAACGACTTACAAAATACTGCGTGGAATTGACAAGGTGGACAGAGACAGGATGTTCCAGAGATGGGATACAGGAACAAGGGATCACAATTAGAAGCTTAAGATTCAGATTAGTCAGAGGGATGTTAGGAAGTATTTCTTTAGTCATAGAGTTGTCAGGAAGTGGAAAAGTCTGGCAGTGACGTAGTGGAGGCAGGAACCGTACGTAATTTTAAGATAAAGTTTGATAAAGCTCATGGAGCAGGGAGAGAGAGGACCTATTAGCGATCAGAGAAATGGCGGGGCCAGGAGCTATGAATCGAACCCTGCAACCACAAATCGGTGAGTACAAATAGGTGAGTACACATACACATACATACACTCATATAAACACAAAACATGAGCAAACACGAAGCGCACAAACAAAACACATACACAGGCAAACAAAACACACACAAACAAAACACACACAAGCAAAACACACACAAGCAAAACACACACAAGCACTCATGTAACCAATCCACTGATGGTGGTGTAGGTCTGTCCGCAGGTAGCTTATCATACACCGAAATTACTCATGATGTCAGCATGATCGGAAACGCCTACAGACTACGTAGTATCTGATTTACGCTTCACGCATCCCGTTGCGTAAGCAGCAACCGTCAGTAACTCTGTTTCCGCTGGTCATAATGAAGCCATGTTACTCACATCTTTTACTGACAAGACGGAAAAGTCTGCAAGCCATCCAGGGGATGAACAGAGACATAACATAACGGATCAGTTCACGAGTAACTTGGGCAAGATTCGCAGACTATTTGCATGCGTGGATACCTATCGTCAGTGATACACAGGTCACTCATATTACTCTTGATTATGTCTGAAATCATGAGAACGACTGGAATTACACGATATTTATACTGTGCCTATCTTGCTGTGACCTTGCAGTTTAATATATATATATATATATATATATATATATATATATATATATATATATATATATATATATATATATATATATATATAATATAATGTGTGTATGTATGTATGTATTAATTAATTATACAAGAATCGCAAGCAAGAGACACAGGATGCAAAACAACCCCCTTACATATTTATTAGAAAGTGTTTCGGTCCTGAGGCCTTGATTACTTCTAACATACAGAGGTTGTAAGACAGTAAATACAGGCGCAGAGTGAGGTATGAGTGACACATGGTGACCTGAAGAATGGCACATTGGGATGAGGACGGGTAGACGATGAGATTATGTGACTCCTGTGTTACTGGGTTGGTGGTGCTTTCCCTAGTTGAGTATCATGTATGCTAATGTTTTAGAAATTTTGTGGTTTCCAGTGTTACGTTCTATTGTGTCGGTGACGGCGATTAGCGAGGTTTCTAGACACAGTCGGCGTATAAGGTCTGGTTCGGTGAGAACGAGTTGTTCCTCATCCAAGTTCATCAAATGCCCCGTGGAGTCTCTGTGAAGGACACAAGCGTACCTTAAGTCGTCTCTGTTACTGGCATTTCGATGCTCGTTCAGGCGGACCGCAAGATCTCTGCCTGTTTCGCCTGCATCGAAATGCCAGTAACAGAGACGATTTAAGGTAAGCTTGTGTCCTCCACAGAGACTCCACGGGGCATTTGATGAACTAGGTTTTATTCCCGGCATTGATTTGTATTCCCTGGAACGCAGGCGAGAAAGATACATGATAATATACGCTTGGAAAACCATAGAGGGATTAGTACCTAACTTGCACACAAAAATCACCTCCGTACGTAAGCAAAAGGCTCGGCAGGAGATGCAACATTCCCCAATAAAAAGCAGGGGCGCCACGAGTACACTAAGAGACTACACAATAAATGTCAGGGGCCCAAGACTGTTCAACTGCCTCCCAGCATACATGGGAGGATAACCAATAGACTCCTGGCTTTCTTTATGAAGGCGTTGGACAGGCACCACAGCCGGGCTCTGGTTCTTACGTGCGGCCAGCAGTAGCAGCCTAGTTGATCAGATCCTGATCTACCACGAGGCCTGGTCTCAGACCGGGCCGCGGGAACATTGGCCCCTGAAACCCTCTCCATTTTTACTTCAGGTATGGGTGAAAATGTTATGCATGTTTGCTTACACCTGCTGACCCTGTTCACCTAGCAGTAAGTAGGTACCTGGGTGTTAGTCGACTGTTGTGGATCGCATCCTGGGGACAAGACTGAAGGACCCTAATGGAAATAAGACAGACTGTTCTGGATAATTCACTGATTTTCTTGAGTTATCCTGGGTGGCTAACCCTCTAAGTTAAAAATCTGAAAAATCTATTTATTAGTGATCAGGATTAAAATACTCTTATCTGCACAGCAATAAAAGAGTGGAATCGACTGCTTGCACATGTCAAAGACTGTCACGAGCCAGTTCAAGAAGACTGCTTGCACATGTCAAAGACTGTCACGAGCCAGTTCAAGAAGACTGCTTGCACATGTCAAAGACTGTCACGAGCCAGTTCAAGAAGACTGCTTGCACATGTTAAAGACTGTCACGAGCCAGTTCAAGAAGACTGCTTGCACATGTCAAAGACTGTCACGAGCCAGTTCAAGAAGACTGCTTGCACATGTTAAAGACTGTCACGAGCCAGTTCAAGAAGACTGCTTGCACATGTCAAAGACTGTCACGAGCCAGTTCAAGAAGACTGCTTGCACATGTTAAAGACTGTCACGAGCCAGTTCAAGAAGACTGCTTGCACATGTCAAAGACTGTCACGAGCCAGTTCAAGAAGACTGCTTGCACATGTCAAAGACTGTCACGAGCCAGTTCAAGAAGACTGCTTGCACATGTCAAAGACTGTCACGAGCCAGTTCAAGAAGACTGCTTGCACATGTCAAAGACTGTCACGAGCCAGTTCAAGAAGACTGCTTGCACATGTCAAAGACTGTCACGAGCCAGTTCAAGAAGACTGCTTGCACATGTCAAAGACTGTCACGAGCCAGTTCAAGAAGAGAGCCAAAATGCTCCTCATGAATAAGGGAGGAGAGTGATTTCTTGTATATCTAACATGTAATATGATCCTACCTTTAATGTCAGTGAAAATAACTAATTTTACCTCCTCCTAGTACATCTTCTTTTATTGTAATTGCTTTTACATAGTTAAGGTACCTGGTTTTAACTTATAAATATAAATAATACTTATCACATTATTATTTTATTATTAAAGATTAGCCGGTATTCTCCCGGCCCGGGCCTTTTCCAAGTGGTGGCCCGGCCTTGGCTCCCTCTTTAGGGAGTGTCTGAGACCTAAGTCTCCCATGGGAGGAGGCACAAGTACCTCCTCATCTTTGGGACCAACTGTCCCCAGGCCTAGCCACAAGCTAGGCCTCTCTGGTCTGCCATCCCCGCCCCAAGGGGGGTACCGGGAATGACAGTCTTATGAGCTAAAGGCTCGGGCTCAGGCACCTACCCTACCCTAGAAGGGTTAGGCATGGTGTCGATCGACTTATCACAAGGACCCCAATGGAGTTATCCCAGGTTCTCTGCACATATGCTGCTTATGTTTGATAATCTATGTAACTGTATTTGTGTATACCTGAATAAACTTACTTGCCTTACCCTAGCTACGCCATTTTAGATAACAAATATGACACCTAGACGTAAAAAAATCGTGATTTTGTGGACGTCTGTCATCAACCTATCAACCTAAATTTACTTATTTCAATAAGTTTTAATAAGTAAATTTGCAAAAAAAAACATTTAAAATTTAACTTGATAAATAAATCTTCAATAACTTTAAATTCTTACTTTAAATTTAAAGATGCGGAAAAGTTCTCTGTTAAGTCCTAATGTTTAGCTTGTGAATTTTCATCAAATTTCAACCAGCAATTGTATATTAGTCTGTCCTTTAATGCAGCGGTAAAATCGTTTTCTCTAATGTAATTTCTATTCCAGTGGTCTAGTCTCTTCAGGGGAAGCTAGTGTATGTAAGTTTATTCAGGTATACACAAATACAGTTACATAGATTATCATACATAGCAGCATATGTGTAGAGAACCTAGGATAACCCAAAAAAGCCAGTGACATTTCCATTAGGGTCATTTTAATACCTTATTAATATGCTATAAAGGAGATAATATCTTATTATTATACTATGAAGGAGATAACTTATTATACTATTAAGGAGATATACTAGGAATAAGGTACATCGACACCATGCCCAGCCCTTCTAGGGTACGGTAGGTGCCTGAGCCCGAGCTTTCAACTCACAAGACTGTCATTCCTGGTGGCCTGGTGGCTAACGCTCTCGCTTCACACGGCGAGGGCCTGGGTTCGATTCCCAGCCAGAGTAGAAACATTGGGCGTGTTTCTTTCCACCTGTTGTCTGTTCCCCATCAGTAAAATGGGTACCTGGGTGTCAGTCGACTGATGTGGGTCGCATCCTGGGACACTGATCTAATTTGCCCGACATGCGGAGCATGACAAGGGGCATTCTATATAGTAGTATGTCATTGTTGTCAGCTAGGCCTGTATACCATGTACTTGTAGTAAATAAATAATTGGGGCGGGGATGGCAGACCAGCGAGGCCTAGCTTCTCCCTACGAGCCCCGTGGGGGCGGGGAATGTGGCTATGCCTGGGGACAGTTGGTCCCAAAGATGAGGGGATACTTGTACCTCCTCCCATGGGAGACTTAGGTCTCAGACACTCCCTAGATAGGGAGCCAAGGCCGGGCCACCACTTGGAAAAGGCCCGGGCCGGGAGAATACCGGCGAATCTTTAATAAATAATAAGGTACATGTTTGCTAGCTAAAAAAAATAAAAAATAATTCTTCTCACTTTCTGTCGCTACATTCATTAGGTATGTTTTGGTTCTCTTCTTGAACTGGCTCATGCTATAACTGGCTTTGACATGTGCAGGCAGTCTGTTCCATTCCTTTATTGAAACCTGGCCACTGACTGTGGGTACTACAAAGTTGTTCTTTCTCCCATAGTACTATGATTGTTTTGGTTCCCAGCCTTGTCAAAATTGGCAGCAAGATATTTTGGACACTGTGAGCAATTTTATAAACTTCAGTTGTTTTACTCTGTCTTCAACATTCAACATATCCAATTGTTGTAATTCATCCTGGATGTGTGACACATTAAGAGGTGTGATAGGTTTTCTCCAATAGGATTAACGCCAATTGTTTGATAATCTACTGCTTGATTATACATATTGTGTGTGGTAATACTGATTTACGGTAATGACATTGTAATTTAGAGTTTTACTCTAATAATTGCATGTATTTGCTCCAACTTGTTTTCTAGGTGCCTTGCACTACATAGTGTTGATGCTGTGATCATGCATGGTGTCCAGAGATATGCTGTGATATGTTTGTATTAATGTCTGTGCATTATTGTTCGTCACTGGTGATCTGCAATTTTCAGTTTTGTTTTGAGAGTAAAGAGTTTAATGTACGTCAGATGGTGTAAATAAAGTTGGGCAACAGTGGTGTTATAGGTTTTTGTGGTTAGGTGTGCGCTAGGCACAGTCTTTGTGTCACTTATGTCATGGTTATATTTTATGTTGTATTGTACTGTTGTCAATAGCACTATGTTATGTCTATATAAGCTGTATAGAGCTTGAATGTCATAGTTGAAGCTGTGTTATTGTTTTTAACACTGGAATTGCATGTTTAAATGTGTAGAAGCTTACATGTGTTGGATTTTTGAGACTAAGTTTATACCTATGGCTTTGTAGTAATTTTGTATGTCTTTGTGACTTTTCTATATCACCATTGTTGTGTGATGCATATTATGTAACTGAAGCATTAGGACAATTACATAAATTAATGTTTTGATCATTGCTGTGTGACATTAGATTAGGTAACATCCATTGTTTGTAGTGTGTTAGGTTGTAAATAGTGGGGCGGTTGGTTAACCACGGTGGGGCGGGGGTAATATGTCTGTGTAATATGTTCAGTGCAATGAATTTTTTTTTATATTTTATTTAAAAACACAGGATACAGTAGACATGTATATCACACAATTGACGTGATCACAAAACATGAAACATTTACAAAGAAAACAAAAATTCCTTATAATTAACAAATACCATACATCAAAAATTACTGCTATCCTACCCTACTTACGTGCCCTTAACTCATATGACTGTATATACAAAACTTTCTATGTGCACTAATGCTTTGGCCTCTCAATTTATATTGTAATATTAGCATTTAATACACCAAAACATTCTGTAGCTGTTCATTCCCGAATTTTTGTATTTTGTATTTATAACCCCTCAGTATACAATATACTTGTATATCATACACGAGTGACTCAAATCACAAAATATGAAGACATATATAAGTGCTACAACATCCGCATCACTAACAAAAAACCTCTAAAAAAACTTTTTTTTTTTTAAACAGTCTAAAAGATAAAATAAAAATTAATTAATTAGCTCCTAATCTTTCATATAATTATAATCTCATTGTCGAGAGACTCACCGCACTTACAACTTCGTGCAGGCTCATGCTAACCCCCCCCCCCCGTTTTCCTTTTATCTCTCACCACCTATCCTAATTACAGGGTTACACAGGCTTATACTGTACGTCCATTAAAAACAATATACATTAATATGTCAGCAAGTGTACATGGCCTTGGGTCCCACGTAGGACATCAATACCATTACCAGTACAGAATACAATGATATAATACTGAACATTATCATGGGAATAAAAATTCATCATGCACATACAATAGTCATATAATTAAAATATTAACATACAGGTTCATACGTGTTCCCTCCTTATTTTTTCCGCAATAACACTAAAGAACAAAACCGGTTGACGCATCTTACTCAATCCCCATTATGGGCATTGCACAATAAAAATTGCCACTCCTAACCAATACCTCACAATTCATCATAATATTCATATGTCATTACAACGCAGACATATACATGGTTAGGTACACTAGACAAAGATGCCATTTATGTGATCATAAAATTAACGATGCCTGACACTACAAAGATCATGAATTCATTAATAAACACAGCTAACCTAAGTAACAATTCAAATTTTGTTGACAGCAATGAAATGTACCTGGGTTAAATGCAACCCAAAACTGTAGTTAACACCGGATTCCTGTTGTTAACCAACCACTAACTTTTATACCGAAAAGCAGAACATTTTCTACCACCAAGCAACTATGCAGGGTCACAGCACCTCACAAACACAAGTTGAACAACGATCAAGTTTAACTTGGGTGCAAAATTAAGATCATTCTGCGCTAAACCCGAGATCCCAAGATTTAGTTATGGTTTAAAGATTACCCTGTATGCAGTGAACATAACCATAGATTTCCAAATTTATCATGCATCTCCTTCCCACTCCATTCATAGCCCTCCCACCATCCACACAACAAAGAAGCCTAAACCAACCTACCCTCATGCATCCCCCGGTAGGAGACCAACCCTTTGCCTGCCCCCTGGGTTCATGAGGAGGAGGCCCCCCCCCACAGTGAGATGCCGGTAACCCTCCGAAAAGCTAATTACCCCCCCCCATAGACTTGCCTATTCCTACACATAGTTCTATAAAATCTCGCTGCTAACGCTTTTATTCTCAACTCTCCCCGAACCTCCCTCATCCCCCAAGATACATGTAAATAATCCGTCATGACATACATTAAAGCTCTACCCACATCACCCGGCACCCCAGATACATCCAACATTAAAGCCCTTAGGAATGGCCATTTCCCCCCCCCCCCCCCCCCCAAAAAAAAAAGTCTGATAACGCTCACCGTCCATAAAATCACCCCCTCCAAAGAGGGACAAAAAAATACCGCATGAAAAGCCGTTTTGGTGTCCCCACAGTGCAAGCATGAGTCCTCTCTCACAAGACCCATTTTACACAACACATCCCTAGAGGCCAAAATTCCCATTAGAAAACGATATACTAACTCCTGTACCTCCGCTGGTATTCTAAGCAAGCCAAACTTCCTCCATATGCTCATGCAGTCATATGTTGGATATCCAGCAAGCCCCTGTAAGACACCCGTACCCACCACAGCACCCACCATCCGTTTGACCTTTAATTTGGACACCTGTTGTGAAAATTTGTGTGGACTGCCTCCAAGTGAGTCGCCTACCCTGGCAATCTCTGTTGACACCGAGCTCTGAGGTGGGTACCTCAGCCTCACAAGTGGCTTATAGAACAGATTTTCACAAATGATTGGTATTGCAAGAAACTTCGCCTGCATGCACGTATAAAGGACTAACTTACTTGGTGTTGCAGCATATATCCTGATCTTCAACTTCCTAAGCCTAGCTTTAGCCCCCTTGGACTTCCCCTTGGGAACCACGTGCAACCGGGAGCATTAATTCCTGCAATATTCAATCGTTATTAGTGTCCAGCCTGCACCTCAGAAATTCCTATATCCAAGAGGGTATGTATCCCCTAGTATAACTATGCAGACTCAGACGCTAGCTTCAAACGGCTCTGAGACGCTGGTACTTACTGGGCATGCTCTCTCTCTGTAGCTCGCCGAGCCCACAGTAACTCAACCCACAATCTCCTAAGTCACTGGCCAGATCCTACGGGAAAAGGTGAATATCTCGTCTTACTGTATGGGCTGATGGAGGAGATCATCTACGGTACATCGAGATGCCTCTACCAGTTTTCCCCAGGTCTCAGATGTGAAGACACGTGGGGGCGCTGCCTGCTGTTCACGGCACGTCTCGTCCAGTCGGTGTCTATCGTAAGAAGGACGCTATTCTGTCTTTGTGACCTGCGCCCCGCCATTCAAGCTAGGGCTGCCAGTTCTCCCTAGCTAACTTATCCTAGTGTTTGCCTACATTATCGGCCTATTACTACCTATGTTAAGGTCTTAGGTCTACTCTATCATTATCTACAGATGCCTTAGTAAACCTAATATGAGTGTACTACCAGTATTACTACCTACTCCTTCCCTGAAGAGTAAATCTATAAATTAAATAAGCTTACCAACAACCGCCAACCAGAGAATGCCTTGTTTGGGAGGGTTTAAGGGGCCGCTCGGCTCAGACGGCCATGCTGGAACTGAGCTGTGGAACTATTTGTACCAAATAAATTTCCACATCCTCCCGCCGGCGAAGGTAGGCGCTAAGTCTAGATCAAGTCTGCCTCCCGCAGGCCCCCCCAGTGGGCTCTGGACTCGAGCGCCGTTCGACGGGTCGTCCGGCTGCTCAGCTCGCTCAACCTCTGGTCCGATTTCTCATGTCCCGGTCCCACCGTGTGGACCTCGAGAGGCAAAAGCCTGTTGATGGGTCTTATAGTCTCGACACCGTTCATTCTCACTTTCACCATTCTCAACCGCCCAGCCTTGTCTGGGTGGGTTGACACTACCAGGCCAAGAGGCCAGTATGCCCTCGGCGCCTCGGATTCTACCAGCACCAGGTCCCCTTCACTTAGCATCATCTTATTCGCCTCGGTGTCGGCACCATAGAAATGTTCCCGCAAGGTTGTCAAGTAATCCCTGCGCCACACCTGGTTCCATTTGTCCAGGATGTTCACCAGTCTGTTGTGACTCCTGTGCAGTTCTTCATTGATGGGGGGACCATCTGGCCCATAATAATCCAGCTCCTTGGAAGACTGACTCAAAATTGCGGGGAAGGGCTCAATCCTTCTTCCAAACAGCATGTGATTGGGGGTGAGAGCTTCTTGCTCGTCAATCCCATTTTGTACGTAGGTCAGAGGCCTGTTATTAACTCTTGCCTCTATCTCAACTAACACTGTCCTCAGTTCATCACAGCTCACCCTCCTGCCGTGTAAGACCTTCCGAATGCACCTTTTGACTGTGCCCACCATGCGTTCATAGAATCCCCCTTGCCAGGGTGCCCTGGGAGCTATGAACCTCCACTCGCACTCTATTCTCTTCAGGTGTTCTCGTACTTCTCCGTTGTCCCTAAGATTCCTGAAAACTTTATCGGCCGCCCTAAAGCTTGTGCCATTGTCCGAGATAATCAATCGCGGGCACGAGAATCTAGCAGTAAACCTCCTGAACAACTTCACGAAAGTCTCTGTTGTCATATCTTCTGCCAACTCCAAATGCACCGCTCGAGTAGTAGCACAAGTAAACAGGCAGACATATACTTTCTGAGGGCCCTCCTTAACGTCTCCTGGGTTCTTCAATGTGATAGCCCCCGTATAGTCTATTCCTACAGTCTCAAAGGGCCTGTCACTATGTACCCGCTCCTGAGGCAGCGGTGGTGGACCTGGGTAGGGTAGGGTCCTCCCATCGTACCGCCGGCAGACCGTGCAACTCTTTAGCACCCTTTTGACGGCAGCTCGACCCTTCAGTACCCAGTAATTCTGACGTAGGCAGGTGAGGGTATCTCCAAACCCCCCATGTAAGGTCCTCTGATGGGCATCTTGTATCAATAGCTCTGTCGCCCATCCCTCCTTTCCCAGTAGCACGGGATGTTTGGCCCCATAGCTGAGCTCAGAGTTTTGTATTCTTCCCCTGCATCTTATTAGCCCCGCATGATCTAGGAACAATCCCAATGAGTGAACCAATTTGCTGTTCCCTGAGTCGTCATCGTTGGACACGCGTCCTGACGCCATAACCTGCTGCCGGGTCGCAAGTACTTCCAGCACTCCTGGAAACCTCCCCCTTTGGTACTGCCTTATCCAATATTCTCTGGGACCCACTAGAGACAACTGTCGACCCTGGCTTACCTTGTCATGCAGCTTCCTCACGAATCGAAATACCATTTCCGTGACTCCTATAAGTTTTCTCCACGAGGAGTAGCGCCTGGGGTCAAATAATTCAGTGTCGTGGTTCCCCGCAAAATGTACTATGCTGCTGATTGTCTCCACGAATTTCTGCTCTGGCCAGCAATCCCTTGCCGGTAACCAGTCTGGGCCTTTGAACCAAAGCTCGCTTTTACTCAACTTTCTGTGTGTCACCCCTCGGCTTATCAGGTCGGCTGGGTTTTGATCTGTAGGCACATACAGAATTGTTGACGTTGACTGTAGTTCCCGTATCTCCTTTACCCGATTCCTGACATAGGGGAGCTTAGACCTGTCATTCTGGACCCACTGTAAGGCCACCTCCGAGTCTGTCCATACATAGGTGTGTGTCACCCTCAGATTACTTAACACCTCCTCTACGTACTTACCCAGTCTTGCTCCCAGCAACATCGCCGTGAGCTCTAGCTTTGGGATCGAGCAATCCTTCAGGGGTGTCACCCGCGCACGACTGGTGACCATATTGACTTGGTCCCCGGCCACCAAATACGCTACTGCCCCATAGGCCCTGGAGGAGGCATCACAGAAGACGTGCAAGTCATAATCCCGCCCGGTGCACCCGATGGACCTGGGGAATGTGAACTCGTGCAATTCCGCTAGGTCTCTGTTAACCAGATCCCACTCCTGGCAGACTGTTTCTGGCAGTGGGTCGTCCCAACCTAGGTTCAGCTCCCAAGTCTGTTGCACCAGCATCCTCCCTCGAATGGTGATGGGTGTCAACAAACCCAAAGGATCGAAGGCAGTCTGCACTTTGCTCAGCAAAGACCTCCTGGTCAGCTTCCCTTCCCCATCAGGCTTCCTCTTTAGCCTAAGTCTGTCTTCCTTGATTTCCCACTCCAGTCCCAACACCGATGTTACCTCAGGCACTGAGTAGCCAGTATAGTCACGTTCCACCATGCCCCACAACGTTGGATTGTTTGTCACCCATTCTCTCAATGGCATGTTAGCCGAGAGCATCTCCTGATTAGACTCTCGGTAAATATCCATCAACAGCCTTTCATCTGAGGTGGTACCCTGCATGTTATCTACATAAAATAGGGTCTTCAGTAATTCTTTAAGCGGGCTGTTACAGTTCACAAGGTGGTAGTCTATGGTAGCCTGTAATAGGAATGGTGAACTAGTGGCACCAAACAACACTGCCCTGAATCTATAGGTATCATACCCTTGCTTGGGCACCTCCCTGTTAGCCAACCACAAGAACCTTGTGTAGTCCCTATCCTGTGGCTGCAACCCAATACGTAGGAAGGCTTTGCTAATGTCTGCCGCATAGGCGTACTGTTCCGTCCTGAATCTCAACAACACATCTGCTAATTTCTGCGTCAGGGAGGGCCCTGTGAGCAGACAGTCGTTCAACGATGGCTCTCGGGGACTCGCCTGCGAGCTGCAGTTGAAGACTACTCTGATGGGAGTGGTTACCGACTCCTTGGTGACTGCCATGTGTGGAAGATAATGGGTGTTTTCCCCAGGGCTGGCATTGGGCACTTTCTCGATGAACCCAAGGGCCAGCTGTTCCTTAATAATATCATCATATTTCCCCACCAGACCCTTCTTGGTCAGGCTGTTCACCAATGTATTCAACTGACCACGTGCCCTCTTGAAATTAGTGGGCAGCGTTGGGTGGCCCGGTTTCCATGGGAGTCGCACCCAATACTGCCCGTCCCTGAACTGCACATGGTTCAAGTAATCTCGATACGTCTCTTCGTGTTCGGGGGCGGCTGGTCACCTTTAATCCCTACTACATCCAGGTCCCATAGTTTATGGACCAGCTCACTGTCGGATATGCCAACTTGCGCCTCTGACAGGCCTTCGTGCACACCAATCCGCATCACCAGTACAGCCTCAGTCGCTGTAATACCAGAGCCCTCCTTTCCCGGGGTCGCAGGGAAGTGAGCTGGTATTCTGCCTCCTACGATGTACCCCGCTGGAGTCCTGTACAGGCCCACACCTTCCTTGATAACCCTTCTCGTAGACACGAACTCGTCTAGGTAATCCCCTCCTACCAAGATGCCTACATTACTAACATTGTCTGTAGCAATGTCTGGTTCTGCTAGCTTCACACCCAACTCCCTCAAACGTTTGACTGCTGCAGCCAGTCCCCTAGTGGTAATGATATTGGGCAGCCTCTTCACCATCAAGGCTGAAATTTCCCGTCGATGCCCGGCTAACCTGACCGTCACATTGACTACTGGATAAGACCTGCGTGGGACTTCCCCACCAAACCCTTCCACCTTCATGTCAACTTTACCAACTGTCTCCAGCTTCAACCTAGTGGCTAGACTCTCCGCTATGAAGGATCTCTGTGCCCCACTGTCGAAGAACAAACGGGTTGTTTCAGACTTCTTCCCGTTCGCGACCACCACCATTATGGTGGGCAAGGCCACCGAGCCTTGAAACTGCTCACCAGAACAAATTCTCGGTGCCGTACTCACCACACTCATCGCTACTTCTGACTTGTTCTTGCTCTCCGCCCTTTCTTGCGGTTTGCTCTCCTTAACTTGTGCTAATCCGGCATCATTAGGACACAGCGCACTGTGGTGCTTTCCCTTCCGGCAGCCCCGACACTCCCTGAGCATGGTGTTACAGTCCCTGGCAAAATGTTCTCCACAACACTTGAAACAAAGTCTCAACTCTCTTAGCCGTTGAACCCTTTGGTTATAGGTGGTGAAGCTTGAACACCCTGAACTAGCGTGTTCTTCATCACAAAACACGCACCGTCTCATACTGGCCGCTTTAGTGGCTTCTCCCTTGGCCCTGTGGGTGGAGGGCTCGCCCTGGGCATAATACGTGCCTACTTTAGTGGGAGGTGGTTTAGGTCTATCTCTCGAATGTCTGGGGAAGTCGACCGACTTCTCCTTGGTAGGTAATTTCTCCCCCTGACCTATGCTCAGGTGAGATATGAGATCCCCTAACCCTTCAACAATTTCGTTTATCGTGAACCTATTCGTCCGATGTTTTAAGTGTAACTCATGCACTGTCGTGCTAGCCAGTTTCCTCTGAATCACCTGGCTAAGGATCCATTTTGAATCATTCTCATCATGCAAATCTCTGAAACTATTGGTCAAGCTCATAACCTCAATACGGAACTTCTCTAGACTTTGACGGTCATGTCGGCAAGCCTCTAGATCCAACAACCGATAAAGTATAGCTACCTTTATCTCCTCAGTGTTGCCGAACATGTCTTCTAATTGGTCTTTGGCATGTTGGTAATTAGTGTCAGTAATCGGGTAGTGCCGGACCAGATCTAAGGCTTTACCCTTGAGCTGCAAATACTGCAACTTGACGGCATCTGACAAATCATTTCTGTCATCTATCTGGGCTCTAAACTGATCCCAGAAAGCAATGTACTCTGTTAAGGTTCCGTCAAACGTTGGTAAATTCAACTGGGGCAATCTGGGCAACACATTAACAGGCGTGCTGTTGTTCGTGTTCTTTGAAACATTTGCTGCCCCTGCTGTACCGGCCTTCAAAGTCTTTATTAACTGCCTGCAGAGTCTCATCTCTGCTTTACACTCTGCCCTTCGTTCGTCATAGTCTGTCCGTGCTACTTCGACCGTATATTCAGACTCACCTGTAGTATAGGCCTCTGTCTCATAAAGGATAAATGATCTCTCAAAGGCCTCCAGTCTTTGCTCCAAAGGTTTCAGGCAACTCTCTAGTTCCTCCCAGTCTACGTCCTGATCTTGCCTGGCCATACGACACTCCTCACATGCTTTGCTCAGGCGCCCCTTATAGGCTCCCATAGACCGCTTTAATTGACTTAGAGCTGGGACAGCTGGTACTGCATCTTCACCTACCATAGTTGCGGTTTAGTTAAGATCACGGTGCTAATTTGTATTTCAATTAGCCCACCCCACAGCACAAACGGTATTAGGTGAGAATGAACGGGTCTCAAGGCTTCTCAACAAGCTTAACAATTCCCTTTATTATATTGACTCTACTCTGAATCAAAAATGTACACTGTTAGCTCTCAAATCCCAATCAAAAATGTGTATCGATGTGAAAGCTTAATCTAGCACTCAACTGTACAATGCCAGCAAATAATTACAGGACTTAACCTAGTCTCAGGTATAATTCACAAATCCCACATTAACATGAATCAAAGATGATGAAAATCACAATAAAAGTGCAGTATACAAATTAAAATCACTTGGTTAACACAAGTAAATTCAACAATTCAACTTGTGAAACAGTAAATAAATAATGTATGTAAACAGCTTGGCCTAACTGTGCCCAGCTTACTCTGTTTAGCGTGGATGGTTGGATAAGGTAAATCCTAACCTAGCTAGTGTGCTATAACTTAAACCTGGCTTTATAACTCCCTGTAAATAATAACTAGGTTAAATCTGTCCTAGCTACTATAACCTTTTGTAAATATTGCACAAGCCTAGCCTAACTGTGGCTACCTTGCAAATCCACTGTAAGTAATTAACACACAAGTCTCCTACTCTGGATTACTTGTAATCACTGTAAATAATTAAATTCACAAGCTTCTCTAGCCTACCTGGCCTGCCTGTAAATTACTGCAAATAACAACTTCTGTGTATAGTCAGCTTGGCCTAGCCTCTGAGTAACTTTGACCTAGGTGTGCTAACTTAACCTAACTTTTTTAAACTGCTTCCTAACTGTAGCCTAGCTATGATAGCTTAACCTAACTCTGTAAAACTGGTTCCTAACTGTGGCCTAGCTATGATAGCTTAACCTAGCTATTCCACATCCGGTTTTCGAAGGACCACTTTTGTGAAAATTTGTGTGGACTGCCTCCAAGTGAGTCGCCTACCCTGGCAAACTCTGTTGACACCGAGCTCTGAGGTGGGTACCTCAGCCTCACAAGTGGCTTATAGAACAGATTTTCACAAATGATTGGTATTGCAAGAAACTTCGCCTGCATGCACGTATAAAGGACTAACTTACTTGGTGTTGCAGCATATATCCTGATCTTCAACTTCCTAAGCCTAGCTTTAGCCCCCTTGGACTTCCCCTTGGGAACCACGTGCAACCGGGAGCATTAATTCCTGCAATATTCAATCGTTATTAGTGTCCTGCCTGCACCTCAGAAATTCCTATATCCAAGAGGGTATGTATCCCCTAGTATAACTATGCAGACTCAGACGCTAGCTTCAAACGGCTCTGAGACGCTGGTACTTACTGGGCATGCTCTCTCTCTGTAGCACGCCGAGCCCACAGTAACTCAACCCACAATCTCCTAAGTCACTGGCCAGATCCTACGGGAAAAGGTGAATATCTCGTCTTACTGTATGGGCTGATGGAGGAGATCATCTACGGTACATCGAGGTGCCTCTACCAGATTTCCCCAGGTCTCAGATGTGAAGACACGTGGGGGCGCCGCCTGCTGTTCACGGCACGTCTCGTCCAGTCGGTGTCTATCGTAAGAAGGACGCTATTCTGTCTTTGTGACCTGCGCCCCGCCATTCAAGCTAGGGCTGCCAGTTCTCCCTAGCTAACTTATCCTAGTGTTTGCCTACATTATCGGCCTATTACTACCTATGTTAAGGTCTTAGGTCTACTCTATCATTATCTACAGATGCCTTAGTAAACCTAATATTAGTGTACTACCAGTAAACTACCTACTCCTTCCCTGAAGAGTAAATCTATAAATTAAATAAGCTTACCAACCGCCAACCAGAGAATGCCGTGTTTGGGAGGGTTTAAGGGCCGCTCGGCTCAGACGACCAGACCATGCTGGATCTGAGCTGTGGAACTATTTGGACCAAATAAATTTCCACACCTCTCAAATCCCTTCCACACCACCATCTTCGTGCATCCTCCATTACCCTACCTACCCTGACTCCCCGGTTCCCCCCAGTCCGGATATATCTTTGTTTAATATATAAAGCCATTACTCTATGACCCAATGCCATCAGGCCAAGACCCCCACGTCTCACATCCGTCATCACCACGTCCTTGCGCAACCATGCCCTCCCAAACCCCCACACATACCTTAGAACCTTCCTCTGGATTTCTGCAATATCCTGTGCTCTTAAAGGGAACACCTCAGCCACTCCCCACACCTTACTGTAAACCAGAGAGTTGACCACTAAAACTCTCTGCTGTATGTTACGTCCCTAGCCCTTAACCTCCAAGCCTACCCAAAACCCTGCTCGTAACTAATTCCGAATTTATCTTCCTACTATCCTGCACTTCCGCCATGTACCATACTCCACAAACCCTAATTCTGTCCACTACTGACCATCCCAACCCCTCCCCCAAGCTCCCGCCTATCCAATCCCCCACCTCTAATAGTCTCGACTTCATTAAATTAACTCTCATACCCGTAGCGTCCCCAAATATCTGAATGACTCCACCAACTTTCCTTAGATCTTCCTCATGCATTACCAGAACTGTAGTATCATCTACATACCCAACAATTTAGATTTAGATTTCGTTCGAATTTTTAACCCCGGAGGGTTAGCCACCCAGGATAACCCAAGAAAGTCAGTGCGTCTTCGAGGGCTGTCTAACTTATTTCCATTGGGATCCTTAATCTTGTCCCCCAGGATGCGACCCACACCAGTTGACTTGCACCCAGGTACCTATTTGCTGCTAGGTGAACAGGACAACAGGTGTAAGGAAACGTGTCGAAATGTTTCCACCCGCCGGGAATCGAACCCGGGCCCTCCGTGTGTGAAGCGGCCCATAAAAAGGATTCTGTACGCAGGCAAACAATAACTGAGAGAGTGGACAACCCTGCCTCAAACCTCTCTCCATCAGTACTGGGTCCCCCAACTTACCATTAACCTGTACCCTAATAACCGCTCCCTCATACAAGGTTTGCACCCATCTCACCACCCTCTCCCCCAAACCCAACTTTTCCAAACAAACTTTTAAGAAATCCCTATTCACACAATCATACGCATTAGCCCAATCTAAACCGAGTATTCCCCCTCCGGTGCAGCTCTCAATAAAATCCCTTGTGACTATGCCCATCCCTCATACTTCTTCCCGGGATGCCAAACTGTCCCCCATGTATCACTGATCCTAGAACCTTCTTCAGTCTATTGCCCAGAATTTTATCATAAATTTTATAATATGCACACATTAAGGATATCGCTCTATAATCACTGGAGTTTACCTGGAGAGAGTTCCGGGGGTCAACGCCCCCGCGGCCCGGTCTGAGACCAGGCCTCCTGGTGGATCAGAGCCTGATCAACCAGGCTGTTGCTGCTGGCTGCACGCAAACCAACATACGAGCCACAGCCCGGCTGATCCGGAACTGACTTTAGGTGCTTGTCCAGTGCCAGCTTGAAGACTGCCAGGGGTCTGTTGGTAATCCCCCTTATGTGTGCTGGGAGGCAGTTGAACAGTCTCGGGCTCCTGACACTTATTGTATGGTCTCTTAACGTGCTAGTGACACCCCTGCTTTTCATTGGGGGGATGGTGCATCGTCTGCCAAGTCTTTTGCTTTCGTAATGAGTGATTTTCGTGTGCAAGTTCGGTACTAGTCCCTCTAGGATTTTCCAGGTGTATATAATCATGTATCTCTCCCTCCTGCGTTCCAGGGAATACAGGTTTAGGAACCTCAAGCGCTCCCAATAATTGAGGTGTTTTATCTCCGTTATGCGCGCCGTGAAAGTTCTCTGTACATTTTCTAGGTCGGCAATTTCACCTGCCTTGAAAGGTGCTGTTAGTGTGCAGCAATATTCCAGCCTAGATAGAACAAGTGACCTGAAGAGTGTCATCATGGGCTTGGCCTCCCTAGTTTTGAAGGTTCTCATTATCCATCCTGTCATTTTTCTAGCAGATGCGATTGATACAATGTTATGGTCCTTGAAGGTGAGATCCTCCGACATGATCACTCCCAGGTCTTTGACGTTGGTGTTTCGCTCTATTTTGTGGCCAGAATTTGTTTTGTACTCTGATGAAGATTTAATTTCCTCATGTTTACCATATCTGAGTAATTGAAATTTCTCATCGTTGAACTTCATATTGTTTTCTGCAGCCCACTGAAAGATTTGGTTGATGTCTGCCTGGAGCTTTGCAGTGTCTGCAATGGAAGACACTGTCATGCAGATTCGGGTGTCATCTGCAAAGGAAGACACGGTGCTGTGGCTGACATCCTTGTCTATGTCGGATATAAGGATGAGGAACAAGATGGGAGCGAGTACTGTGCCTTGTGGAACAGAGCTTTTCACCGTAGCTGCCTCGGACTTTACTCTGTTGACGACTACTCTCTGTGTTCTGTTAGTGAGGAAATTATAGATCCATCGACCGACTTTTCCTGTTATTCCTTTAGCACGCATTTTGTGCGCTATTACGCCATGGTCACACTTGTCGAAGGCTTTTGCAAAGTCTGTATATATTACATCTGCATTCTTTTTGTCTTCTAGTGCATTTAGGACCTTGTCGTAGTGGTCCAATAGTTGAGACAGACAGGAGCGACCTGTTCTAAACCCATGTTGCCCTGGGTTGTGTAACTGATGGGTTTCTAGATGCGTGGTGATCTTGCTTCTTAGGACCCTTTCAAAGATTTTTATGATATGGGATGTTAGTGCTATTGGTCTGTAGTTCTTTGCTGTTGCTTTACTGCCCCCTTTGTGGAGTGGGGCTATGTCTGTTGTTTTTAGTAGCTGTGGGACGACCCCCGTGTCCATGCTCCCTCTCCATAGGATGGAAAAGGCTCGTGATAGGGGCTTCTTGCAGTTCTTGATGAACACAGAGTTCCATGAGTCTGGCCCTGGGGCAGAGTGCATGGGCATGTCATTTATCGCCTGTTCGAAGTCATTTGGCGTCAGGATAACATCGGATAGGCTTGTGTTAATCAAATTTTGTGGCTCTCTCATAAAAAATTCATTTTGATCTTCGACTCTCAGTCTGGTTAGCGGCTTGCTAAAAACTGAGTCATATTGGGACTTGAGTAGCTCACTCATTTCCTTGCTGTCATCTGTGTAGGACCCATCTTGTTTAAGTAGGGGCCCAATACTGGACGTTGTTCTCGATTTTGATTTGGCATAGGAGAAGAAATACTTTGGGTTTCTTTCGATTTCATTTATGGCTTTTAGTTCTTCCCGCGATTCCTGACTCCTAAAGGATTCTTTTAGCTTAAGTTCGATGCTTGCTATTTCTCTGACCAGTGTCTCCCTACGCATTTCAGATATATTGACCTCTTTTAGCCGCTCTGTTATTCTTTTCCGTCGCCTGTAAAGGGAGCGCCTGTCTCTTTCTGTTTTACATCTACTCCTCCTTTTTCTTAGAGGAATAAGCCTTGTGCATACATCGAGTGCCACCGAGTTAATCTGTTCTAGGCATAAGTTTGGGTCTGTGTTGCTTAGTATATCTTCCCAGCTTATATCGGTTAGGACTTGGTTTACTTGGTCCCACTTTATGTTTTTGTTATTGAAGTTGAATTTGGTGAATGCTCCCTCGTGACTAATCTCATAATGTCGGTCTGGGGCTCCGCGCATACATGACTGAACCTCAATTATGTTGTGATCTGAGTATATTGTTTTTGATATGGTGATATTTCTTATCAGATCATCATTGTTAGTGAAGATGAGGTCTAGTGTATTCTCCAGTCTAGTAGGCTCTATTATTTGCTGGTTTAAATTGAATTTTGTGCAGAGATTTAAAAGCTAGCGTGAGTGTGAGTTTTCATCAGAGCTGCCTCCTGGTGTTATTACTGCAACAATATTATTTGCTATATTCCTCCATTTTAGGTGCCTTAAGTTGAAATCCCCCAGGAGCAAGATGTTGGGTGCAGGAGCTGGAAGGTTTTCCAGACAGTGGTCAATTTTTAACAGCTGTTCCTGGAATTGCTGGGATGTTGCATCCGGAGGCTTGTAGACTATCACAATGACTAGGTTTTGGTTCTCGACCTTTACTGCTAAAACTTCCACTACATCATTTGAGGCATTTAGCAGTTCTGTGCAAACAAGTGACTCTGCAATGTACAGGCCAACCCCCCCCCCCCCTTTTGCCTGTTCACTCTGTCACATCTGTATAGGTTGTAACCTGGGATCCATATTTCGTTGTCCAAGTGATCCTTTATGTGGGTCTCAGTGAAAGCCGCGAACATTGCCTTTGCCTCTGCAAGCAGTCCACGGATGAAAGGTATTTTGTTGTTTGTTGCTGGCTTTAGACCCTGTATATTTGCAAAGAAGAATGTTATCGGACTGGTGGTATTGTTGGTACTGGGGGGGGATTTTTTTTCCGGCATTAGTATCTGTATCTGTTGGTTTGGAGTGGAGGCCATCGACTGTGGTTCCACTCCAGGAATGACTGGATTTGGTGTACGATTTCTGCCATTTCCTGCCAGTTTTTTTTCCTTCCTTCTTCTTCGGCACCAACACAACGATCCCGGTTTTCTGTGTCTTCCCCATCCTCCCACTGCTCCACATATAATTCAAGACCTCCACTAAACCATACCTAATGCATTCCCAATAAACTCTATAAAAATCATTCGGTATTCCATCAATGCCCGGCGTCTTACCCTGACTCATCTCGTAAACCACCTCCCCCACCTCCTCCTCACTAATACTACCATCCAGCATTTCCTGTTCCTGTTGTCCCAATACAATAGTATTCTGCATAACCCCAAATACCTCCTCACTGGCAACTTCCTTGTTCCTCCTCCATTTCTCCCTAAACCAATAATCAGCATAAACGCTAATGTCATCCGTATCGGTAAGGCCTTGACCCACCACATAACCCTCCCCCATCAGCGACCACTAGATGCGCTATGATAGTCACCATCTGCCTTTCCCTAAATTTTCTCAGGACATAACCTGATGGTCGATCACCCTTTAACACCTCCTCTAACCCTGCCCTAACTCTAATTGCGTTAAACCTTTCATTATGTAACTCTTCAATCCTACTCCTTAAACCATCCACATCCCCTCGCATACCTTCCCTACCCCCCCCCCCCGTCGTAAACAGCATTCAGCTGTCCCTCCAGGTAGTTTTGCAAACCATATCTCCACCGTGCCTGTTCCCTTCCACGTATCCTGAAAAACTCTGTGATTCCTGTCTTAGCCCGCATCTCCCACCAGTCAAGCAAATCCATCTCACCATCCCTACCATCCCAGAAATGCCTCCACCATTCCTCAAAGGAAGAGCTGTCATCCCCATCCTGCAGAAGCCTCACATTCAATTTCCAATACCCAGCATATATGCATACTATACCATCCACCCGCAGATCAGCTATCACCGCCCTGTGATCTGAAAAACCGACATCGAAAGCCCTCACTCTCTCCACACCAATCCCCTGCATCACATATATCCTATCTAACCTCGCCTCATAATTCCCACGAATGAACGTGTGCTCCACCCCATACTCCCCCCTCCCCACCACATCTACAACTCCTACATCCCTTAACACATCCCGTAGAGCACCCAAGACACATCCCGCCCCACTCGGTGAGACATCCCCATACCTAATCACACAGTTCCAATCACCCCCAAGTACAGTTATGTAAGGTAAACCCCGCAAATAATACATCAAAACATCATGAACAAATTAACTTTCACTCTAACATTGTTGCATGCCGGCATATAAACACCAATGAAACATACTCTCCCCACCCCCCAGTGCCCATCTACCCTTACGACCCTCCCCCCTCCTCCCAACCCATGACACGCAATGGGCTGGTCTCCTTTACAGCCACTGCCACCCCTCCTTTTAATTGCAAAGCATTACTTACAAATAGGCTCACTGACAGGAAGCAGAGAGTGTCCATAAATGGGGTTAAATCCGAGTGGGGATCTGTAACAAGTGGCGTTCCACAGGGATCAGTCTTGGGCCCGTTGTTGTTTATAATATATATCAATGATCTTGATGAGGGAATTACTAGTGATATGAGCAAATTCGCCGATGACACAAAGATAGGTAGGATAATTGATTCAAACGTAGATGTTATGAAACTTCAGGAGGATTTAAACAAACTCTATTCTTGGTCAGAAAAGTGGCAGATGCAGTTCAGTGTAGATAAATGCAAGGTTCTGAAGCTTGGGAGTGCCCATAACCCTAGTACTTATAAGTTAAATGATGTAGAACTTAGCCATACAGATTGCGAAAAGGACTTGGGGGTTATGGTGAGCAACAACCTTAAACCAAGACAGCAATGCCTAAGCGTACGTAATAAGGCAAATAGATTACTGGGATTTATATCAAGAAGTGTAAGCAACAGAAGTCCAGAGGTCATACTTCAGCTTTATACATCATTAGTAAGGCCTCACCTAGATTATGCAGCTCAGTTCTGGTCTCCGTATTACAAAATGGACATAAATTCGTTAGAAAACATTCAGCGTAGGATGACTAAATTAATACCTAGCATTAGAAATCTTCCTTATGAAGAAAGATTGAAGACTCTTAAGTTACATTCACTTGTTAGACGAAGAATGAGGGGAGACCTGATCGAAGTGTATAAGTGGAAGATAGGTATTAATAAAGGGGATATTAATAAGGTCTTGAGGATGTCTCTCCAAGAGAGAACCCGCAGTAATGGATTTAAATTAGATAAGTTTAGATTTAGAAAGGACATAGGAAAGTATTGGTTTGGAAATAGGGTAGTTGATGAGTGGAACAGTCTACCTAGTTGGGTTATTGAGGCTAGGACTTTGGGTAGTTTCAAATTTAGGCTGGATAAATACATGAGTGGGAGGGGTTGGATTTGAGTGGGACTTTCACATCAGAGCTTATTTCTTGGGTGGCATTGAAAATTGGGTTGGGCAAATATGGTTATTATTATAATAAAAAAAGAAGCGCTAAGCCACAAGGACTATACAGCGCTGCAGGGCAGGAAGGAAGCGAGGGTATCAGGTGGCAAAAGGGAGATGGATGAGTAATAGGTTACGGATAACAGCGGGGCAGTGGATGGTGAAAGGGTAAAGGGCAGCAAGAGACTGAACTAGAAAGGGCTGAGGGGAGTGCGAAAATTATCATCAGAGTTTGTGGAGTAAATCAGTCGTTGTCAAGAAGTCAATGAGAGAGTCAGGATTAAAGGAGGGTCCATCAGCAAGAAGGGAAGGTAAAGAGAGAGTAGTAGAACGAAGACGACGTTGGAGGTAAATTCTGCGTGCTCGTTGATAGAGAGGGCAGTCTAACAGAATGTGGCTAATCGATACTGGAACTTGACACTGCTCACAGAGAGGAACAGGGTGCCTCTCCATGAGATACCCATGAGTAAGACGAGTGTGGCCAATGTGAAGGCGGGAGAGAGTGGTCTCCCAACCTCGGCACTGATGACAAGAAGACGGCCAGTAACCTATGCTCGGTTTAATAGAATGAAGTTTGTTACCGAGCAGAGTTGACCAACGTTGTTGCCAACGGGTGCGAAGGTGGGTAGCTATTGCAGCAAAATAGTCCAGAAATGGAACACCTCGATAGGAAATCGGTAGGTCATGTACTGCTGACCGCGCAGCAGTGTCTGCCTGTTCATTGCCCTGTACGTCGACATGACCAGGGACCCAACAAAAAACAATATCTTTATGTTTGGTAGAGATACGGCGTAGCCAAAGTTGGATACGGAGAACTAGGGGATGAGATGTATCAAATTTTCATATAGCCTGTAGAGCACTAAGGGAGTCTGAGACTACTACAAATGATGACACAGGCATAGATGCGATACGAATAAGTGCTGCAAGAATGGCATACAGTTCAGCAGTAAAAATGCTAGCTGAAGATAGTAAACGCCCCCGCACGACACTGTCCGGAAACACTGCTGCGAATCCGACGCTGTCTGAAGACTTAGAGCCATCTGTGTACACAGTAAGCTTATAATACTTACCTTACGTACTCTTATGTATATATTTATCAATGTTCATGTTAATGTTCGTGTAGTTAACACCTTCATATATTGGATGAGGAATGAGAGCACCTTTTTTCAGCGTAGTATATTTTACGAAGTTAATGCTTCACATGTCGGCTGCCATTATTAATACTTCTGTAGATTATCTGGATGTGTAATTTTTTTTTTAATTTCAGTTGATGTTAGTGTTATGCTAGGCACAGTTAGGTTAGCTAGATGTGAGTATTAACTACGTTATCAAACTTACTAGTTGAACCTGCCTAGCATGGGCCAGTAGGCCTGCTGCAGTGCCTCTTCATGTTCAAATACTCACATGTTACAACTGACAACCTTCACAGTTTATGATAACCAGGAGTCGTAAAAATAGTTTGGAAGACTTGATGTTGGGGGTCAGTTTATATTATGGTTGGATCCCCCACCCGGGACCACTTGTTACCGCACGGTAACAAGCGGTCCCCAGTGAGGGCTCGGATATTAATATAAATGACCAGTCGAAATTTTTGTGACTTTAATGCTATAAACTATGATTGTTAGTCGTAGCATGTGGCCTGGCTGGCAAAGTTTTTCAAAAGCTGAAGATCCCGGGTTCGACTCCCGGCAGGGGTAGAAACACGTTCCTTACACCTGTTGTCCTGTTCACCTGGTAAGTAGGTACCTGGGTGTTAGTCGACCAGTGTGGGTCGCATCCTGGGGGACAAAATAGAGGACCCCAATGAAAATCAAACTATCCCTTGATGACGCACTGTTTTTCTTGGGTTATCCTGAGTAATTAACCCTTTGGGGTTAAAAATCCGAAAGAAATCTTATGTTAACATAAAGGAGGAGCGCTGCAGTAGGCCTAGATGCATGTAATGACTACCTGAACAGAGCCTAACTTATGTCTGGTGATGTTTTAAGTAATGGTACTGGTGGATGAGCTGCAGTACTGGGAGTCTAAGTTTATTCAGGTATACATAAATAGTTACATATATGCTGTTATGTATGAAAATCTGTGTAGAGAACCTGAGATAACCCAAAGAAGTCACACTTATTTCCATTGATGTCCTTTTACTGTATTATAATATAAAGGTTATAATCTTATTCTATAATGAAGATAACATTTTATCATACTAAAAGACTATCTACTACACGAGGGTCATTAAGACTATCCACAATACGAGGGTCATTACTAGGAATAAGGTAAAATTACACGTGTTAGTTAAAAAATAGAAAATCATTCCCCTCCCTTTCTGTAGCTACATTCATCAGACACCTTTTGTCACTCTTCTTGAACTGGTTCATGCTATGACTGGCTTTGACATGTACAGGCAGTCTGTTCCATTCCTGTATTGCTGTACAATAAAAGGTGTTTGAAGCCTGGCCAATGACTGTGGGTACTACAAAGTTGTGCTCTCTCCCTCACTCACTACGAAAGCAAAAGACTTGGCAGACGATGCACCATCCCCCCAATGAAAAGCAGGGGTGTCACTAGCACGTTAAGAGACCATACAATAAGTGTCAGGGGCCCGAGACTGTTCAACTGCCTCCCAGCATACATAAGGGGGATTACCAACAGACCTCTGGCAGTCTTCAAGCTGGCACTGGACAAGCACCTAAAGTCGGTTCCTGACCAGCCGGGCTGTGGCTCGTACGTTGGTTTGCGTGCAGCCAGCAGCAACAGCCTGGTTGATCAGGCTCTGATCCACCAGGAGGCCTGGTCACAGACCAGGCCGCGGGGGCGTTGACCCCTGGAACTCTCTCCAGGTAAACTCCAGGTAAACAGTGGTGGCATGAGAATGGGAGTGGAAGTGATCAAGAAAAAGAGAGCGGGAAGCCACCGTAGGCAGTTGAGCTTTCGAGCAAGGGAGTGAGAAAGAACAGACCCAAACAGCTGGAACTTCCCAGGGGGGTAGGGAAAAGTGAGATGCTACATGAACATATAAAGGTGGTAACTGAAGGGAAGACAAGAGTGAATGTAGGCGAAGAGAAAAGGGACGGAGCAAACAGGGGCGGCGAACGAATAAAGAATGTCTACTAATATCGGTGACCATTCTATAAATGGAAGGATTGTGTAGATCGTGAGAGCGTACATAGTAACGAAGGCAATGGGCATCACGGCGATCAGACAAGGATGGAACATTTGCTTCTGTATAGAGGCTCTCAACAGGGGAAGAGCGAAAAGCACCAAGGCACAAACGTAAGCCTTGGTGATGGATAGAGTTAAGGCTAGAGAGAGTAGCAGGAGAGGCCGCGGAATAAATCTGGTCACCATAATCGAGTTTCGATAAAACGAGGGCTGAATGTAGGCGAAGCAGAGTTCGACGATCAGCTCCCCAGGAAAGATGAGCAAGGGTTTTAAGAAGGTTTAGCCGGCTGTGACAAGTTGCCTTCAGAGAGGTAATGTGAGGTTTCCAGGATAACCGACGGTC
Organism: Cherax quadricarinatus; assembly: GCF_038502225.1. Lineage (NCBI taxonomy): Eukaryota > Metazoa > Arthropoda > Malacostraca > Decapoda > Parastacidae > Cherax > Cherax quadricarinatus. The sequence goes on from NC_091296.1 coordinate 52,421,051, forward strand.
AAAGAGAAGGCCTAGAAACCTGACTGTATCACGTTCGGGGATACGGGAGCCATGAGATACAAAGGATGATCGGAGATAACAGAGCGTCTAGTGAAAGTAATTTGGTGAGCTTTGGTACTTGAAAATTTAAACCCATGTGTGGTGGCCCAAGTGGAAACACGGTCGACCGCATGCTGGAGAGAAACTGCAATAAGATGACAGTCAGCGCCTGCACAAGCAATAGCGAAGTCATCAACATAGAGTGATGACCAAATATTGGGTGGAAGAACAGAGGCCAAATCATTTATAACAAGGAGAAAAAGTGTTGTGCTTAGAACACATCCCTGAGGGACACCTTCAGCTTGGACGAAGTCCGGGGAAAGAACATTATTGACTCGAACACGGAAATGTCTGTCAGTTAAAAAGTTCTTAAGCAAGGATGGTAGATTGCCTCGGAGGCCTAAGGAATGGGCCTGGGCCAAAATATTATACCTCCAAGTTGTGTCATATGCCTTCTCAAGGTCAAAAAATATGGCAATAACTGAGTGATTATTCGCAAAGGCACTACGAACATACGTATCCAAGCATAGTAAGGGGTCTATGGTAGAACGACCCTTACGAAAGCCATATTGACTAGCGGAGAGACTGTTGTGTCTCTCTAAATACCACATTAAACATCGATTTACGAGACGTTCCATCACTTTGCAAACTGTACTAGTAAGAGTGATGGGGCGATAGTGGGAGGCATCATGTCCTGTTATACCCTGTTTGCGGAAAGGGAGAACAATGGCAGATTTCCAGAGCTGGGGAAGAACTCCTTGTGCCCAAATAAGATTGAAGAGGTGTAAGAGGACTACAAGGGCTGACCGATGTAAATGTTGTAACATACGAATATGAATGTCGTCAGGTCCAGCTGCCGATGATCGGCAAGCTGAGAGCGTTGCCTCCAGTTCTTGAAGTGTAAAAGGCACATTATACTGTTCTTCTCTGAGAGAAGAAAAGTCCAAGGGTACTAACTCTCTGGCAGACTTTGAGGAAAGAAACGAGGGGCATAGATGGAGCCCTTGGGAAATACGGACCAGATGTGTGCCAAGTTCAATGGCAACGTCGAGAGGGTTTGCTACATCAACACCAGCGACCCGTAGAACAGGAGCCGGGTCAGGAGAGTATTTACCACTCAATTTCCTCACTTTTTTCCAGACTGCACTCATAGAAGAAGCAGAGGTGATGGTGGAAACATGGTCTCACCAACAAGTGCGTTTAGCTTCACTGATGACACGGCGAGCGATCGCACGCTTCTGCTTAAAATCAAGAAGTCTCTCAGCGGTTCTATTGTACCGGTACCTGCCCCATGCAGCACGTTTCAAACGTACTGCACGAGCACAAGCAGGAGACCACCAAGGCACGCACTTCTGAGAATGCCTGCCTGAGGTTTGGGGTATAGAATGAGAAGCTGCGGTATAAACTGACGTCGAGAAGATGTGTAGGAGCTCATCAATGGAGGATGAAGAAGGAACCTCACTAAAAGCAGTGAGGTGTGAGTAAAGATCCCAATTTGCCCGATCAAATTGCCAGCGAGGGCTACGGAAAGGTGGTGAATAGGAAGGAGAAGTAAGAATGATCGGAAAATGATCGCTGTCATGTAAGTCTGGTAGAACAGACCAGGTGAAGTCTAGTGCAGTGGAGGAAGAGCAGACTAATAGATCGATGCAAGAGAGAGTATGAGTACGAGGATCAAAATGGGTGGGAGTACCCGTATTTAAAACATGGAGGGGGTGAGAGGCGAGAAAAGCCTCCAACTGGATGCCACGTGAGTCACAATGAGACCCCCCCAGAGGAAATGGTGGGCATTAAAATCACCAAATAACAGAAGTGGTGGTGGTAAGGATGAAACAAGAAAGGCAAAGTCTGGGATAGAAAATGCCCGAGAAGGAGAGAGATATAAAGAACATATTGTAAACCACTTATTCAAGTGGATACGGGCTGCAGTGTAATGCAGCAAGGTATGGACAAATAGTTGACAGTATGGAATATCATTGCGTAGAAGAAGGGCACTTTCATTAAAGGTCCCATCTGAGAAAGGATCCGAAGAATACAATAAATTATAGCCTGAGATAGGTTGGAAAACAGCTGAGTGTAATTTTGGTTCTTGTAAGCAAGCACCAACAGGGGAAAACCTGGAAAGCAACATCTGAAGCTCACCCCAATTACCCCTGAGGCCGCGGATATTCCACTGTAAATAGGCCATGATTGGCGATGAAGAAAATACCAGGAATCTGTAGGTAAAGGCACCTACGGACTAGAGGGGTTAGAAAAGTCAACGTGTGGTGGCATTGGAAGACGTTCAAGTAGCGAAGGAATGGAGCGTTGCGAAGAATGGGGTTGTGAAGATGGAGGAGAGGGAAGAGAAGGAACAGGAAGTGAATCAGTGTCCATTGAAGGTTTAGTCTCTGCAATATATTCTGAAATGGCTTCAAGTGTTTCTGAATTCAAAGATGTATGGGAGACCATATTGGAGATAGAAGGAGGAGGGTGAGTAAAGATTGGGACAGTAATGGACTGTACCAAAGTAGAGGGGGAGGGAAGAGTGTAAGGGACTGGAGATGAAGTGTGGGGGGGACAGAAGAGGCAGAAACCTGGGAGGTGGCAGAAGAAGGAGAAACTTGGGAGGGGACAGGGGTGGAAGGCATAGTACGAGGAGGAGGGTGAATCTCCACACTTGTAATAGAGCCAGAGAGAGGGGAAGAACTAGGTACAGAGACTGGAAAGGTAAAGTGTGGAGGTGGAAGAAGGGAAGGAAGGGGCAAAGAATATTTGAGCAATATGGATTTTTTGGACTTCTGAGTAGAGGGGCGATTGGTATTAGGTGTCGTACGAGGTCTTGTCGATACTGGGGCTTGTGAGGAAGGACGCGAAGATGTGAGAACAGACTGAGTTGTAGTCGGGACGTCAGAGCCAAGGACAGCAAAAGGATTAGATGCCGTAGTGGCTATGGGAGGGGTAACAACAGAGGAGGCTGCAGAAGATGGGACCCCAGAAGTGGGGGGATGTTTGGAAACACGAGAATAAGAAACACGGGGTAGTCTCCCTTGGAGGTGGAGATGAGTAACTGCCATAGCATAAGGAAGACCTTCTGCCTCTTTGAGGCAACGGATTTCACGTTCATTTAAGTAGACCTGGCAGCGGCGGGAGTACGAAGGGTGAGCTTCATTACAATTAAGGCAAGATGGAGGTTGACTGCAAGATGTATTAGAATGGTCGTCGGCACCACAGACTGGGCATTCGGCCATAGATCTGCAATATTTCGCTGGGTGACCAAAACGCCAGCAATTTCTACATTGTTGCAGTGTAGGTATCACCTTTCGAACTTGTAACCGATGTCCCGCGACATATACAGAGGACGGGAGTTCTCGGCTGTCAAAAGTTAAACGAGCTACATTGCAAGGGTAACGTCTCCGCCCCCGGGCAGGAAGGACATAAGTGTCTACTTTGAGGATTGGGAGATCCTGGAGTTCCAGCTGTTCAAAAATGTCATTGCCACATGACTGGAAATTCTGTTGGACTATGGTATGGGGCAGAATGACAGTACCACTACAAGAATTGAGAGAAAGATGTTTTTCAGTAGTGATAGGAGTAGTATCGATATTCGAAAGGAGAGAAAGATCATGAGCTTGGGTAGCATTCTGGACAGTGACGATGCGCATACCACTCTTGAGAGCATGAAATGAAATATCTCTACCAACATGACGCAGGAGCGCTTTGCCAATACTATGGTCAGAAAGGTAGGCAGAAGAAGAAGTCGGTCTTAAAGCAAAGAATTTAGTCCATTGTGTGGTCCGAAACTGAGCGTGGAGAGGGAGTGCTTGATGTGTCGGTCTTTTCCGAGTAGAATGGGAAGGTAACGAAGGAGCATCATCAGGAGATTGACGTTGGCGTTTAGGAGTAGGACCGGAGTTGGTCCAGCGTGAAATGGGCGGGCGATTCGAAAATTGCCGTACCATAGAGGGAGAAGCCGGAAGCATAGTCAAAGGAGAGCGGAGTTCAGACAAATCGAAGGAGTCAGTCGAAGTCCCGGTACCTGAAGCGGGTGAGGAAACAGCACCAGCAAGAGGTACAGGGGCATCAGGAGTGTCCGAAGAGTGGTCTAAACACAAGGCAGGGTCAGAATGGGGTGTGGTATCAAGAAGGGGCCCGGGGGTAGTGGGTTCATGGACTAGGGCTGCCATGGTTAGGTTACTCCTTTGCTTTTTGTTTTTAAGAAAAAAAAGAAAGAAGAAAATAAAAATAAAAAAAAGAATAAAAAAAGGGGGGAGCAGGGAGGAATAGTTTCCAGGAGGAATGAAAGGGCTGGAAATCTCCCTCAGCGCCCAAGAGGACCTCAGCACCGCTAGTAGCACAGATGCAGCATGGAACCCGTGCCATACCCTACCCTTCATGCCAGTAAACCAGCAATCCGGGATAGCAACCTCACATCTGCCGAGCTACCTCGGTGGACAAAAGAGAGGGCGGCCGGATATCCACCACAAAGCATACCTCCTTCGGCCACCACCCCCAGAATCCGAAAGGTGGCTTCCAGAGATACACCCGTCGCCCGAAAGACACCCAAAGCTACTCCGGGATACCGGAGAGGGATCGGGACATCCCCAGGCAATCCAGATTCCACGGCAAACTACGCCACCGCCAAGAACCTCAACGGAATGGGATGGACCCCGGTGTCCTTTCCCCTACCTAGGAACTAGCGCGCCTGTGGGAGAAATCCCAAAGGCCAAAAAGAGGAAGGGCAAAAGGGAGGGGTGAGGAGGAAGAATGGAAAAAGGGGAGGATGGGATAGGGGAGGGGAGAATGGGGGGTAATTAGGTTCGGTCTGAGGAAGAAGACCGACAGGGCTAATTCCTCAGACCAAGAGCCTCTTCACCACGCCAAGGAGCCCCCCTTGAAGAGGACCTATGGTTATGCTCCTGCAAAAAACATACATCTACATCAAACCTTTGTAAAAACCATTCTAACCAAACCCTTTTTACCTCAGATTTAAGACCATTTACATTTATTGTGACACACTTGAACTTCCCAGAAAAGGCGGCTTTCCCCTATGCCGCTGTGTCTTACTCAATTCACCTTTCATAGTACCTGTACCATTTTTATCATTTTTCCTAACCTGTCCACCAACCCCTCCTTGCCCTCCCCCACTGAGCTTCCCTGGTACACCCCCTCCCCTGCTTGCCTTCTCCCCCACAGCTACCCATGACTTCTTCCCAGGTCTCTGCCCAGGTGCTAAAACCTCATCGAGGTCCAAGGCACCCGCAGTCCGTTTGTGTGAGCTCTCACTCACACACATATCTACCTCCTGCGAGTCCTCCTGATGGACTTCCACCCCCACTTCCCTGTCCTCTCTGTCATTCCGCGAACCCTCCACCTGTCCCTGCTGCTCATCCATCAGCTGCACCTCACTTAACTTCTCGGGTCCGTCCTCCCCGGCCTCTGGCTCATCCAAGAACTCCTGCAGCACTGCTGCCAACATCCTCTCCTGGGTAGACTCTTCCACGTCCACCCTTCCCTCAGGCGATGGGGGCCTCTCCCCTGTCACCTCCGGGAGGGTAACACACGTCCCCATCACCTCTTCCACCTTGTCCACCTCCTCACTCCAGAGATTCGTCTTCTGTCCATCCACAATCCCCAACTCCACATCCATGTTGCACGGTTGCTGTTCCACCATCCATGATAACGCCATCCTAGGGGCTTGCCTTCGAGGACACTGCGCCGCCATATGCTCGTAAGAATCACATAATCGGCAAGTTTTCCTCTGCCCCGCATAGTGGACAAATACCTGGGTCCTATAGCCTGTCAGCGTAACATACGAGGGTATTGGCCCCCTCAATGACATCTTCAGGGTGCAGGACCCCTCGGGCAGCCCTTCAAACGGCCCGTCCCTCCACACCCCCATACTAGCCGTATGAACAGTTCCATAATTGCTGAAGGCTTCCTGAATACCATACGACGTTGCCTCAAAGGGTACATTACGTACCTTTACCCACGTGTAATATTTTGAAACATCATGTAGACACACCTCTACTGTTGAGTTCACACTCATCTTCCTTTCCTGAAATTCATCCACAATCCTGGTGTAAAAGCCGGCTCTTGTAAACTTCACAAAAACCCTTGTCATTCCATTAAGGGCAACACCGTACAATTCATCGTTCGGTATCCCGTAGACGTCCCTAATTATGGCCGATAACAGTACATGCATTGTCGCACTGCTTAACGTTCCTCGAACTAATTCAATACAGACAGTATTCACTCTCCGGCTGATACGATCCGCCATGTTGGTGCCTAAGTCAAGCAGTCACCACCAGGTGGCGTGTAGGGAGACTCAAGAAGCGTCCTCTCTTCCCAGTGGTCGAGAGACGAATGGACAATGAAATGCATGGTCTGTAGTCGATTACATCATCAATGTGGGAAGAAAATGGATGTCTCTGAGGGTACAGATTAAGTACCATTTCGAGGGATGTGTATATAAAAGTGTTGATCATATTATGTAATTCTGTTGGGTAGCTCCAACAGGTTTGGGTTAAGTGATAGGATGAGGGAACAGAGAGGGGGGGGTTGTACCCACACGGAGTTGTAAGTGTGGTGTGTAATGTTAGCTGTAGGTAGGATTGTGTTAATTTTATAGCCCTACATAAGTCTGATATATTTTTGTAATGTCATGTTTTAAATCAAATATAAAAAAAAATTAATCCTGGCCTACATGTTCTCTTGGACCCAAGTCCAATATGAATCTTACCATTTTGTTCCGGGTGATTTGCAAGCGTAGTCCATATGATATTGTACAAGGGGTAGACATAGGGTACTGCGAGCCTCAGTAGGTAGACACTGTGCTTGTCTGTAGAGGTACTTCAGTCTGGCATTCGCTTTTTTTACTACGCTGTTCCTTTTCAATTCTCCTGACATGCATGGGTCAAAGGGGATTCCCAGATATTTTACTAAGGAAACTGAAGTGATGGGTTTCCATTACACCGGACATTAAAATTATTTGCCTTTTTCAGTTTGTTTCGTGCCAAAGAGTATGGCTTCCGTTTTCCCGAAGTGTAACAATAGTTTGTCTACTAACAATTTGCTGCAGGACTCCAGTTCCAGTGTTATTACATAAGCTATATCTTGTGGGTCTTTACCTGACACTAAGCATTGTCATCTGCATACAGTAGGAGTTTGCACTTGACACTGATGGGCATGTCGTTTACATAATACAGGAATAATAATTATATTATTATTATAATCAAAAAGAAGCGCTAAGCCACAAGGGCTATACAGCACAGGAATAATAAGGGACCCAGAATACTACCTTGGGAAACTCCACATGCTATCGGCAGGGGTTCTGCTTCTGTTTTGTTGATTTTGACAATTTGTTTATTGTTGCTAAGATAGGACTTAAACCAGTCTACGGAACCTATGCCGATAGCATGAAGTTTCTTACATAATATATTGTGGTTGACAGAATCGAAAGTTACATTTCAGTTCTCATGTAATTCATCAGATTACTTAGGGAGGTGAATATCAAAATGGTATGCAATACCGACAGGTTGGTAGGAAAGACAAATAGGGAGGTGTCGGTTGAATAAGATCTCCTAAAACCTCATTGGCAACTATGAAGAATGTTGTTGTCATTAAGATACTTAACTACTTGACAGTACACCGCCGTCTCTAGAATTTTGGGTATTACACCGAGTATACTAACAGGCCTATAGTTGCTGACATCAGACCTACTATTTTTCTTGAAGATAGGAGTAACTCTGGCCTCCTTGAACCCCTCCGGTATGGTATTAGTGGTGATGGACAAATATATTATGTGAGCAATGGGGATTGGCAATTCAGAGGCACCATCTTTTAGTAACTTAGACGGGATGTTATCTGGGCCGGTGCTCTTAGTTCGGTTTAACCTGCTTAGTTCTTTTTGCACGAAATCATGAGATACACTTACTAGTTGACGCCTGTTTGGGGTTACCCCTTTATTGGCATAGTATGTTTTAAACTTATCAGAGTCTGTGTTAAAGGTGTTTGATGCAGCTGGTAATTTACTGACTAGTGCTGATGCGACAGATGTGTAATAGGAATTAAAACAATTTGCCACTTTAGTTGTTTCGTGGCATACCTCGTTATCGATATTTAGTACTATGTTAGATGTGTCTACGGGTGTATGGCTATACCCCAACTGTTTTAGTTGTGAAACTGAAACACATGTGCAACATCTGGGTATCTTTATTGCAGACGCTTCGCCATCCAGTGGCTTTATCAATACAGATTCTAGGACATAATTTGAAGACAGTAGAACTATATACAAAAGATGAGGTAATCAGTCCCTCAGCCTTGGAGTTAGTGTGAAGAGCACCGTAGTTGAGAAGATTCTGGTTAGTTGTTGCCAGAGCTTTCTAAGGTTTTTCTTATATTCTTCGATTTTTAAGCAATAGTGCCTTACCTTTGCTCCTTTTATAAGCCTCTGCACTCTGTTCCTCACCCTTTGAAATTCATTTAGTGCTGCAATATCCTGTCTGTTTGCCTTAAATCTTTTTAGCAACTTATCTCTGAATATCACATTATCTAATATTTCAGTAGTCATCCAGGGTTCGGTTCTCCGAATATTATCCATGATGGCAGTGAACATTGTTTTGAATTTTTCCCAGGCTTTATTTACGTCCGTGCAACTTGTTATCACTGTCCAATCACAATTGTGTAACCTATTTACCAGTGTTTCTTTACTGTAGTTTCTAGTTGATCTCACTTTTGTCCTGTGTAGGCCTATCCGTCCCCTAGTGATTTTCCTGGTGCAGTAAATGTTGAACTGTCTTCTTTAATCTTGGTTGGCTTTACCTGCAAGTTCAGATAACGCTGCTGTTTAAAGATAGATATTTTTTATTGGCGTCATCCAGTGCCCTTAGGAAGGGGAACACTTTGAATTCAGGGCGGAGATTGACATCCATACAAATAAAGCACTGGTTATTTATTTTTTTTTTTTTATTATCACACCGGCCGATTCCCACCAAGGCAGGGTGGCCCGAAAAAGAAAAACTTTCACCATCATTCACTCCATCACTGTCTTGCCAGAAGGGTGCTTTACACTACAGTTTTTAAACTGCAACATTAACACCCCTCCTTCAGAGTGCAGGCACTGTACTTCCCATCTCCAGGACTCAAGTCCGGTATGCCGGTTTCCCTGAATCCCTTCATAAATGTTACTTTGCTCACACTCCAACAGCACGTCAAGTATTAAAAACCATTTGTCTCCATTCACTCCTATCAAACACGCTCACGCATGCCTGCTGGAAGTCCAAGCCCCTCGCACACAAAACCTCCTTTACCCCCTCCCTCCAACCCTTCCTAGGCCGACCCCTACCCCGCCTTCCTTCCACTACAGACTGATACACTCTTGAAGTCATTCTGTTTCGCTCCATTCTCTCTACATGTCCGAACCACCTCAACAACCCTTCCTCAGCCCTCTGGACAACAGTTTTGGTAATCCCGCACCTCCTCCTAATTTCCAAACTACGAATTCTCTGCATTATATTCACACCACACATTGCCCTCAGACATGACATCTCCACTGCCTCCAGCCTTCTCCTCGCTGCAACATTCATCACCCACGCTTCACACCCATATAAGAGCGTTGGTAAAACTATACTCTCATACATTCCCCTCTTTGCCTCCAAGGACAAAGTTCTTTGTCTCCACAGACTCCTAAGTGCACCACTCACTCTTTTTCCCTCATCAATTCTATGATTCACCTCATCTTTCATAGACCCATCCGCTGACACGTCCACTCCCAAATATCTGAATACGTTCACCTCCTCCATACTCTCTCCCTCCAATCTGATATTCAATCTTTCATCACCTAATCTTTTTGTTATCCTCATAACCTTACTCTTTCCTGTATTCACCTTTAATTTTCTTCTTTTGCACACCCTACCAAATTCATCCACCAATCTCTGCAACTTCTCTTCAGAATCTCCCAAGAGCACAGTGTCATCAGCAAAGAGCAGCTGTGACAACTCCCACTTTGTGTGTGATTCTTTATCTTTTAACTCCACGCCTCTTGCCAAGACCCTCGCATTTACTTCTCTTACAACCCCATCTATAAATATATTAAACAACCACGGTGACATCACACATCCTTGTCTAAGGCCTACTTTTACTGGGAAAAAATTTCCCTCTTTCCTACATACTCTAACTTGAGCCTCACTATCCTCGTAAAAACTCTTCACTGCTTTCAGTAACCTACCTCCTACACCATACACTTGCAACATCTGCCACATTGCCCCCCTATCCACCCTGTCATACGCCTTTTCCAAATCCATAAATGCCACAAAGACCTCTTTAGCCTTATCTAAATACTGTTCACTTATATGTTTCACTGTAAACACCTGGTCCACACACCCCCTACCTTTCCTAAAGCCTCCTTGTTCATCTGCTATCCTTTTCTCCGTCTTACTCTTAATTCTTTCAATTATAACTCTACCATACACTTTACCAGGTACACTCAACAGACTTATCCCCCTATAATTTTTGCACTCTCTTTTATCCCCTTTGCCTTTATACAAAGGAACTATGCATGTTATAGCGCACTAATTGTGGCACTGTTATGCGGTGATATTCAAAGTAATCCGGGACCACAAGTTAATGCGCATGATCAAAAGTGACGAACAGAGTCACCTTGTGCTCACTGTGGTACATTTGTTGGCAGCTACAGTTGTGTTATTACCTTATGTCAGGTAAGGTGTATACACAATATAAGTGAGGGTGAATATGATGCACGAATGGCCATTAGTTCATCATGATTTTGGGAAACTTTTCGCATCAAATGAACTCTTGCTATATATTGATGATTATGACTGCATCCAGAAAGCAGGTCTTTACTTGATTCTTGTCAGTGCTAGGTCATTTTTACCCAGATATACAAGGTGGTGGAGTATGTGCTTAAGTAAGAAATGACTTAGAGTACAACCCAAGACTCGACTTGTATGGTAATAAACTGGAGATTCTGTGGTTCGAGGTGTTGCTGCACACACCACCAGTCCCTGTTCACTTAGTGTTAGTCGACTAGTGTGGGTCGCATCGTGAGGACAAACCTGACCTAATTTGCCGAAATGCTCTGCATAACAAGGGGCTTTCTATAGTAGTATGTCATTGATGTCAGCTAGGCCTGTATACCATGTACGTGTACTTGTAGAAATAAAGATTATTATTATTATTTATTATTATTTATTATTATAAAAAAGAGCATTAAATCAGCAACAAATCTTCCATTAATAAAAGCCACAACTTATATTTTGTTGGAAATATAAACACATATGCAGTTTTTCAAGTCACAAACAGATCTGTTTGTGACTTGAAAAAGCCCACTGTGTGGGCGAAACGTAGTCAATAAAGGATCACATTATACTGCATATGTGTTTATATTTCCATTGTGTCGGTATTTTATACCATTTATTTCCATCCTTATATTTTGTTGTTGGTTTGAGGTTTAACGCCGGATTATTTCAGGTTAAACCACCGAACTCGTGTTTATACTTGAGCTTGAGGGTTAACAACAGTCGGTCCCCAACTAAGGTTAAGTTAGGTAAGGTTTGTCAGGAAACAGAACAAGTGTTTCCTAATGCGCGTCTTAGCCATATAATGACACGCAGCTGGAGCTTTAGGTCATTTGACAGAGGCCTTCCACTGGCTTAACAGTCCATTATATCTCCCATCTGAGGATAATATCCGAGTTGTGCTTCACCAGTGTTGTCTGTACACCTTCTTGCTCAAAGAGTGAGTTGGAAAGTCTCTGTTCCTTATAGAATTAATTAGTAGAGTGTCGTCATACAATAAAGTAAACACCACCTGCGCCTCGTACAGTTTCCAGGGACCTCTTAACACAGTCACTTGCATTGAATACTAAAAATGTCTCCCTCATCCCACCCGCGCTGACAGTAGACTTGATTTAAATCAATTTTAATTTAAATCATTCAGTTTGGGGTTGATGCTATATCAACAGACAAGCAATTCATTCATTACTTATTGCATTCCATATAAATTTCAAGGCTTCAATGAGTATTTTAATCTTGTTTGATTATTATGACGTCAGAGTCTTCCTCTGATTGGCTCGACTCTGGAGAGGAGTCTGACATCTATTTATGGTCCAATCACATTTTGAGTAATATTTAATTGATTTTACACAAACCAAAGACAATTATGATGGCTCCGAGGATTATAATCAGCTATATGTAATGAAATATGAAAGAAATAAAGCTATAATATCTAGTTATAACTAAGCGCTAAACCCACAAGGGTCTATGCAATTATAACAATGTTATTATGAATATTGACAGATGTAAAGAGTCTCAGCTGCCTAACAACGTAAACAAACATTGATTAGTAACGAAGATCTGGGAAATATACTTTCCTCGTCACTTGGGTTAAGAACTGTGCCGCGGGGGCGTTAACCCCTGGAACACCCTCCAGGTAGACTCCAGAGAGGTTGACCCCAGGTAGGTTGACCCCAGGTATGTAGACTCCAGGTAGGTAGACCTCAGGTATGTAGACTCCGGGTAGGTAGACCCCAGGTATGTAGATTCCAGGTAAGTAAACTCCAGGTAGGTAGACTCTAGGTAGGTTGACCCCAAGTAGGTAGACTTCCTTCTCCCTCCACAACTCTCATATTATTACCTAACAATTCCTGTTAAGTGTTAAATAAAATTTGGAAAACATATAATTTTCCACATTACATTCACAAAAAGCGTAAAATCCTTATGGCAGATTTACTGTAGTTCCATCTAAGAGGCTGACACACTACGTCTCTGGTATCTTTCTCTCTCTTGTTGAATGGTTTTAATAAAGGATGCTACAGATACAGCTACACACTTTGGGTTTTCCATTGTAAATGTTTAATTGGAAAAAATCAGTACTCGTATATATATGTCGTGCCGAATAGGTAAAACTGGTCAATTAGCAAGAACTCGTTTAAAATTCAGTCCTTTCTAAAATTTTCTCTTGTACGTTTAAAGATATATTTTTTTTCATTAATGTTAATGTTAAAATTTTTAATTTTGCTCCAAAAGAATCTTAGAAAACTTACCTAACCTTATTATAACAAGAACAATTTATTTTAGCCTAACCCAACTAAATATATTTTAGATTTGTTTACAGTAATTTAATACTAAACAAACACAGTGAAATATATTTTTTTCGTTAGGTTCAGAATGATTTTGGAGAAATTAATGCATACACAAATTTTCGCTTGTCTTATATGGCAAGATGAGCGTTGCTATTTAAGCCAAGATCGCAAGTTCTGCCTATTCGGCACGATATATATATATATATATATATATATAGTAGGTATGATACATTCATTTATTTATACGTAACTCTGTCCTTATACTAATAAGAAAAAAATATATATTTATAAAACTACTAACAAAAATATAATTGGTAGCAAAGAGGACTGTTTTCCTGACGGGAGTATGAAAACTGAGCAGTTTTAATTCACTGTTTATCATCAAAACTGTGACAAAAACACGATGATTTTACAATGAAATTAACGTCTTAACCTCCCCCCACCGGGATGCATCTGAGTCTGTGGACTCTGCTGTGTGTTGCTGCTGCAGGTAGAGCTAGACCCGAAGATCAGCTCTGACCTGTAGAACAGGACATAATACGGCTCATTCTCTCAGCTTTAAGGAGATTGTTCAAAGCAAGAGGTTGGTGCTGGTAGTAGTGGTGTCTCCTACCACTGCGTTATGCGCCATCCGTGCAGTCACTTAAGCTTCTCCGGACATTAATGCGTTAGAGTGCTGAATAACATTAGTGAATATATAAAGAATGACAAAAGTTGCATCGAAAAATTATAGTGAGCATAAGAATATTAGTGTAAACAAGGCAAAATAGTATAAACACAAACATCCGTTTCAACGTGCTGGGCACGGGGTAGCCAGTCAAACATTAATTAACAATATTACCTAGTCATTTTATTTTGATAGCACTGGATATAAGGCCAAACAGTGTAAGCAAAAACACCTGGTATATTTGTTTACAAACATGTTTGCTGAAGTCTGAACTGACACTCGGACATTATATCACTGACATTCAGGCCGGGCACGAGGGTGCCAGGGGTGATCAGAGGTCACAAAAAGCCACTTGTCCTCCCCCCCCCCCTCGCCCTCCAGATCATCACTCACTGGATGAGATGCCTAGAATATTCATGTTAAGTCAAATTACTTTAATTACAAGTATCTGTATTATTCAATGACAGAAGCAAAGTAATTAGTAAAAAAAAAGTATTGTGTTAATCACGATTAATGAGCATATGATAATCACAGTACGCATGGATGATTATTTTGAGTAATGGAAGATAGACAAAATTAACGATTGTAGGCCATAGAAGAATTTCCCCTTAGAAAAAAAAACACTTAAAAAATATTTCCATGGTACAAAATTGCTGTGTTTGCGGCAATTGTCTTTTTCGTTGACAACTAAAGACATAAAGTGTGATATATGCAGGTAGAGTTTCCAGGCAGCTTGAGGTGAGTTGAGTAACAGCAATGAGCTCAGGGATGGAGATTTACACCGGGTATGTAAGCCAGATAAATAAGGACAAAGGTGCGACTCTCTCTCAGATACTTACCAATGACCTCTGTAGTGTGGGACAAGAACAAAGAATCCACACACACAAGTGTAAACTGTAAAGATAATGAAACGGAAAGTCAGCATAACAAAAGTAAGGACAGATAAGATTAAAAAAAATGGGGAAGTAGAAATAGAAGACGAAAGAAGAGACTAGCGCTAGTAAATGAAATACCAGAACCAGAGGAAATGCACGAAGATTAAGATAAACTATCGAAAGTTAGGAAAAATGAAACAAGAACCTCTGTAGATGAGGTATCACGACTCACAGTAATGTATAAACAAGGAGGAGAGGGAAGACACCTCAGATGGCATCAACACAGATAAATAAAATTTAAAAAATAATTCTAAGGGAAATATGCAAAACAAAAAAAAAGTAATTAACAACACCTAAAGGAATGGCTCAATATCCTAATAAAGAGAAAGTTGCTATGTCGAAGAAAGATGTCATTTCTGCCACCCTGAAATACATAACAAATTTGCGGAGAGAATATTTTATGACGTGGCTACACTGTCCATTTGTTCACGCACGAGGACCTAGAAGGTACAGAAGAGTACATTGTTTAGGCGTAAAAATAAACAAAGACAAAGGAGAGAACAACCACAGGCTTGGAATAGTGAGAGAAAAATAGACACAGCTGGTGGGACACAAGTTATAGAAACTGGAAAATATTGCTACGTCCTAAAATATTACAGCTGTCACCAAACACTGGATGGAGCAAAACTACTAAATTCACCAACCAGCAAATAAGAGAATAGATATTATTATTATAATCGAGGTAAGCGCTAAATCCGTAAGGGTTATACAGCGCTAACAATATAACTAGACGATCAAGAGTACCTGAAACAATCACCCCAACACGAGTGGGAGCTGAACTGGTCTCACCACCAGTACTAAACAGCCAACCAGTTCACCAGTTCACAAGTTCAAAACATCACAAGTATATCTTCCCTTTTTTGCCAGTATTCAAGACAAAAACTGTAATGAAAGAATAAAGTTCCTTTCATAAATGGCCTCACAGAAAGAAATGTAGTGTTTACAGCACTTAAAGATTGATTATGGAGCGAAGTTTATATTCTCAAATATAATTTGTATAGATGTGATTTAGAGTAAGTTGCAGGGAAGAGTAGGTCTCAGGGACGTTCCTTGATGCTGGTGAGGGGCTCTTGAACTAGGGAATTAGATCTGTGCTCGAATTCCCTGAAATAAGCCTAAATGTCTTCTATCCCCCCTAAAGGCGCTCTATAATCCCTAAGGGTGTAGCGCTCCCCATAATAATAATCTTAGGAAAGTCTCAGTTGCGCAAAACTGTAAAAAAAAAAAAGAGATAATTTAGAAATATTGAGAATAAAAATCGAGACCAAAATTATCCTCGTATGAAAACCACCATCGGG
Source organism: Cherax quadricarinatus (assembly GCF_038502225.1). Lineage (NCBI taxonomy): Eukaryota > Metazoa > Arthropoda > Malacostraca > Decapoda > Parastacidae > Cherax > Cherax quadricarinatus. The sequence goes on from NC_091296.1 coordinate 52,437,071, forward strand.
AACGGTTAAGGAATTCAGTGAAGAGATACGAAAAACAGTTCTTTCGAAAAGCTGGAGAATCCTGCACCAAACATTATTCTCGTGTAGATTTCAAACTCCCAAATGTAAAATGGAAGATGACAGACAAGAGTACTGTATCACAAATAGTAAGGAGAAATACTTGAACACAGCAAGCGCGTACCAGGGAACACAGCACGTACCAGGGAACACAGCACGTACCAGGGAACACAGCAAGCATGTACCAGGGAACACAGCACGTACCAGGGAACACAGCACGTACCAGGGAACACAGCAAGCACGTACCAGGGAACACAGCAAGCATGTACCAGGGAACACAGCACGTACCAGGGAACACAGCAAGCACGTACCAGGGAACACAGCAAGCACGTACCAGGGAACACAGCAAGCATGTACCAGGGAACACAGCACGTACCAGGGAACACAGCAAGCACGTACCAGGGAACACAGCAAGCATGTACCAGGGAACACAGCACGTACCAGGGAACACAGCAAGCACGTACCAGGGAACACAGCACGTACCAGGGAACACAGCAAGCACGTACCAGAGAGCTCCCGTGACTGAAAAGTGTGCGTTAACATCACACATCATAAAAGCCTTTGAAAGGGTGGAGACGTTTACTATTTTTATGGAAAAGCATGACCTAGACAACTCAAGTCAACATGGATTTAAACTATTGACAAGTGTGACCATCCAGTGACAGCCCGTAAATGGGGTCAACATGATCAACAGGAAATTTCAGAAATGTTTATTCCAATTTCTATCACAGTAAATAAAGTCAGCGATTAGCAAAGTAAAAAGTTCAGCACCACACTGCACTGCATCTTTACTGTTACTAATCCTCATAACAAAGATAAAAGTTGTATTCACAGCTTGGTATCACCCTTTTCGAACATCAAGTATGAAATTCGCTTCAGTAGAAGATGCAGGAAAATACGATTAGATATGAAGAGAGTTTTCCAGCGGTCAAATGAAAATTGCATAAAGTTCACTGTGGACAAATTTCAATTGCATAGATTTGGGAAAAACTCCAAATGAGCTGAGAATATAGAATGCAGGAAGACTATCTCCAAGATAATAAGAAACGGGTAATAGACCTGAGAATAATGCCGTGATGTCTTGTAGAGAACACAAAGCAACAGCAGCAAAGGCTAGAAAAATAACAGGGTGGATAAAGAGAGCTCTCACAACAAGAGAAGTAATACTAATGATGGTACTATTCATATTAATTGTGCGCTTATATCTAGAATATTGCTCTGTTCTCACAGCTCCTTTCAAGACAAGAGTGGTATCAAAGCTGGAAAATATACTGAGATCATTTACTGACCGCATCGAGTCAGTAAAGCATTTAAACCAAGAAGAATGCTTCAGTGTGATTGGAATGTACTCCCTGGAACAAAGCAGGGAGAGATACTTGATAACATTCACCTGGATGATACTGGGGGTTCAGGTTGAAAATCTATACATACTACAGTAACACTGAAAAATATGACAAAAAAGGTGTAAATAAATTCAATAAAAAAGCAGGAGTACAAGAGAATACTGTGTCAACATCCGTAGTCCAAAACTCTTCAATTTGCTTCCAGCAGATATCAGAAATATTGCAGGGATACATGTAAAAAAAAAATCTTCGAGAGGAAGGTGGATAACTACCTCTGTCGAGCACAAGATCACTTAGGCTGTGATGATTACGTGGCCCAGGAGGCCACTAACAATAACAGCCTGGTTTAACAGGTACTCAACAAGGAAGCTTAGCCAAAAGCCTGACAGCAAGGGTAGGAAAACTTCGAAGTCGATCAAAAGTGCATAATTACTCTCCTGTATTTCCCAGGCATCGCACTCGTTTTAGAGGAGCACCGCAGCACCATCCAGACCAGCACCGCAGCACCATCCAGACCAGCAGCACCGCAGCACCATCCAGACCAGCAGCACCGCAGCACCATCCAGACCAGCAGCACCGCAGCACCATCCAGACCAGCAGCACCGCAGCACCATCCAGACCAGCAGCACTGCAGCACCATCCAGACCAGCAGCACCGCAGCACCATCCAGACCAGCACCATCCAGACCAGCAGCACCGCAGCACCATCCAGACCAGCAGCACTGCAGCACCATCCAGACCAGCAGCACCGCAGCACCATCCAGACCAGCAGCACCGCAGCACCATCCAGACCAGCAGCACCGCAGCACCATCCAGACCAGCAGCACCGCAGCACCATCCAGACCAGCAGCACTGCAGCACCATCCAGACCAGCAGCACTGCAGCACCATCCAGACCAGCAGCACCGCAGCACCATCCAGACCAGCAGCACCGCAGCACCATCCAGACCAGCACCATCCAGACCAGCAGCACCGCAGCACCATCCAGACCAGTAGCACCGCAGCACCATCCAGACCAGCAGCACCGCAGCACCATCCAGACCAGCAGCACCGCAGCACCATCCAGACCAGCAGCACCGCAGCACCATCCAGACCAGCAGCACTGCAGCACCATCCAGACCAGCAGCACCGCAGCACCATCCAGACCAGCAGCACCGCAGCACCATCCAGACCAGCAACAACGCAGCACCATCCAGACCAGCAGCACCGCAGCACCATCCAGACCAGCAGCACCATCCAGACCAGCAGCACCGCAGCACCATCCAGACCAGCAGCACCGCAGCACCATCCAGACCAGCAGCACCGCAGCACCATCCAGACCAGCAGCACCTCGACACCATCCAGACGAGTACCTCGGCACCATCCAGACGAGTACCTCGGCACCATCCAGACGAGTACCTCGGCACCATCCAGACGAGTACCTCGGCACCATCCAGACGAGCACCGCAGCACCATCCAGACAAGCACCGTGGCACCATCCAGACCAGCACCGTGGCACCATCCAGACCAGCACCGTGGCACCATCCAGACCAGCACCGTGGCACCATCCAGACCAACACCGTGGCACCATCCAGCTTAATCGATAACATTGCAAAAAGGATGTTTGTTTAAAAGATTTGTTTATTTTCATTATACTAATGGTAATATTCTCTAGGATAAGCGGAACAAGCTACACGGGGATGGCAATCTCTAACCCCAGATCCTTCGCACTCTCGTGCGTCGCCAGAAGCTATGCATTATTGCAAGACAGCAACAGATAGGAGGGAAAATTCTCTGAGGCAAAACAGGTACCAGTGGCA
>NC_091296.1:52445267-52582767 GCF_038502225.1 Cherax quadricarinatus
TGCGTGAGTGCACTCCACACAATGATACATAGATCATTCCCAGACTTTGTTTCCGTGTGATAAGTGGAGACAGACTCCTCCCGTCACCTTGAAAATATCAAGTGTGGTATCCCACTTACAAGGTTGATGTAGGTAATGGTGAGTGTTGATGGTTGATGTAGGTAATGGTGAGTGTTGATGGTTGATGTAGGTAATGGTGAGTGTTGATGGTTGATGTAGGTAATGCTGAGTGTTGATGGTTGATGTAGGTAATGGTGAGTGTTGATGGTTGATGTAGGTAATGGTGAGTGTTGATGGTTGATGTAGGTAATGGTGAGTGTTGATGGCTGATGTAGGTAATGGTGAGTGTTGATGGTTGATGTAGGTAATGGTGAGTGTTGATGGTTGATGTAGGTAATGGTGAGTGTTGATGGTTGATGTAGGTAATGGTGAGTGTTGATGGTTGATGTAGGTAATGGTGAGTGTTGATGGTTGATGTAGGTAATGGTGAGTGTTGATGGTTGATGTAGGTAATGGTGAGTGTTGATGGTTGATGTAGGTAATGGTGAGTGTTGATGGTTGATGTAGGTAATGGTGAGTGTTGATGGTTGATGTAGGTAATGGTGAGTGTTGATGGTTGATGTAGGTAATGGTGATTGTTGATGGTTGATGTAGGTAATGGTGATTGTTGATGGTTGATGTAGGTAATGGTGATTGTTGATGGTTGATGTAGGTAATGGTGATTGTTGATGGTTGATGCAGGTAATGGTGAGTGTTGATGGTTGATGTAGGTAATGGTGAGTGTTGATGGTTGATGTAGGTAATGGTGAGTGTTGATGGTTGATGTAGGTAATGGTGAGTGTTGATGGCTGATGTAGGTAATGGTGAGTGTTGATGGTTGATGTAGGTAATGGTGAGTGTTGATGGTTGATGTAGGTAATGGTGAGTGTTGATGGTTGATGTAGGTAATGGTGAGTGTTGATGGTTGATGTAGGTAATGGTGAGTGTTGATGGTTGATGTAGGTAATGGTGAGTGTTGATGGTTGATGTAGGTAATGGTGAGTGTTGATGGTTGATGTAGGTAATGGTGAGTGTTGATGGTTGATGTAGGTAATGGTGAGTGTTGATGGTTGGTGTAGGTAATGGTGAGTGTTGATGGTTGATGTAGGTAATGGTGAGTGTTGATGGTTGATGTAGGTAATAGTGAGTGTTGATGGTTGATGTAGGTAATGGTGAGTGTTGATGGTTGATGTAGGTAATGGTGAGTGTTGATGGTTGATGTAGGTAATGGTGAGTGTTGATGGTTGATGCAGGTAATGGTGAGTGTTGATGGTTGATGTAGGTAATGGTGAGTGTTGATGGTTGATGTAGGTAATGGTGAGTGTTGATGGTTGATGTAGGTAATGGTGAGTGTTGATGGCTGATGTAGGTAATGGTGAGTGTTGATGGTTGATGTAGGTAATGGTGAGTGTTGATGGTTGATGTAGGTAATGGTGAGTGTTGATGGTTGATGTAGGTAATGGTGAGTGTTGATGGCTGATGTAGGTAATGGTGAGTGTTGATGGTTGATGTAGGTAATGGTGAGTGTTGATGGTTGATGTAGGTAATGGTGAGTGTTGATGGTTGATGTAGGTAATGGTGAGTGCTGATGGTTGATGTAGGTAATGGTGAGTGTTGATGGTTGATGTAGGTAATGGTGAGTGTTGATGGTTGATGTAGGTAATGGTGAGTGTTGATGGTTGATGTAGGTAATGGTGAGTGTTGATGGTTGATGTAGGTAATGGTGAGTGTTGATGGCTGATGTAGGTAATGGTGAGTGTTGATGGTTGGTGTAGGTAATGGTGAGTGTTGATGGCTGATGTAGGTAATGGTGAGTGTTGATGGCTGATGTAGGTAATGGTGAGTGTTGATGGTTGGTGTAGGTAATGGTGAGTGCTGATGGTTGATGTAGGTAATGGTGAGTGTTGATGGCTGATGTAGGTAATGGTGAGTGTTGATGGTTGGTGTAGGTAATGGTGAGTGTTGATGGTTGATGTAGGTAATGGTGAGTGTTGATGGTTGATGTAGGTAATGGTGAGTGTTGATGGTTGATGTAGGTAATGGTGAGTGTTGATGGTTGATGTAGGTAATGGTGAGTGTTGATGGCTGATGTAGGTAATGGTGAGTGTTGATGGTTGATGTAGGTAATGGTGAGTGTTGATGGTTGATGTAGGTAATGGTGAGTGCTGATGGTTGATGTAGGTAATGGTGAGTGTTGATGGTTGATGTAGGTAATGGTGAGTGTTGATGGTTGATGTAGGTAATGGTGAGTGCTGATGGTTGATGTAGGTAATGGTGAGTGTTGATGGTTGATGTAGGTAATGGTGAGTGTTGATGGTTGATGTAGGTAATGGTGAGTGTTGATGGTTGATGTAGGTAGTGGTGAGTGTTGATGGTTGGTGTAGGTAATGGTGAGTGTTGATGGTTGATGTAGGTAATGGTGAGTGTTGATGGTTGATGTAGGTAATGGTGAGTGTTGATGGTTGATGTAGGTAATGGTGAGTGCTGATGGTTGATGTAGGTAATGGTGAGTGTTGATGGTTGATGTAGGTAATGGTGAGTGTTGATGGTTGGTGTAGGTAATGGTGAGTGTTGATGGTTGATGTAGGTAATGGTGAGTGTTGATGGTTGATGTAGGTAATGGTGAGTGTTGATGGTTGATGTAGGTAATGGTGAGTGCTGATGGTTGATGTAGGTAATGGTGAGTGTTCATGGTTGATGTAGGTAATGGTGAGTGTTGATGGTTGATGTAGGTAATGGTGAGTGTTGATGGTTGATGTAGGTAATGGTGAGTGTTGATGGTTGATGTAGGTAATGGTGAGTGTTGATGGTTGATGTAGGTAATGGTGAGTGTTGATGGTTGATGTAGGTAATGGTGAGTGTTGATGGTTGATGTAGGTAATGGTGAGTGTTGATGGTTGATGTAGGTAATGGTGAGTGTTGATGGTTGATGTAGGTAATGGTGAGTGTTGATGGTTGATGTAGGTAATGGTGAGTGTTGATGGTTGATGTAGGTAATGGTGAGTGTTGATGGTTGATGTAGGTAATGGTGAGTGTTGATGGTTGATGTAGGTAATGGTGAGTGTTGATGGTTGATGTAGGTAATGGTGAGTGTTGATGGTTGATGTAGGTAATGGTGAGTGTTGATGGTTGATGTAGGTAATGGTGAGTGTTGATGGTTGATGTAGGTAATGGTGAGTGTTGATGGTTGATGTAGGTAATGGTGAGTGTTGGTGGTTGATGTAGGTAATGGTGAGTGTTGATGGCTGATGTAGGTAATGGTGAGTGTTGATGGCTGATGTAGGTAATGGTGAGTGTTGATGGTTGATGTAGGTAATGGTGAGTGTTGATGGCTGATGTAGGTAATGGTGAGTGTTGATGGTTGATGTAGGTAATGGTGAGTGTTGATGGTTGATGTAGGTAATGGTGAGTGTTGATGGTTGATGTAGGTAATGGTGAGTGTTGATGGTTGATGTAGGTAATGGTGAGTGTTGATGGTTGATGTAGGTAATGGTGAGTGTTGATGGTTGATGTAGGTAATGGTGAGTGTTGATGGTTGATGTAGGTAATGGTGAGTGCTGATGGTTGATGTAGGTAATGGTGAGTGTTGATGGTTGATGTAGGTAATGGTGAGTGTAGGTAATGGTGAGTGTTGATGGTTGATGTAGGTAATGGTGAGTGTTGATGGTTGATGTAGGTAATGGTGAGTGTTGATGGTTGATGTAGGTAATGGTGAGTGTTGATGGTTGATGTAGGTAATGGTGAGTGTTGATGGTTGATGTAGGTAATGGTGAGTGTTGATGGTTGATGTAGGTAATGGTGAGTGTTGATGGTTGATGTAGGTAATGGTGAGTGTTGATGGTTGATGTAGGTAATGGTGAGTGTTGATGGTTGATGTAGGTAATGGTGAGTGTTGATGGTTGATGTAGGTAATGGTGAGTGTTGATGGCTGATGTAGGTAATGGTGAGTGTTGATGGCTGATGTAGGTAATGGTGAGTGTTGATGGCTGATGTAGGTAATGGTGAGTGTTGATGGCTGATGTAGGTAATGGTGAGTGTTGATGGTTGATGTAGGTAATGGTGAGTGTTGATGGTTGATGTAGGTAATGGTGAGTGTTGATGGTTGATGTAGGTAATGGTGAGTGTTGATGGTTGATGTAGGTAATGGTGAGTGTTGATGGTTGATGTAGGTAATGGTGAGTGTTGATGGTTGATGTAGGTAATGGTGAGTGTTGATGGTTGATGTAGGTAATGGTGAGTGCTGATGGTTGATGTAGGTAATGGTGAGTGTTGATGGTTGATGTAGGTAATGGTGAGTGTTGATGGTTGATGTAGGTAATGGTGAGTGTTGATGGTTGATGTAGGTAATGGTGAGTGTTGATGGTTGATGTAGGTAATGGTGAGTGTTGATGGTTGATGTAGGTAATGGTGAGTGTTGATGGTTGATGTAGGTAATGGTGAGTGTTGATGGTTGATGTAGGTAATGGTGAGTGTTGATGGTTGATGTAGGTAATGGTGAGTGCTGATGGTTGATGTAGGTAATGGTGAGTGTTGATGGTTGATGTAGGTAATGGTGAGTGTTGATGGTTGATGTAGGTAATGGTGAGTGTTGATGGTTGATGTAGGTAATGGTGAGTGTTGATGGTTGATGTAGGTAATGGTGAGTGTTGATGGTTGATGTAGGTAATGGTGAGTGTTGATGGTTGATGTAGGTAATGGTGAGTGTTGATGGTTGATGTAGGTAATGGTGAGTGTTGATGGTTGATGTAGGTAATGGTGAGTGTTGATGGTTGATGTAGGTAATGGTGAGTGTTGATGGTTGATGTAGGTAATGGTGAGTGTTGATGGTTGATGTATGTAATGGTGAGGTGATGGTTGATGTAGGTTGATGTAGGTAATGGTGAGTGTTGATGGTTGATGTAGGTAATGGTGAGTGTTGATGGTTGATGTAGGTAATGGTGAGTGTTGATGGTTGATGTAGGTAATGGTGAGTGTTGATGGTTGATGTAGGTAATGGTGAGTGTTGATGGTTGATGTAGGTAATGGTGAGTGTTGATGGTTGATGTAGGTAATGGTGAGTGTTGATGGCTGATGTAGGTAATGGTGAGTGTTGATGGTTGATGTAGGTAATGGTGAGTGTTGATGGTTGATGTAGGTAATGGTGAGTGTTGATGGTTGATGTAGGTAATGGTGAGTGTTGATGGTTGATGTAGGTAATGGTGAGTGTTGATGGTTGATGTAGGTAATGGTGAGTGTTGATGGTTGATGTAGGTAATGGTGAGTGTTGATGGTTGATGTAGGTAATGGTGAGTGTTGATTGTTGATGTAGGTAATGGTGAGTGTTGATGGTTGATGTAGGTAATGGTGAGTGTTGATGGTTGATGTAGGTAATGGTGAGTGTTGATGGTTGATGTAGGTAATGGTGAGTGTTGATGGTTGATGTAGGTAATGGTGAGTGTTGATGGTTGATGTAGGTAATGGTGAGTGTTGATGGTTGATGTAGGTAATGGTGAGTGTTGATGGTTGATGTAGGTAATGGTGAGTGTTGATGGTTGATGTAGGTAATGGTGAGTGTTGATGGTTGATGTAGGTAATGGTGAGTGTTGATGGTTGATGTAGGTAATGGTGAGTGTTGATGGTTGATGTAGGTAATGGTGAGTGTTGATGGTTGATGTAGGTAATGGTGAGTGTTGATGGTTGATGTAGGTAATGGTGAGTGTTGATGGTTGATGTAGGTAATGGTTGATGGGTGAGTGTTGATGGTTGATGTAGGTAATGGTGAGTGTTGATGGTTGGTGTAGGTAATGGTGAGTGTTGATGGTTGATGTAGGTAATGGTGAGTGTTGATGGTTGATGTAGGTAATGGTGAGTGTTGATGGTTGGTGTAGGTAATGGTGAGTGTTGATGGTTGATGTAGGTAATGGTGAGTGTTGATGGTTGATGTAGGTAATGGTGAGTGTTGATGGTTGATGTAGGTAATGGTGAGTGTTGATGGTTGATGTAGGTAATGGTGAGTGTTGATGGTTGATGTAGGTAATGGTGAGTGTTGATGGTTGGTGTAGGTAATGGTGAGTGTTGATGGTTGATGTAGGTAATGGTGAGTGTTGATGGCTGATGTAGGTAATGGTGAGTGTTGATGGTTGATGTAGGTAATGGTGAGTGTTGATGGTTGATGTAGGTAATGGTGAGTGTTGATGGTTGGTGTAGGTAATGGTGAGTGTTGATGGTTGATGTAGGTAATGGTGAGTGTTGATGGTTGATGTAGGTAATGGTGAGTGTTGATGGTTGGTGTAGGTAATGGTGAGTGTTGATGGTTGATGTAGGTAATGGTGAGTGTTGATGGTTGATGTAGGTAATGGTGAGTGTTGATGGTTGATGTAGGTAATGGTGAGTATTGACGACATTTTGTCACTTTTCATCTCGACATGGTATAGTATTATTTTACGCTGATTTATTTTGTCTCGATGGAAATGAGGAGCTCTTGATCCAAGGAACTGGGCTTATCTTCCCTTTGCTATATTATCCCTACAAATTTAGTGCTTTCCTTCGAGTAAAATATAACAATTGTGAAGAGTATCAATCTTCAGTAATTGATGCAGAGTATGAAATGGATGGAACGTTTTATGGGTTCAAGCTGTGTGGGCACAAATTTTGTTGTATTGTGTGCGATACCTGGAGAATGAATCTCTGGTCAACTTCAAACTTTTAGTGTTGATGTGCTTTCCTCAGGGAGAAGAATCTCTTGATGTTAGGCTCTGTAAGTAATATTTGGTTTCCGTGAAATAATTAGAGAATGTCTCTTTTGATCAGAAATAAGTCACAGTATTTGACTTGATTGCATTATCTTAGATTACATTAACAGAAGTTATGTATGTAACATGTGTTCCTCGAGACCTCTGTTAAAAATGTGTGTTATAAACACTTAGCTTACATATAACTAACTTTCTTAAGACATGGTCACTCTTACTTAGAGACTTGTTTGCATTGATTTTGGCCTACATAATTCCCATTTTTTTACTTACAGGAAAAATGGAAAACTAGAAGTACTGGTTTTCAGTCAATAATCTCCGAGTGTTGCATCTCATTATTGTCAACCCTTCAACGCTATCTTGATGGTGAAACTTGTGACCTGCTTTAAGCGGCTTAAAAGTTGCATTATCAACTTATCTTGATAATGGTCTCTTTGAAAGGTTTGAATTAATTTTGGGCTGTGTATGTCTTAATTTACCTTTTTTTTTTATTTTGGAAATTTGGATATTAGTTCCATAAGATGACTTGTGAATGCCTCTTCTGATACCCTTCAAGTCTTCACCACTAATAAATAACAAAAAAGGCACAATACCGTGACTGGAACGATACACAAATAACCCGCACATAAAAGAGAGAAGCTTACGACGACGTTTCGGTCCGACTTGGACCATTTACAAAGTCACACTAACGAAAAGAAGAAAGGGAGAGGTATATATAGCCGGAAGGTGGTAGTAGTAGTAGTAGTAGTGGAGGTAGAAGGTCGTAGTAGTAGTAGTAGTAGTGGAGGTAGAAGGTGGTAGTAGTAGTAGTAGTAGTGGAGGTAGAAGGTGGTAGTAGTAGTAGTAGTGGAGGTAGAAGGTCGTAGTAGTAGTAGAGGAGGTAGAAGGTCGTAGTAGTAGTAGTAGTGGAGGTAGAAGGTGGTAGTAGTAGTAGTAGTGGAGGTAGAAGGTCGTAGTAGTAGTAGTAGTGGAGGTAGAAGGTCGTAGTAGTAGTAGTAGTGGAGGCAGAAGGTCGTAGTAGTAGTAGGGGAGGTAGTAAGGAGGAGGAGCCAGTCAAAAAGTAAGAAAGAGGAGCACTGCAAGGGAGCTAGGTGCCCACAAGGGAGCTAGGTGCCCACAGAGGGTAAGAGCAACAACACAGAGGAGGGAAAATAAATAAATAAAAAATAAAGAAGGAACAGATACACAAGGCAGAAGAAAGACAACCCAAAGGAGAAAAAGGAAAGAGGAAAGGGGAAGAGGGAGAAGAAGAAAAAATGATGAATCAGGTTAAGTCACGAGTGTTGTGAAGTTTGGAACATTTTACAGTGTAGTGGGAGAGCAAGACATCTACAGAGACGAAGCCACGACTGATTCATACAAGGAAAGTTGTGTATTAGGGAGGATTCAACCAGACGGCGACTGTTAAAGTTGGAAGTAGGAGAGACTTCCAACTTCAACAGTCGCCGATTATTATTATTATTATTATTATTATTATTATTATTATTATTATTATTATTATTATTATTATTATTATTATTATTGTTGTTGTTATTATTGTTATTATTATTATTGTTATTATTATTATTTACGGGGGAACGGCAAACCAGTTGGGGTTATACAGTACAACTCAAGTGCTCTAAAATATGGGTAGTTACAATTCTAATGCCCAAATGTGGGTGTAATTATTTCTCTAATTATCACAGTACACATCATACACACACAAACAAACATTATATATATATATATATATATATATATATATATATATATATATATATATATATATATATATATATATATATATATAATGTTTGTTTGCGTGTGTATGATGTGTACTGTGATAATTAGAGAAATAATTACACCCACATTTGGGCATTAGAATTGGAACTACCCATATTTTAGAGCACTTGAGTTGTACTGTATAACCCCAACTGGTTTACCGTTCCCCCGTAAATAATAATAATAATAATAATAATAATAATAATAATAATAATAATAATCTGTAGATATCTAGTAGGAAACATCCCACTAATACAATGTGTGGGTGACACAGCGTGATGACACAATCGCTGTAATAAACGTCAGTATCTCACAGTGGCTATGAACATCAAATGCTTGCTGGTGACTATGAATTAAAAACGTGATTATTTGTTTCGGTGGGTCTTCGCTGTGTGTCCTGGCATCACAAGTGACTACCATTATGTATTTTTTTTTTTTTTTTTTTTTTTTTTTTTTTTTTTTTTTTTTTTTTTTTTTTTTTATTATCACACCGGCCGATTCCCACCAAGGCAGGGTGGCCCGAAAAAGAAAAACTTTCACCATCATTCACTCCATCACTGTCTTGCCAGAAGGGTGCTTTACACTACAGTTTTTAAACTGCAACATTAACACCCCTCCTTCAGAGTGCAGGCACTGTACTTCCCATCTCCAGAACTCAAGTCCGGCCTACCGGTTTCCCTGAATCCCTTCATAAATGTTACTTTGCTCACACTCCAACAGCACGTCAAGTATTAAAAACCATTTGTCTCCATTCACTCCTATCAAACACGCTCACGCATGCCTGCTGGAAGTCCAAGCCCCTCGCACACAAAACCTCCTTTACCCCCTCCCTCCAACCCTTCCTAGGCCGACCCCTACCCCGCCTTCCTTCCACTACAGACTGATACACTCTTGAAGTCATTCTGTTTCGCTCCATTCTCTCTACATGTCCGAACCACCTCAACAACCCTTCCTCAGCCCTCTGGACAACAGTTTTGGTAATCCCGCACCTCCTCCTAACTTCCAAACTACTAATTCTCTGCATTATATTCACACCACACATTGCCCTCAGACATGACATCTCCACTGCCTCCAGCCTTCTCCTCGCTGCAACATTCATCACCCACGCTTCACACCCATATAAGAGCGTTGGTAAAACTATACTCTCATACATTCCCCTCTTTGCCTCCAAGGACAAAGTTCTTTGTCTCCACAGACTCCTAAGTGCACCACTCACTCTTTTTCCCTCATCAATTCTATGATTCACCTCATCTTTCATAGACCCATCCGCTGACACGTCCACTCCCAAATATCTGAATACGTTCACCTCCTCCATACTCTCTCCCTCCAATCTGATATTCAATCTTTCATCACCTAATCTTTTTGTTATCCTCATAACCTTACTCTTTCCTGTATTCACCTTTAATTTTCTTCTTTTGCACACCCTACCAAATTCATCCACCAATCTCTGCAACTTCTCTTCAGAATCTCCCAAGAGCACAGTGTCATCAGCAAAGAGCAGCTGTGACAACTCCCACTTTGTGTGTGATTCCTTATCTTTTAACTCCACGCCTCTTGCCAAGACCCTCGCATTTACTTCTCTTACAACCCCATCTATAAATATATTAAACAACCACGGTGACATCACACATCCTTGTCTAAGGCCTACTTTTACTGGGAAAAAATTTCCCTCTTTCCTACATACTCTAACTTGAGCCTCACTATCCTCGTAAAAACTCTTCACTGCTTTCAGTAACCTACCTCCTACACCATACACTTGCAACATCTGCCACATTGCCCCCCTATCCACCCTGTCATACGCCTTTTCCAAATCCATAAATGCCACAAAGACCTCTTTAGCCTTATCTAAATACTGTTCACTTATATGTTTCACTGTAAACACCTGGTCCACACACCCCCTACCTTTCCTAAAGCCTCCTTGTTCATCTGCTATCCTATTCTCCGTCTTACTCTTAATTCTTTCAATTATAACTCTACCATACACTTTACCAGGTACACTCAACAGACTTATCCCCCTATAGTTTTTGCACTCTCTTTTATCCCCTTTGCCTTTATACAAAGGAACTATGCATGCTCTCTGCCAATCCCTAGGTACCTTACCCTCTTCCATACATTTATTAAATAATTGCACCAACCACTCCAAAACTATATCCCCACCTGCTTTTAACATTTCTATCTTTATCCCATCAATCCCGGCTGCCTTACCCCCTTTCATTTTACCTACTGCCTCACGAACTTCCCCCACACTCACAACTGGCTCTTCCTCACTCCTACAAGATGTTATTCCTCCTTGCCCTATACACGAAATCACAGCTTCCCTATCTTCATCAACATTTAACAATTCCTCAAAATATTCCTTCCATCTTCCCAATACCTCTAACTCTCCATTTAATAACTCTCCTCTCCTATTTTTAACTGACAAATCAATTTGTTCTCTAGGCTTTCTTAACTTGTTAATCTCACTCCAAAACTTTTTCTTATTTTCAACAAAATTTGTTGATAACATCTCACCCACTCTCTCATTTGCTCTCTTTTTACATTGCTTCACCACTCTCTTAACCTCTCTCTTTTTCTCCATATACTCTTCCCTCCTTGCATCACTTCTACTTTGTAAAAACTTCTCATATGCTAACTTTTTCTCCCTTACTACTCTCTTTACATCATCATTCCACCAATCGCTCCTCTTCCCTCCTGCACCCACTTTCCTGTAACCACAAACTTCTGCTGAACACTCTAACACTACATTTTTAAACCTACCCCATACCTCTTCGACCCCATTGCCTATGCTCTCATTAGCCCATCTATCCTCCAATAGCTGTTTATATCTTACCCTAACTGCCTCCTCTTTTAGTTTATAAACCTTCACCTCTCTCTTCCCTGATGCTTCTATTCTCCTTGTATCCCATCTACCTTTTACTCTCAGTGTAGCTACAACTAGAAAGTGATCTGATATATCTGTGGCCCCTCTATAAACATGTACATCCTGAAGTCTACTCAACAGTCTTTTATCTACCAATACATAATCCAACAAACTACTGTCATTTCGCCCTACATCATATCGTGTATACTTATTTATCCTCTTTTTCTTAAAATATGTATTACCTATAACTAAACCCCTTTCTATACAAAGTTCAATCAAAGGGCTCCCATTATCATTTACACCTGGCACCCCAAACTTACCTACCACACCCTCTCTAAAAGTTTCTCCTACTTTAGCATTCAAGTCCCCTACCACAATTACTCTCTCACTTGGTTCAAAGGCTCCTATACATTCACTTAACATCTCCCAAAATCTCTCTCTCTCCTCTGCATTCCTCTCTTCTCCAGGTGCATACACGCTTATTATGACCCACTTCTCGCATCCAACCTTTACTTTAATCCACATAATTCTTGAATTTACACATTCATATTCTCTTTTCTCCTTCCATAACTGATCATTTAACATTACTGCTACCCCTTCCTTTGCTCTAACTCTCTCAGATACTCCAGATTTAATCCCATTTATTTCCCCCCACTGAAACTCTCCTACCCCCTTCAGCTTTGTTTCGCTTAGGGCCAGGACATCCAACTTCTTTTCATTCATAACATCAGCAATCATCTGTTTCTTGTCATCCGCACTACATCCACGCACATTTAAGCAACCCATTATGTATTAATAAATTTATTGGCGTGGCATTTGTGTTGCAATTGGCTAAATTTTGCACATAGACTACAGTCTAAACTAATCCAACAAATGGGCGTTTGATGGAGGATGACGACTTAATATTATGAATGGTCACACCCCGTGTGGCTCAGTAACTCACACCTCTGTTGCCCATCAGGTCACGTCACTACCAACAGTGCCCATCAGAACAATCTCACCGAGCGAGACAACTGAGGGTGTGGACCAGACAACCAGAGGTCTGAGCAGGACTCGTGTGGTTTGAGGAAAGCATCATGAAGGGAGGTCTGGACGAGACAACGGAAGACTGAACAGGACTCTTAGAGTTAGGCAGAAACAACACGGGTCTGAATCATCATGTTTACCTTGTTGACTCTTCCAGAGTGTTGCAAAACGCACAGTAATGTGGTCCCTGCCGGCCACACCCTACTCAGTGTCCTCCAGCTTCAATTATCACTCACCGGGCATGTTTCTCACCCATGGCATACTCATGGGGCATGTTCCTCTCCCATGGCATACTCGTGGGGCATGTTCCTCACCCATGGCATACTCATGAGGCATGTTCCTCACCCATGGCATACTCATGGAGCATGTTGCTCACCCATGGCACATTCATGGGGCATGTTCCTCGCCCATGGCATACTCATGGAGCATGTTGCTCACCCATGGCACACTCATGGGGCATGTTTCCCACCCATGGCATACTCATGGGGCATGTTGCTCACCCATGGCACATTCATGGGGCATGTTCCTCGCCGTGGCACTCATGGGGCATGTTCCTCACCCATGGCACACTCATGGGGCATGTTCCTCACCCATGGCATACTCATGAGGCATGTTCCTCACCTATGGCATACTCACGGAGCATGTTCCTCACCCATGACATACTCATGGAGCATGTTCTTCACCCATGGCATACTCATGGGGCATGTTGCTCACCCATGGTACATTCATGGGGCATGTTCCTCGCCGTAGCACGCTCATGGGGCATGTTCCTCGCCGTGGCACACTCATGGGGCATGTTCCTCACCCATGGCACATTCATGGGGCATGTTCCTCGCCGTGGCACACTCATGGGGCATGTTGCTCACCCATGGCACATTCATGGGGCATGTTCCACGCCGTGGCACACTCATGGGGCATGTTTCTCACCCATGGCATACTCATGAGGCATGTTCCTCACCCATGGCATACTCATGGAGCATGTTCCTCACCCATGGCACACTCATGGGGCATGTTTCCCACCCATGGCATACTCATGGGGCATGTTGCTCACCCATGGCACATTCATGGGGCATGTTCCTCGCCGTGGCACTCATGGGGCATGTTCCTCACCCATGGCACACTCATGGGGCATGTTCCTCACCCATGGCATACTCATGAGGCATGTTCCTCACCTATGGCATACTCACGGAGCATGTTCCTCACCCATGACATACTCATGGAGCATGTTCCTCACCCATGGCATACTCATGGGGCATGTTGCTCACCCATGGTACATTCATGGGGCATGTTCCTCGCCGTAGCACGCTCATGGGGCATGTTCCTCGCCGTGGCACACTCATGGGGCATGTTCCTCACCCATGGCAGATTCATGGGGCATGTTCCTCGCCGTGGCACACTCATGGGGCATGTTGCTCACCCATGGCACATTCATGGGGCATGTTCCACGCCGTGGCACACTCATGGGGCATGTTTCTCACCCATGGCATACTCATGAGGCATGTTCCTCACCCATGGCATACTCATGGAGCATGTTCCTCACCCATGGCACACTCATGGGGCATGTTTCTCACCCATGGCATACTCATGAGGCATGTTCCTCACCCATGGCATACTCATGGAGCATGTTCCTCACCCATGGCACACTCATGGGGCATGTTGCTCACCCATGGCACACTCATGGGGCATGTTCCTCGCCGTGGCACACTCATGGGGCATGTTCCTCACCCATGGCACACTCATGGGGCATGTTCCTCACCCATGGCACACTCATGGGGCATGTTCCTCACCCATGGCACACTCATGGGGCATGTTCCTCACCCACAGCTCTAAAATGATAGTGACTCTCTCCCTTACTGCATACATATAAGGCCCTCCTCCTTCCCCTTACCTCCTCATCCTCCTCTTCCTTCTCCTCCTCCTCTCCTACCTCTTCTCTCTCTGGTTCACACTAATAAGTCCTCCCCCTTCACAACTCAACTAATAAAAAAGGTTCAAAGGGTTCTTGCAAGAATAAAGTTCAGGGATTTTACCTGAATGAACCACTGCTGCCACCACCCTGAGAAGGTCAAGCATGTATGTTGCTTGACGGGTGACAAGACATACACACAGACAACCATCCTGCTTATTGTACTAAAATCTCATACTTAATAATACTGTCCCTTCTCATTATTGTTATTATGAATCTTTATTATATTTAGGGAGAAACGCTAAACCCGTTCTGGGTCATGTAGCATCTGAGGAATGGGAGACAATCAGGTTCGATCTAAGAAAGGGGAGGACACGCGCAGTACCTTGGACCAAAAGCCCCTCACCATCATGGAGGGACCTCCCTGGAGGAGAGTAACAGTTACAACTAAAGCTACGCTTCTGATGTGATTTCAGTGATGCGTCACGCATTTTTCCTTCTAAATTTGCAGTCGTTGGATACCGTTCAGTTGTCTACCACTCTGTCTACAATCTTCTAGCGTTCCATTGTCGCTGTTTTATTCTCGGGTTACAAATATTGTGAGTGTTTAAAAATCTTCTTTATATATTTTTGCGCTTTTCCTCTGTGATCTAAGTATGTTTATCATTCCTTGTATTTCTCAGGTCTCCCAGATTGTTTCGTTGCTGGTGAGGTGACCTAAAACCAGCAGCGTTGGTGTTGCTGTTGGTTTCACCTGCCTGTTGTTGAAGCAGGTTTATCGAAGCCTAATTGTCGTCTTCGCCTTTCTGCTGTTTTGCTGTTGTTTGCTACTTCAAGGAGGAGGGAAGGAGACGGAGGCCTTTATGCCAGTCAAGGGCTGTTAATTCAAGGAAATAGAGCTACACTCCATTACCTAGGATCTAAATAACAAAAAGGCACAATACCGTGACTGGAACGATACACAAATAACCCGCACATAAAAGACAGAAGCTTACGACGACATTTCGGTCCGACTTGGACCATTGACAAAGTCAATGGTCCAAGTCGGACCGAAACGTCGTCGTAAGCTTCTGTCTTTTATGTGCGGGTTATTTGTGTACCTAGGATCTACCTTGATTATCTAACATTCATAATAATAATAATTTTATTGTGTGGTATGGTGGTGTTAGTTACCATTTTGTCGATTAGACACTAGGCCTGTTGTATATGAGTACGTGTGTGTGTGTGTGTGTGTGTGTGTGTATCACTGCCTAATATTATTGGGCAACCTAGTCATCATTAGTCTTGCTTTGTAATCATTGAACTCTGTCGGTGATCTGCTCCATTTCCACTCTCCATTGGTCTTTGATATATTGTCTCATCCTTGCTCCTCTGTTTACTATTTCTCGTCATCTGGTACTCTCCTGGGACTATAACATTCGTTATCATTCCGGTAAGAACTATGATATCTGGCTGTTTCTCCGTTATCCTAACTGTAACTCGCTACAGTTGTATGCGATTTAGTCAGCACTGATGTATTATGTTCTGAGCCTTCTGCCATTCATATTTTGAACGGTCTTCTGGATTGGAATTTCATTCAGTTTTGAAAGTATAAGTACAGAGGCCTCTGTTAAATGTGATAGCGTAAGGGATAGCGTAAGGGACAGGCTTGTCTCGTGGGAAGTTGTACGAGGGGAATCTTTAATAAATTTGGTTGGAGGGAGAGTGAGAGATGTGCATTTGTGGAGCGAAGCAAACGCAGGAGGGTTATAGACGGATGCTAGGATAGGTACAGGATGGAAGGAAATGAATGTGAAGGGAAGGTAACGTTGATGGGTATTGGGTTGAGGGGCGGGGCGGGGAGGGGCTTTAGCGGCGTAAGTTCGTGTGGTTCCTGGGTGAGGTGCATGTGTACTCACTAATTTGTGTTCGCTCCCGGAGAGCCAAACGTTGCCACAATAAAATGTCACATTAGTTGCACTTGTGTCCTTTTACTTAACATATTGTCGGTAATTCTACCAACGTTTGTACAGATGTTATCTAGTGCAGTTGTCTCCGAGATATCTAGTTCACACAGTAGTTTCTTCAATTTTCCTCGTATTGTGTACATTGTGCCTAGTACTCACTGGTGCACTCTTCCTCGTTGATTCTCTGGGTATGTCCCTATTTCCTCTCAAAATACTTCCTTAATTTAAACTCTTTTGCTTAATTCCTTGCAGACTTCCTTGTTATTTCTTGTGAGCTTTCCGCCTTCTCCAGCCTTACTACTTTGCTCTTTACCTTACCTTCCTTATCATGTGGCTGCATAGCCACACTGGTTCAGATTTCGCTTTCCATATTATGTTATTTCACCCATGTGAGGTAATACAGCATCGACTTTGTTTCTCTCTTTCTTTCTTTCTCTCTCTCTCTCTCTCTCTCTCTCTCTCTCTCTCTCTCTCTCTCTCTCTCTCTCTCTCTCTCTCTCTCTCTCTCTCTCTCTCTCTCTCTCTCTCTCTCTCTCTCTCTCTCTCTCTCTCTCTCTGCACTTCTAGTCGAACCATGGGCTCACTCAGTTCTTGCAATTGTTTCTCCTGGGTAGGAATTTCTCGACAGCCTCCTGGCATATTAAAGCTGCAGGCTTCTTTTCATTCGATGTCTTTCCGGCTAGTTCCCTCTCCTATTCTACTTCATTCAAGCATTCCTTCATGCCTGGGTAATCCCTTCGTTTGAAGTCAGGTAACTTTCTTCCCATACCGTGTTAATACGTTTACTTAAATACGAGGTATTCGAAACTCAAAACTGGGTAATCGTTAACAACAAGAAGCCTCTGGTATTCGGAGTGTGTGTGTTTTATCTGACCAGACAAGGTGCCAAGGTTGAATCAGATTTCCTATCTGGAATTCAGTCTTGGAGCCTAGTAAATGCCAGTCTCGCTCCAATACACGCTCGCCCTGACAAGGAACTGGATGGACTAGGAGGCGGCCAACTCCAGCACCCAAGCCATTGCAACCACCACCGATACTACCACTACTACTACTATTACTATCACTAATACTACTACTACCGCTGATACTACTACCACCAGTGATCCTACTACAAAGACCACTGACGTTATTACCACCACTGATGCTGCCACTACTACTGACACTAGTACTAACACCGTTGACACTACTGATACCATTGACTATTTACCACCATTCACACTATTACTGTGTGTGAGGTTAGTGCATCAGCCTGGATGGTTGTACAGGTGTGTGTGTGTGTGTGTGTGTGTGTGTGTGTGTGTGTGTGTGTGTGTGTAAAACAGCACAGCAGCCTAATAATAAGTAGCACGAGTCTTGGAGTATTTAGACCAAGGTTAAGGTCACAGCGGAAGGTCAATGTTAGGTCAAACAGGAGTCTCGTGTGAAAAGGTCAAGTTTTTATAGGTAAGGCTTGCTTGCTGCCGACCTTCCTCTCTCCCTCCCCTCTTCCCCCACCTTCCTTCCTCCTTCCTACTCCTTCCATACTCCCTCCGGTCATAACACTCATCCTAAATCCAGTCTTCCCCTCTTTTGTCACTTCCTCCCCAGTTTTGTCAGGGCTCTCCCTCATTTCACGTCCCTCACCCCCTTCAAAACATTCTACCTCTCCTTCACCAACTTCCACTCCTCCACACCTCCCTCACCCTCTCCTTCACCATCTTCCACTCCTCCACGCCTACTTCACCCTCTACACTTCGTTCCTCACCACCTTCCTCATCGCATTTACTGAAAATGTATTAGAAAATCCCAGTGTTTCAGTAATGTCATATCCTGTATAATAAAACACTTGTGTAAGACACCCGAGAATCTTCTGGAAGTCTACAAGCGTTGACTGAAAGGTAGTATTAGGTACAATATTGTACCTTATACGGCATTATTAGGTTCAATAAGGCATTAGGTACAATAAGGCATTATTAGGTACATTATTGTACCTAATAATGCTATGAAAGAGATTCCTCGCTTCTCTTTACTAGCTGCTGTTCTTCGTACATAATTATGGGAGATAACATGACTTGGATTTTCTCTCTAAACTTGGGCTCACGAGCTGGTCTGGTCTCTCTGATGAGTTAGTGTAAAATAATGCTGCTGGAACACCTTCCAAGCTCCCATAGTTAATTTTAATGGAGTACATGACGATATCCTCATTGCCTTACTGAAGTCTCCAAGGCCAGGTGACGGATTTTATCACTATGTAACTCATCCTGTGTGATGAACAACAACACGGTGAACATAGCTATTTTTCCTTCCCACTCTGTAACTATTATATAGAATAAGTTAGTATCACTTAGCTGAACTAAGTAAAAGAAATAAACACACTCCACACTCAATATTTTTCCATATTTTTTTTCTCCCACACTCTTACCTCCTCCAGATCCTGCTGCCTAATGTTCCTAGAGTGACCCCCAGCACTCCCTCCATCCTTCCAACACTCGCTTCCTCCAACACTCCCTCCCTCACTTCCTCCAACACATCTCCCTTCCTCACATCACTACAACTATCACGATGAGAACACCTACCATTGTGGAACTGTACACTTGTGTACAGTTCAGTACAAATGTACTGAAACGTTTCTCCACTCGTGGCGAAACGTTTCCTCTAATAAATGTTATGAACTGTAGACAGGTGTCCTTTTTCACAGTTAATAAGATGCATCTTGCTCAAGTGTCGTTGTTGAAGCTGATCCAGTGAGAAGTTCTCAAGTAACAAACAAAAATTTGTGATAAGGCAAACAGAAATGTTTATGGGTATCACCAGACCATTGACAACCACTGCCATTATCTTCACAACCACCACCACTATACCATCATTCCAACTCACTACTACTAACAACTGCACCAACTTCCGTCACCCTTGAATACCAAGGTTGCTACGAGGCATAAGAACTAACATTCCCGACTTCTCAGTTATTGTTTTTGGTTACAGTCAACAACTAAGAGCTTCTTGCTGTGTCTGCTCGCTGCCTCGCCACAGCGTTGAGTCCACTGACAGCTGAGGTTCGAGTCAGCCTCATGGCCTTGAACGAAGCCATATCTTTTACCCGTGAAACTTTATTTATTTACCATAGACTTGGGAAGGATAATGGGAAAAAGAGAGAACGATAACTGAAATACACTGAACGAGCAATGAGGCTATAAAGATGAAGGAACTATAACGTCTGTAAATTCTATAGTATGGTATCTCTCGGAGATACTAAGTGCAAAGGGACCACGGCTACTGAACACCATGAATAATGGGGACTATCAACAGACGCCTAGCTGTCTTCAAGAGGAATCTTGACAGATTTCTCAAATCATTTCCTCATCAGCCGGGCTGTGGTGTATATGTGGGGCTGCGTGTGGCCGATGGCCTGATCGACCAGGCCAGGAGCCGGGAGGCCTGGTCTGGGACTGAACCGCGGGGGCGTTGACCACTGAAAGCCTGCTATCACAGTGCTACGAGATGCAGAGCCTGCTATCACAGTGCTACGAGATGCGACGCCTGTTACCACAGCGCTACGAAATGCGGAGACTACTGCCACAATGCTACGAGACGCCTCTACGATTCTCAGCTCCTGATTCCTGTTTTTTCCCTTCTTCGTCACTTGTTCTATGTTCTAGGCCTTTCATTCTACTTAACACTGAACCCCATTCTGTGTCCCATTCATGTCGTGAACTTAACAAGAGATGCTCTTTATTAGAGAAAGAGAGAGAGAGAGAGAGAGACTTCGACAATAAATGTAAATAGACTTTGTAGATAACGTCTAATGTGATTCATTTTTTACGGAAGAGACTAGCAATCCTTAGACAAACGACCAGCGAGAATGTCTTCCTTTGACGAGGTTCTCGTAAACTGATATTCTTGTTACATGCTGTCAGTAACGTTGTCTAGACGTCGGAGGTTAGGTTAGGTTAGGTAAGGTTCGTCAAGAACCAGGACAATTGTTTCCTGACGTGGGTCTTAGAGGCAAGCCATTCTAGGAGTGATGTGTGAGCATTTCTGTGCTGAGTGTGGGGTCCCATGGTCACTGCTGTCATACGAGTACAATGTACGTCTCAGTGATGTTAATATTTTAACTGTTTTGCTTGCCGTATTTTAAGAGCGTAGTTCTTCACAGTCGTTGCTAAGGAAGTGACACTCAGGTACTTCACACTATATCACACAGGTACTTTACACTGTACCACACAGGTACTTCACACATCACACAGGTACTTCACACTACATCACACAGGTACTTCACACTATATACTCAGACTTCCATCCAGCCTTCCACCAGTCCCAACACTTGCATCATATTTCCAGTGAACGTCATTGTTTTCTGAGCAGCACATTCAACCTCTCATTGTTTACCACAGGTAGACATAGCTACACAATGTTATTTGATGAAGCAAAGGCCAGTGGCCCTCTCTTCTTTTGTAAATGTTAAGAGTGCCGTTATTTGCATAGTCATAACATTCTCGCACGAGGTTATTAGGTCGTTGAATTGGGCAGTCCGTAACAAGAGATCAAATATACTCCCCTGTTCTACCTAGACGTTGATTAAATGACTTTTAGACTGTTCTTTTAAGAACTCCCATGAGAATTAAGTTTTTAAGGTAATCGCCAAAGTATGGAACAGCGCAAGAGATTCCCAAGACACCGCTGAATGGCATTCTTCTCAGTCTGTTCCTCAGTCCACCAAAATTACTCCGTTCAGTGAATTGTTGCATATTGGAGAGGTTCACCCAGTGAGTGGTGCCACAGTGGAGAGGTTCAGCCAGTGAGTGGTGCCACATAGTGGAGAAGTTCACCCAGTGAGTGGTGCCACATAGTGGAGAGGTTCACCCAGTGAGTGGTGCCACATATTTATGGAGAGGTTCACCCAGTGAGTGGTGCCACATAGTGGAGAGGTTCACCCAGTGAGTGGTGCCACATATTTATGGAGAGGTTCACCCAGTGAGTGGTGCCACATAGTGGAGAGGTTCACCCAGTGAGTGGTGCCACATATTTATGGAGAGGTTCACCCAGTGAGTGGTGCCACATAGTGGAGAGGTTAACCCAGTGAGTGGTGCCACATAGTGGAGAGGTTCACCCAGTGAGTGGTGCCACATAGTGGAGAGGTTAACCCAGTGAGTGGTGCCACATAGTGGAGAGGTTCAGCCAGTGAGTGGTGCCACATAGTGGAGAGGTTAACCCAGTGAGTGGTGCCACATAGTGGAGAGGTTAACCCAGTGAGTGGTGCCACATAGTGGAGAGGTTCAGCCAGTGAGTGGTGCCACATAGTGGAGAGGTTCACCCAGTGAGTGGTGCCACATAGTGGAGAGGTTAACCCAGTGAGTGGTGCCACATAGTGGAGAGGTTCACCCAGTGAGTGGTGCCACATAGTGGAGAGGTTAACCCAGTGAGTGGTGCCACATAGTGGAGAGGTTCAGCCAGTGAGTGGTGCCACATAGTGGAGAGGTTCAGCCAGTGAGTGGTGCCACATAGTGGAGAGGTTCACCCAGTGAGTGGTGCCACATAGTGGAGAGGTTCAGCCAGTGAATGGTGCCACATAGTGGAGAGGTTCAGCCAGTGAGTGGTGCCACATAGTGGAGAGGTTCAGCCAGTGAATGGTGCCACATAGTGGAGAGGTTCAGCCAGTGAGTGGTGCCACACAGTTGAGAGGTTCAGCCAGTGAGAGGTGCCACATAGTGGAGAGGTTCACCCAGTGAGTGGTGCCACATAGTGGAGAGGTTAACCCAGTGAGTGGTGCCACATAGTGGAGAGGTTCAGCCAGTGAATGGTGCCACATAGTGGAGAGGTTCAGCCAGTGAGTGGTGCCACATAGTGGAGAGGTTCACCCAGTGAGTGGTGCCACATAGTGGAGAGGTTCACCCAGTGAGTGGTGCCACATAGTGGAGAGGTTAACCCAGTGAGTGGTGCCACATAGTGGAGAGGTTCAGCCAGTGAGTGGTGCCACATAGTGGAGAGGTTCACCCAGTGAGTGGTGCCACATAGTGGAGAGGTTCACCCAGTGAGTGGTGCCACATAGTGGAGAGGTTAACCCAGTGAGTGGTGCCACATAGTGGAGAGGTTCAGCCAGTGAGTGGTGCCACATAGTGGAGAGGTTCAGCCAGTGAGTGGTGCCACATAGTGGAGAGGTTCAGCCAGTGAATGGTGCCACATAGTGGAGAGGTTCAGCCAGAGGTCAGCTGCAGAAAGACCTTTTCTGAACCAGTTTGTCAGTTCCGAAGTAACGCATAATAGCAAAAAAAAAAAAAAAGTGCCTTTTTGTGATATCTGAGCAACAGCGGTATTTACCCGCTGTCGGCCACAGCTGGTGCAGGTGGGTGAGAAGTGATGCCAGACGGTCATCCACACAGCAGTCTTGGTCTGGTCTGGTCTGGGGCTGCCCGTCAGTCTTTCACGTGTTCAGTGATTCAGAGAGGAGATGGACTTCTTCCTGTATTATTATCACCTCTCTCTTTGATTCCTTCCTTCCTCTAATTCTCTATCTTCCTACCCTCCCTCCCAAGCTCTCTCTCTCTCTCTCTCTCTCTCTCTCTCTCTCTCTCTCTCTCTCTCTCTCTCTCTCTCTCTCTCTCTCTCTCTCTCTCTCTCTCTCTCTCTCTCTCTAACATCATGTATCTTTGACCTTCTCTGAAGAGAGGAGACAAAGGCCAAACGTTCAGTTTAGCGAAATCTCTGTCATTTTTGTTTATCTCCCTTTTTTGTCTTCCTCTTCTGAGTTTATTATCTCGTTATCAGTTATCTCTCTTCCATAACACTCCTTTATCATCGGAATATACTTGTCATGTTTGAATTCATTTTTTTCGTGTATCTTTCTGGTATCCACCTCTATGTTTCCTGTATCTTTCTCACGTCCACTTATGTTTCTTGTATCTTTCTCACGTCCACTTATGTTTCCTGTATCTTTCTCACGTCCACTTATGTTTCTTGTATCTTTCTCACGTCCACTTATGTTTCTTGTATCTTTCTCACGTCCACTTATGTTTCCTGTATCTTTCTCACGTCCACTTATGTTTCCTGTATCTTTCTCACGTCCACTTATGTTTCTTGTATCTTTCTCACGTCCACTTATGTTTCCTGTATCTTTCTCACGTCCACTTATGTTTCTTGTATCTTTCTCACGTCCACTTATGTTTCCTGTATCTTTCTCACGTCCACTTATGTTTCCTGTATCTTTCTCACGTCCACTTATGTTTCTTGTATCTTTCTCACGTCCACTTATGTTTCCTGTATCTTTCTCACGTCCACTTATGTTTCCTGTATCTTTCTCACGTCCACTTATGTTTCTTGTATCTTTCTCACGTCCACTTATGTTTCCTGTATCTTTCTCACGTCCACTTATGTTTCCTGTATCTTTCTCACGTCCACTTATGTTTCTTGTATCTTTCTCACGTCCACTTATGTTTCCTGTATCTTTCTCACGTCCACTTATGTTTCTTGTATCTTTCTCACGTCCACTTATGTTTCCTGTATCTTTCTCACGTCCACTTATGTTTCCTGTATCTTTCTCACGTCCACTTATGTTTCTTGTATCTTTCTCACGTCCACTTATGTTTCCTGTATCTTTCTCACGTCCACTTATGTTTCCTGTATCTTCTCACGTCCACTTATGTTTCCTGTATCTTTCTCACGTCCACTTATGTTTCCTGTATCTTCTCACGTCCACTTATGTTTCCTGTATCTTTCTCACGTCCACTTATGTTTCCTGTATCTTTCTCACGTCCACTTATGTTTCCTGTATCTTTCTCACGTCCACTTATGTTTCCTGTATCTTTCTCACGTCCACTCATGTTTCTTGTATCTTCTCACGTCCACTTATGTTTCCTGTATCTTTCTCACGTCCACTTATGTTTCCTGTATCTTTCTCACGTCCACTTATGTTTCTTGTATCTTTCTCACGTCCACTCATGTTTCTTGTATCTTTCTCACGTCCACTTATGTTTCCTGTATCTTTCTCACGTCCACTCATGTTTCTTGTATCTTCTCACGTCCACTTATGTTTCTTGTATCTTTCTCACGTCCACTTATGTTTCCTGTATCTTTCTCACGTCCACTTATGTTTCTTGTATCTTTCTCACGTCCACTCATGTTTCTTGTATCTTTCTCACGTCCACTCATGTTTCTTGTATCTTTCTCACGTCCACTCATGTTTCTTGTATCTTTCTCACGTCCACTCATGTTTCCTGCATCTTTCTCACGTCCACTCATGTTTCCTGTATCTTTCTCACGTCCACTCATGTTTCCTGTATCTTTCTCACGTCCACTCATGTTTCTTGTATCTTTCTCACGTCCACTCATGTTTCTTGTATCTTTCTCACGTCCACTCATGTTTCTTGTATCTTTCTCACGTCCACTCATGTTTCCTGTATCTTTCTCACGGCCACTTATGTTTCATGTATCTTTCTCACGTCCACTTATTTTTCATGTATCTTTCTCACGTCCACTCATGTTTCCTGTATCTTTCTCACGTCCACTCATGTTTCCTGTATCTTTCTCACGTCCACTCATGTTTCCTGTATCTTTCTCACGTCCACTCATGTTTCCTGTATCTTTCTCACGTCCACTCATGTTTCCCGTATCTTTCTCTGGTCTATTTCTGTGTTTCCTGTATGTTTCTCATGTCCATCTTTATTTTTTTTTCTTGCTTCCGTCTTACCCACGTAATTAAAACAAAATAATGTAGGCATGAACGCTCTTGTGAGGCGCGCGTCTACCTGGTGTCTACCTGGAGTCTACCTGGTGTCTACCTGGTGTCTACCTGGCGTCTACCTGGTGTCTACCTGGTGTCTACCTGGCGTCTACCTGGCGTCTACCTGGCATCTACCTGGTGTCTACCTGGTGTCTACCTGGTGTCTACCTGGCGTCTACCTGGCGTCTACCTGGTGTCTACCTGGCGTCTACCTGGCGTCTACCTGGTGTCTACCTGGTGTCTACCTGGTGTCTACCTGGTGTCTACCTGGCGTCTACCTGGTGTCTATCTGGCGTCTACCTGGTGTCTACCTGGTGTCTACCTGGCGTCTACCTGGTGTCTACCAGGTGTCTACCTGGCGTCTACCTGGTGTCTACCTGGTGTCTACCTGGTGTCTACCTGGAGGGCATTCCGGGGATCAACGCCCCCGCGGTCCGGCCCATGATCAGGCCTCCTGATGGATCAGGGCCTAATATACGAGGCTGTTACTGCTGGCCGCACGTAGTCCAACGTACGAACCACAGCCCGGCTGATCTGGCACTGACACCTTGTGTGCAGTAGGAGTGTAAAAACAGCTCTGTGAAATGGAGGCGCCAGGCGAGAGGGGGTTAAAAAACTGTTTTCAGAGAGGTCGTCGCAAAGGTTCGTGCTACAGTTTCTGGCGATCACAAAAAAAAAAAAGCTATGTAAGGTATTGTTTGTAAGGGTTTGACAAAGCTTCTGGAGAGCGAAACGTTGCCACAATAAAATGTCACATTAGTTGCATGTTTTCTGTTACTTGACAATGTAAGAGTCTCTCACCTGCCAGGGTGATCATGCCCATCATGACGGAGTCGCCACTGCTGAAGCTCTTGTCGTCGCTGTCGTCGTCATCGTCGTCATCGTCATCGTCGTCGTCCCAGTCGTTGTCCCAGCGGTCGCGTTCGTTGAACCTGTGAGTCTTGAGGATGAACGTGCCGAAGATGACGATCACCACGCAGAATACAATCACGAAGAGCAGCACCCGCCGAGTTATCCTCCATGGTCCAACCTGTGGGTAGGGAATGTTAGGTAGTCTCTCTCTCTCTCTCTCTCTCTCTCTCTCTCTCTCTCTCTCTCTCTCTCTCTCTCTCTCTCCAGTCAAATACGAACAACCATTTGAAGCGAAAGTCAGTAACCTGAAATAATGGAATGGAACTTCGAGATAGGAGATACTACGCAAATGTGGATGAACATGTCTGGTGGACATCTGTAAATCGCTGGAATAAGCTGCCCACTTAAGTTGTTATGAGTGTAAAGATAATGAAGTAACTTAAGAACCTGTTAACCATCCACTTAACAAATCTAAGACTCCACTACCATGAAGCTGGTTGCCAGTGGTCAGTGATGAACGACTGATCATGGATCATCCTGAGAACAGTACTGATGGAAGCCTAAGAGATGGTAACAGTGGCAGTGGTGGTAGAAGTAGTAGTGGTATTGACAGCAGTAGTGGTAGTAGTAGTTTTGGCAGTGGTGACAGTAGTTGTGGTAGTATTAATAGTAGTGGTGGCAGCAGTAGTGATAGTGGTAGGTGTAGTGGTAGTGATAGTAATGGTGATGGTAGTAATAGTAGTAGTTAGTAGTATTAGTGGTGGTTGTAGGGGCAGTGATAGTAGGACTGGTAGTGTCATTTACGGTTACAGTAGCAGTAGTAGTGGTAATGACTATAGCAGTAGTAGTAGTAATAGCAGTAGTAGTAGTAGTAGTGACAGTAGTAGTAGTAGCGACAGTAGCAGTACTAGTAGTAGTGATAGTTGCAGCATCTGTAACACCTGTGCTATTAAATCTTGTCAAGTGATGAGCCTTGATGCTGGTGAGGAGTTCTTTGTCAAAGGAATTGGAGTTACCATCCTTTTCCTTGGATCAAACTTGACTGCTTCCCATGCCCCATGTCACGTTTGACATGGCATGGGGCACTTCCAAATGAATATAATAATGACGCTAATAACTATAATAATGAAAATAATTATAATGAAACTATTCGCTTGCTCAAGCGTGCAGTTTCATGGATGGGGAGAGAGCCTTCTGCTATACTGTCCCAGTTTTTTAATGTCTAGGAAGAATTAAAGACAGCTAGATTAACTAGTTCTTTCTCCCTTCCCTTGGGTCTTAGTCCACTTCTCACCCGCTCATTCACTCATTCGCTCACTCATTCACTCACTTTCCACTACGACGTCTTTTGCGCATGCAACAGGAGAGGTTAAACGTGTGAAGGTTATTTCACCCAGCATGGCTGCCCTCTCTCACACTCCACCAAAGTTGCTCCTCCCAACTCCCTCTCACCACCACCCCTTCATCTACTCCCCACATCCCCACACCCAACCAATTTTGGTAAATGATGACACCCTCGCTCACAGGTAATGATAACCCTGGCTACGTTCTAACGAAACCTTTGAACTTGCCATAGTTACTGAACTTATAGCGAAACACTTGACTATATCACTCGCCCTTACTGAGGCCTCCTGCTTCCTGTATGATGGATCATACACACTGGTACCAGTACCCACAACTTGTTCTTCATACATAGGGCGTCCCATAAGCCTGGAACCGGAGGGAAAATTTGAAAATAAAATGGCAAAATGAATTCAGTGTGTCCGCCATTATTGTTGATACATGAAAGTCAAGAGGTACACATGATACACGAGATACCCTCCCACCTGCCTACCACAAGATGTGTAAAGACAGGCTAAATGCTCTCAAAGCTGTTGCTGGCTATAACCCCAACTATGGTGCTAATGTGAGAATCGTGAGAATGATGTACATAGCCTATGTTAGGTCCTTAATTGATTATGCTGCTCCCATGTTATTAGCTAGAGAAAATTCTCTCCGAATTATTCTTGGCTGTCCTAAATCTACCAAAGTTCTTAATATGAGGAAGGAGTTTGGTGTTTCAAGTGTCAGTGATAGGATTATTGGTATTAACACTGTACTTGGTATTAGAATGTTAAGAAATGAACCAGGCACTGTAACTATGAATCTTACTAAATGTCTAGAAGTGTGATAATTTATGTATATACTTATTGTTCTCCACAGTGTTATACTATATATATGTATTTTGTCTGTACAAAATGTGCTCTCAATAAAATATAAAAACAAATGTCTAGAAGTAAATACACAGATCTATATGGGTTGTGAAAACATGCATTTATATTAAGTTTTATAACCTGCATGAACTATCACTGTTGTCTACAAGAGCATTTCACGCCTTCATGGAAGATGTGTTCATTTAATATCACATACCTGCAAGTGCCTCCCAAGAAGCTCATTGCTAGTAATCCCTTCCTTAAGTCACTTGTAAAAGCAACTGCTCAAGAAGAAATTTCTCACCTAGCTGGTAGTAATAAGTTATCACAAGTTATATACACTGATGGATCTAAACATGAGTCTTCTGGCAGGGCTGCATCTGCTCTTGTTGACACCTCCCTAGTTAAGAACGATAACAACTTTGATGAGTTAGGCATAAGAATTAACAACTGGGCGTCTACACTGCAAACTGAATTGTTTGCCATCCTAATGGCACTAAAGCTTGACTATCATCACTGATTCTATGTCATCACTGAAGGCTCTTGACTCTCATAACGACTAACATGCTCAATAAAGAAGCCAGGTACAGATACTCAAAAATTCGGAAAAAAGGAATTAATGTACAATTGCTATGGATCCCATCACACATTGGATTACTCCTTCATGATAAAGTTGATATGTTAGCCAAGAAGAGTACCCAGAAGGAGAATGTAGAATATAACTTTATTATATCTGTGTCTACCATTAGGAATAATATTAGGAGAGAAGTAAATAATGAAAATGATTGTTATAGGAATGCAGTTAGAAGCCTGAGTAGATCTATAACCCACTATGATAACATGAACGTAGATAAGTATGTTTATGGAGCAACTTGCAATGTGAACAGACTGACTGATGTTGTAGTGGCCAGACTTAGGCTTGGTTACAAGTACTTCTGGCAGTTTGGGAGACACACAGATGATGATCAAACTAAGTGCAAAGTATATGGTCAACCCTATGGTCATTATCTTGAACATTATGTACTTAATTGTCCACTTACTGAGCAATATAGAGACAATCAGGATAATAATCTATATGATATGACAAGATCTTATTAATAAAAATAAGATACCTGATATATTAAGCAAATTTCCTAAATTTTCTTGTAACAGATAAGTGAACTGTAGATATAAATCCAGATGTACACCTGGTAACCCTTTCGGGGCCTAGTTCCTGAGTCTTTTGTGTATCCATATGCTCTCGCGCTACCGTCCACGGGATGGATATGGGGTGTACAATAAACTAGCCACTTCGATGGCAAAATCTAAAATCTATATTTGCCTACCACCTCCGTCCCACGTGCCCACCACCATCACCATCCCACCGGGCCTCGGGCAAGACTTCCTTGATGACCTGATCAACCACGCTGTTGTTGCTGGCACCCCGCAGGCCTAGGCAGCTCCCTCCACGTGTCTGATGGGCGCATTGCTCACCTCTGGCAACCCTTGACCTTACCTGACTCTGACTGCTTCTCAGAAGAGGAACTAACACCACTTACACAACACAGCTCTCCACCCTGACTGCCAACTCACTCTTCTGGTTTCCCAGCACAGACGATTTCCGCTGCTGAGGTGAAGTTTAAGTACAGTAGCTCCTTCCCTCATCCATCCATCCCCATCCATATCCATCCATCCATCCCCATCTATCCATCCCCATCTATCCGTCCCCACCCATCCATCCTCATCCATCCATCCTCATCCATCCATCCATCCATCCATCCATCCAACCATCCATCAATCCATCCATCCATCTATTCCCACCTAAAAATTGTAGTCGAACCTCATGGTTCGGTAGGCAACGCTCTCGCCTCACACATTGAGTGTCCATGGTTCAATCCCTGGCACGGGTGGAAACGTTGGTCATATTGCCTTACACCTGTCTCTGTTCACCTAGTAATAAAGTAGGTACCTGGTTGTTAGTTACCTTATACCTACTGTCCCATTGACCTAGCAGCAAAGTAGGTACCTGGGTGTTAGTCGACTGGTGTGCGTGGCATCCTGGGAAACAAGATTGAAGGACCTTAATGGAGATAAGACAGACAGTCCTCGATGACGCACTGACTTTCTTGGGTTATCCTGGCTGGCTAACCTTCCGGGTTAATAATCCAAACACACATTATCTTATCCGTTCCTTGATTTGTTTAATTATCGTGTTGTTACCATTACGTGAATTACAATTATATTTATTTGTGATAGAAGTTTGACCCCTATCATGGTGTACAAGACACTGTGTGTGACCCCTGTCATGGACAATACACTGTGTGACCCCTGTCATGGCGGACAATACACTGTGTGTGACACCTGTCATGGACAATACACTGTGTGTGACCCCTGTCATGGACAATACACTGTGTGTGACCCCTGTTATGGCGGACAATACACTGTGTGTGACCCCTGTCATGGACAATACACTGTGTGTGACCCCTGTTATGGCGGACAATACACTGTGTGTGACCCCTGTCATGGACAATACACTGTGTGACCCCTGTCATGGCGGACAATACACTGTGTGTGACACCTGTCATGGACAATACACTGTGTGACCCCTGTCATGGCGGACAATACACTGTGTGTGACCCCTGTCATGGACAATACACTGTGTGTGACCCCTGTTATGGCGGACAATACACTGTGTGTGACCCCTGTCATGGCGGGCAATACACTGTGTGTGACCCCTGTCATGGCGGACAATACACTGTGTGTGACCCCTGTCATGGCGGGCAATACACTGTGTGTGACCCCTGTCATGGCGGACAATACACTGTGTGTGACCCCTGTCATGGCGGACAATACACTGTGTGTGACCCCTGTCATGGCGGACAATATACTGTGTGTGACCCCTGTCATGGCGGACAATATACTGTGTGTGACCCCTGTCATGGCGGACAAAACACTGTGTGTGACCCCTGTCATGACGGACAATATACTGTGTGTGACCCCTGTCATGGCGGACAATATACTGTGTGTGACCCCTGTCATGGCGGACAAAACACTGTGTGTGACCCCTGTCATGGCGGACAATATACTGTGTGTGACCCCTGTCATGGCGGACAATATACTGTGTGTGACCCCTGTCATGGCGGACAATATACTGTGTGTGACCCCTGTCATGGCGGACAAAACACTGTGTGTGACCCCTGTCATGGCGGACAATATACTGTGTGTGACCCCTGTCATGGCAGACAATATACTGTGTGTGACCCCTGTCATGGCGGACAAAACACTGTGTGTGACCCCTGTCATGGCGGACAATATACTGTGTGTGACCCCTGTCATGGCGGACAAAACACTGTGTGTGACCCCTGTCATGGCGGACAATATACTGTGTGTGACCCCTGTCATGGCGGACAAAACACTGTGTGTGACCCCTGTCATGGCGGACAATATACTGTGTGTGACCCCTGTCATGGCGGACAATATACTGTGTGTGACCCCTGTCATGGCGGACAAAACACTGTGTGTGACCCCTGTCATGGCGGACAATATACTGTGTGTGACCCCTGTCATGGCGGACAAAACACTGTGTGTGACCCCTGTCATGGCGGACAATATACTGTGTGTGACCCCTGTCATGGCGGACAATATACTGTGTGTGACCCCTGTCATGGCGGACAAAACACTGTGTTTGCTGGGAAATAGTTATCGCAACGTTTCTTCTGGGATTATATTTATTATTGAGTCCTTTATCATTTTCAACGTTACACAAAAAGACAAAGTCATTTTTTGATTTATATCACTTTCAGCTCTGGTGGCCTGGTGGGTAAAGCTCTCGCTTCACACGGCGAGGTCTGGGTTCGATTCCCAGCCAGGGTATAAACAAGTATGGGAGTTTCTTTACACCTGTTGTCTATGTTCACCCATCAGTAAATGGGCACCTGGGTGTTAGTCGACAAGTGTGGGTCGCATCCTGGGACACTGACCTAATTTGCCCGAAATGCTCAGCATAACAAGGGGCTTTCTGTATAGTAGTACCCATGTCATTGATGTCAGCTAGGCCTATATACCTTGTATATGTAGTAAATAAAGATATTATTATTATTATTATTATTATTATTATTGTCATTATTATTGTTATTACTAAGATCTAC
This sequence comes from Cherax quadricarinatus, assembly GCF_038502225.1. Taxonomy (NCBI): domain Eukaryota; kingdom Metazoa; phylum Arthropoda; class Malacostraca; order Decapoda; family Parastacidae; genus Cherax; species Cherax quadricarinatus. The sequence goes on from NC_091296.1 coordinate 52,477,397, forward strand.
GGTATTTATTTTACAAGTGCCATAGGTATAAAATGGGAAAACAGCTAAAATTACGAATTTATTTTATATTAATAACGTTACTGACGTCAGAGGCAACAAACTGGAGATTCATCTGAGATTTGTGTTCCTCAATGATGCTTTAGACCAAACAAATCAAGAATCTTAATGGCGTTGAAATTGGTGCTGGATTCACCAGTGTCACCAGCGGCGTGAGTCGTGCTCCAGCGGCGTGAGTCGTGCACCAGCGGTGTGAGTCGTGCACCAGCGGTGTGAGTCGTGCACCAGCGGTGTGAGTCGTGCACCAGCGACGTGAGTCGTGCACCGTGAGTCGTGCACCAGTGCACCGTGAGTCGTGCACAAGCTATTGATCCAACATTAGCGTTATTTTCGTGACTCCAGTTTTAACGAGGTCCCTGAAGCCTCCATGACCAGGTCCTGAAAGTGATCTGTTTCTGCTCTACTGAAATCCAGCGTTGGGAAGTATGGATACATGAAGGAACGTAAAGTTAGGCAAAGAATTGAGAGGAAGAAAAGAAAGGAGGAAAAGAATTGAAAGGAGGAAAAGAACTGAGAGGAGAAAGAATAGATGAGGAGGAGATGAAAGATACTACATACGTTATTATTATATTCCTGCTAAGAGCTAAACCCGTGTGTGGGGAAGTTATTTAACGTGAGGAATGGTGCAGGCTGGATGCTACGACCGCTGAACGTCAGATAGACACGCGACTCAACCTCACACTTCCTCACTAGCGGAAGACGACCAACAAGAAGCCGGAGAGATGTTGAAGAAAGAAGTGTGGGAGAGGGAACTAACACAAACAAAAAAATCTACTCCGCATGAGGATGATAATCGTGTGTTGTACTTTGTGTTCTAAAAGATATACATATTCCAATACATACAGATGTATACACAGACCGGCATTGAAATACACACAGTAAAGAAGCATACACGCATACTGCATAATACCACAGGATCAATATTATATTGTAAACAAAAATAACGGTAAACAGAAGCAAACGGATGATTTTTAATGTTTGAAGAAATTATCAATAAAATACAACGGAAAACGGAAGTACAAGAGAAGTAAACGGAAGGAAACTCAACAAGACCCAGAAGCTGCTACAGGAGCTACAGGTTACAGGCTAACAACTACTTCAGAAACAACGGATGATACTCACCTGCAGGGCAGCCTTCAGGAAGTGGTTAGTCTCTTGCATTGAGGCTTCCGAAATCCTGTGAGGGAGAGGTAGAGACGGTGGTCAGACACTTCTCGTTAAAGTCTTCAGTTGTCTCAGGAAAAAGTAAGTGAGGTTAGGTAGCTTCAGATCAACATACTTTAAATCTTTCGTAGATTTTATTAATAATAAATGTATCCAGTTTATGGATACCTAGACTAATGTTCAGATTACTAAAAACATTATTCGACATTATTCGACTATATTTCGTTCAACCATTGCTCAATATGCATCAGTGTTTTCATTGGTTTTAAACCAATCAATACAAAGATTAAAAATCTCTTATATAACTGAAATGACCATTAGAATCCTGTCCAGATATAACTGTGCCAGAAATATTTGTACCAGAGTGCTAAGGAAGAGATCACATCCCCTTAGCACATCGGTAGAACATTCAGCTCACAACCGATAACCTTGGGTCGAGCCGAGGTGAGGGGCTGGATGTATGGACGAGTCTCCGAACTCCTACAGCCCTTTTAACCTAGCAGTTCATAGATATCTAAGGAGGCAATAGACTGTCGTGGTCGCATCCTGGGGAGGGTGACCTTGAATCAATGGTAAGAAGCCACGATGTCTGACTTCTTTTAACTTACGGAGTTACTAATGGGAATAAAAACCTTTATGATTCAGCCACCTCGGGAGAAGATACCAGGGATACTAGAGGATTTCAGGGATACCAGAAGATATCAAGGATATCAGGGATACCAGAAGATACCAGGGATACCAGAGGATAACCAGGGATACTTGAGAATACCAGGGATACCTGAGGATACCAGGTATACCTGAGGATACCATGTATACCAGAGGATAACCAGGTATACCAGAGGATACCATGGATGCCAGGGATAACCAAGGATACTAGAGGATACCAAAAGATGCCAGAGATACCAGTGATACCAGAGGATAGAAAACAGGGATACCAGAGATACCAGAGGATACCAGGGATACGAGTGGATACCAGAGATACCAGGGATATCAGAAGATACCAGATATACCAGGGATACCAGAAGCTACCAGTGATACTAAAGATACCAAAACCAGAGATTTCAGGGATACCAGATATACCAAGGATATCAGAAGATGCCAGAGATACTAGGGATACCAGGGATATCAGAGGCACCAGAGGATATCAAAGATACTAGAGGATATCAAAGTATACCAGAAGATATCAGAGGATATTATATATAACAGAGATACCAAGGATACCGGGGATACCAGAAGATATCGAAGGATACCAGAGATACCAGAGATACCGGTGATACCACAAATACCAGGGATACCAGAGATACCGGTGATACCACAAATACCAGGGATACCAGAGCTACCAAGGATACCAGAGTACTGGAAAGAACCTCAATATTATTCGTTTCCGCCATCTTTGTGAGCGTCGTCACTACTGAGAGTGACCCAAGTGATGGGTCACTCTCGCAGGAGTCACCACTGAGAGTGACCCTGGGTGATGGGTCACTCTCGCAGGAGTCACCACTAAGAGTGACCCGGGTGATGGGTCACTCTCGCAGGAATCACTACTGAGAGTGACCCGGGTGATGGGTCACTCGCAGGAGTCACCACTGAGAGTGACCCGGGTGATGGGTCACTCTCGCAGGAGTCACCACTGAGAGTGACCCGGGTGATGAGTCACTCTCGCAGGAGTCATCACTGAGAGTGACCCGGGTGATGGGTCACTCTCGCAGGAGTCACCACTGAGAGTGACCCGGGTGATGGGTCACTCTCGCAGGAGTCACCACTGAGAGTGACCCGGGTGATGGGTCACTCTCGCAGGAGTCACCACTGAGAGTGACCCGGGTGATGGGTCACTCTCGCAGGAATCACTACTGAGAGTGACCCGGGTGATGGGTCACTCGCAGGAGTCACCACTGAGAGTGACCCGGGTGATGGGTCACTCTCGCAGGAGTCACCACTGAGAGTGACCCGGGTGATGGGTCACTCTCGCAGGAGTCACCACTGAGAGTGACCCGGGTGATGGGTCACTCTCGCAGGAGTCACCACTGAGAGTGACCCGGGTGATGGGTCACTCTCGCAGGAGTCACCACTGAGAGTGACCCGGGTGATGAGTCACTCTCGCAGGAGTCACCACTGAGAGTGACCCGGGTGATGGGTCACTCTCGCAGGAGTCACCACTGAGAGTGACCCGGGTGATGGGTCACTCTCGCAGGAGTCACCACTGAGAGTGACCCGGGTGATGGGTCACTCTCGCAGGAGTCACCACTGAGAGTGACCCGGGTGATGGGTCACTCTCGCAGGAGTCACCACTGAGAGTGACCCGGGTGATGGGTCACTCTCGCAGGAGTCACCACTGAGAGTGACCCTGGGTGATGGGTCACTCTCGCAGGAGTCACCACTGAGAGTGACCCGGGTGATGGGTCACTCTCGCAGGAGTCACCACTGAGAGTGACCCTGGGTGATGGGTCACTCTCGCAGTAGTTGAAAGAGTTTCTATTTTCACATAACTAAAACATTCACTGAGCAACCTCCAAATAGTCTGAAGAAGGCCAGCTTGTTTGCTCTCTCTCTCTCTCTCTCTCTCTCTCTCTCTCTCTCTCTCTCTCTCTCTCTCTCTCTCTCTCTCTCTCTCTCTCTCTGTCTCTCTGTCTCTCTGTCTCTGTCTCTCTCTCTCTCTCTCTCTCTCTCTCTCATTCTCTCTCTTTCTCTCTTTCTCTCTTCTCCCACTCTATTTTGTTTCCCATGTAATTTGACTCAAAATACCACAACGTAAACCGTTGCATTCTGTTGCCCTTCCTCTGTCCCTTCCTTCACTCCCTCTCCCCGCAGTCAGTCATCAACATGAGACCTTCACCTTTACTTATCTCTAAGCCTGAGGTGCTTACTGTGTGCGTGTGCGTGTGCGTGTGTGTGTGTGTGTGTGTGTGTGTGTGTGTGTGTGTGTGTGTGTGTGTGTGTGTGTGTGTGTGTGTGTGTGTGTGTGTGTGTGCACGCCCCTAGGTGAATTTTTGTAGCTGCAGAAACAGAATTGTCGTTCTGACTCTGTTTCAGTTATTTACAATGCACTGCTTGCCTATTTACTACGTCAAGCGAGTGCCATTACCAATAGTGAAGCGGACACTATATTTATTAACTTGCAACCACTGGCACCAATCCACTTTCTCATAATACAGAAACCATTATCAAATAGCGAGTTAACCCATTCAAAAAAAAATTTTCGCAGTTTGTAATTCATATTCACATTTCTTCCCATGTCATAGGACGTAAGTGTTGGTCAAATTTAAACGAAAGATTAAATATCCCCACTATTTCAGCCGAGAAATATGCTGGATCCTCAATCATTGAAGCAGCCTGTGTGGGCCGTGTCACCGTTCCCAGGTTCGATGTTCGTATCCCCAGCCACAAACCATATTTCTCAGGTTAGTGGGCTCCCGTCTTCAGTGTTAATCCATAATATATATTCATTTACAGGTCCAGTGAGCACTTATCACTTCCTCTTGGATCCTCTTCCATAGCCTCAACACTGTGAAGAACATTCTATTTTCCTTTCATTATCTCCTCCTCTTCTTAGTTCACAACTGTGGCTTCTTGCTCTCGCTTTTCCATGTTCTTTTTATCTTATGTGTTACTAACATATCACCTCTCTTCTTCCTCTCAGCATTATTGTTATTGATGATGATGTTGTTTTTAGGGGAAGTACTAAGGGTCATTTAGCTCCTGAGGAAACAGAAGCAATGAAGGTTAATCCAAGGAGGAGGAGGAACTAATCCAATTTACTGGATAAAAAACCTATTACCAACATTAAGAACGTTCCTTGAGAACCAAACAGCAGCTGCTGGGCCTCAGTCATACACACAGCAGCTCTCTGCTTACCTCACAGCAATCAAACAGCAGCACTCTGCTTGCTTCAGAGAAATCATACACCCAGTAGCACTCTGCCTCACAGCAGTCATACGCTCGATAGCACTCGGCTTACCTCACAGCAGTCACACACCCAGCAGCACTTTGCTTACCTCACAGCAGTCATACACACAGCAGCACTCTGCTTACCTAACAGCAGTCATACACACAGCAGCACTCTGCTTACCTCACAGCAGTCATTAGTGCCTTAGCCATCAGTCACAGCTGGACTCACAGAGCCACAGAAACAACGGTAGCTTCACTTTCACACAACAGATCCTTCATGTCAGTCAGTGAACGGGGTCATCTTATGACTAGACTTCGCAGGACGCTCGCTTTATTAAGAGTTAAAAATCAAAATGAAGTACAACCCCAGCTCTTGGCCCTCCCTCCTAACTGGCCGCTACCGGGTTCGCCCCTTGCTCTGTGAAACCTGTCATACTTATCCTTGAAACTGTGCATAGGTCACTGAAATAATATTTCCCTGAAATCCCATTTATGAGACAGAGCTTTCCATCATGACAAATTCTCTGGGAATCTTGACCGCTCTAATTATTAGATTAGACACACTCTCAGGTAAGAACCCTGAATGGATGAGTGGGAAGTGGAGATAGGAGAAAAATAAACTACGGAACGGGAGAGAGAGAGAGAGAGAGAGAGAGCCGTGGCCAGACCCAGCAACAAGGCAATGCGTAGCTACAGACAAGCACCTCACACTTCTTGACGTGTCGGGCACGTGATCTGAGGAACTCTGGGGTGTGTTGCTCACCGTGAAACAACATACACAAGGAACTATGTTATACTGTACCCAGACTCAGGGTAATGTTAGGTAAATGGACACAGATGCAACTAATGTGACATTGTATTGTGGTAACGTTACGGCTTGACAAATCTCCTGGAGAGCGAAACTTTTTCCACAATAAAATGTCACATTAGTTGCATAAGTGTCCTTTAACCTAACATTTTGTCGGTAATTCTACCATTACTACTCACGGTAATGGCTTGGCTACGGCAGGGATGTCTGGGAATGGGGTTTAGTCTGGGGTTGGGGCAGGGGGGGTTGGCATTAGAAAGGAGGTTTCTGAAGATCTATCCACCCCTGCAAAGGGCAGGAAGAGTTTATTTTGTGATGTTCGGGGTTCATAAAGAAGTGATGTGGTTGGAGTAATGTACATAAGCTCTGCACTGTGTGTTGGTAGAATATGTCATGTCATGTCTGCCAGCGTGTCCTAGCATATAGCTTCACCTTGACTCCTACATCTCGACTGAGCTATACCCCGCAGGCTAGCCGAGAGTTTTGAAACTAGAGGTCAGCGTCAGTGACCTTTCATTGTGACTCAAGCTAAACGCCCCAGTTTACAACAGTATTGGATTACATGCGTTATGCGTGCTATTGTCACTTAAGTTAGACAACTAGGTGTAGAGTGGGATAGAACCAGGGTTGTGGAGAGACTTAAGTAGGTTGAGAGGGTTGTGGAGGAGAGACTGGAGGAGGCTGAGTGGGTTGTAAGGGCCACTAACAAGTCTGTTTTAGATAAGTTGTCCAGTCCTCGTGGTATATCTGAAATTTATCAGGCTGCCGGTGATCTGGTGGCTATACCTTCTGCTTCACACACGGAGGGCCCGGGTTCGATTCCGGGCGGATGGGAACATTTCGACGCGTTTACTTACACCTGTAGTCCTGTTCACCTAGCAGCAAGTAGGTACCTTGGTGTTAGTCGACTGGTGTGGGTCGCATCCTGGGGGACAAGATTAAGGACCCCAATGGGGATAAGTTAGACAGTCCTCGATGACGCACTGACTTTCTTGGGTTATCCTGGGTGGCTAACCCTCCGGGGTTAAAAATCCGAAGAAAATCTTATACTTCTTATCTAGCTTTTTTCGGGGGAAGTTAATAGCTGGGATGCCGGTCCTGGGAGACGGGATGCCGGTCCTGAGAACTGGGATGCCGGTCCTGATGTGGAGGGAATCCCTCATGGAGAAGTCTTGCCATCTCTAATTATTTCTCATCTTGTCTTTCTACTTCCTGATGTCATCAGTTTAACTTTACTGCTCTCTCATACTGCAGTGCTATAAAATGACCGACAAATATCTGCATTTTTTCTATAGTGTATTTAATCGTGTGTGTGTGTGTGTGTGTGTGTGTGTGTGTGTGTGTGTGTGTGTGTGTGTGTGTGTGTGTGTGTGTGTGTGTGTGTGTGTGTGTGTGTGTGTGTGTGTGTGTGTGTGTGTGTGTGTGTGTGTGTGTAATTACATATTTGTATACACAGTAAGAGAGCGTATTGTCAGCAGTGTGTACACTAGCCTGTACACTCACTATTGTTCTCTCAACCAGCCGTTAGACAGTATGATCACGTGACTATTGTTTAGACAGTGTATGAAACCGTGATGGAAATACAAGGACCCAAGTGGAAATACAGTGACCCCGATTGAAATTCCAAGGACCCCAAAGGAAATACAAGGATTCCAATGGAAATAAAAGGACCCCAATGAAAAAACCACGTCGTCCAATTGGAAATAAAAGGACCCCAACGGAGATTCCAAGAACCGTAATGGAAATAAGTCACTTTGACTGTTTTGAGTTATCCTAGATAATGTACACATATGTGACTATGTATGATAATGTGTGTAACTGTATTTATGTGTTCCTGTATTTAAACAAACTTACGAGTTGCTGGGCGCCTCTGGTCCAGTCAGTCTAGAGACAGGTGGCAGGGTGAGCAACATAAACAGACACTCAGTCCTTCAACAAACCATAACAGACCACGTGTATTGTGTCATCGCTTCCCGATATCAATCATCTGAACCCGACTCAGCATAGCTGGGCTGGGTGTCTCTTAGAAAGTTGTAAAATTCCTAGGCCGCAATTAAATTGCGTTGTGACGTAGTTTTAGTACACTCTGGCGTAGTTTTAGCACGTAAATACTGATTCTAGTACCTATGACAGTTTTACTTCGCACACAAAGACGTAATTTTAGCCCGCTGTGACAGTGTAAACAACCTATGACGTAGTTTTAGCGTACAATCACGTGATTTTAGCACATTATTATTATTATAATCAAGGGGAAAGCACTAAACCCGTAGGATTATACAGCGCCTATGGGGGGATGGAAGGCATTCAGGCTTAATTCAGGGAACTGGAGCACAGATCCAATTCCCTAGATCAAGAGCCCCTCACCAGCGTCAAGGAGCCTTCCTTGAGGGGGATTTTAGCACAGTAATAAGCAATTTTGGCACTATGACTTAGTTTTGGAAGACTATGGCGCAGTTCTAGCTCATTATGAAGCAGTTTTAGCAGTATGGAGTAATTTTAGCATCCATAAAGCAATTCTAACACAATAAGACACAATTTTAACACTATGTCGCAGCTGTAGCCCATTGTGACGCAGTTCTAACAAAATATGACGCAATTCTAGCACTCATGACTCATTTCTAACACCCTATGACGTATTTCTAGCACCCCATGACGTAATTCTAGCACCCCATGACGCAGTTCTAGCACCCCATGACGCAGTTCTAGCACCCCATGACGTAGTTCTAGCACCCCATGACGTAGTTCTAGCACCCCCACGACGCAGTTCTAGCACCCCATGACGCAATTCTAGCACCCCACGACGCAGTTCTAGCACCACATAACGCAGTTCTAGCACCCCATAACGCAGTTCTAGCACCCCATAACGCAGTTCTAGCACCCCACGACGCAGTTCTAGCACCCCACGACGCAGTTCTAGCACCCCACGACGCAGTTCTAGCACCCCACGACGCAGTTCTAGCACCCCATAACGCAGTTCTAGCACCCCATAACGCAGTTCTAGCACCCCACGACGCAGTTGTAGCACCCCGTGACGCAGTTGTAGCACTCCATGACGCAGTTCTAGCACCCCATAACGCAGTTCTAGCACCCCATAACGCAGTTGTAGAACCCCATAACGCAGTTGTAGCACCCCATAACGCAGTTGTAGCACCCCACGACGCAGTTGTAGCACCCCACGACGCAGTTGTAGCACCCCACGACGCAGTTGTAGCACCCCTCGACGCAGTTGTAGCACCCCACGACGCAGTTGTAGCACTCCGTGACGCAGTTGTAGCACCCCACGACGCAGTTGTAGCACTCCGTGACACAGTTCTAGCACCCCGTGACGCAGTTGTAGCACTCCGTGACGCAGTTCTAGCACCCCGTGACGCAGTTCGTTGCTACGGTGTCTTCTTTATAATACTGGAACAAGATTACTTTCGGAATTTCACCGTAAGTAATATAGGATTTTTTAAACACGTTGACAAAACGTAGAAGTCGCCCACTGCCAGATTTTTTTATTTATATTATTTTCCGGTGGTAAATTATTTATAATAATCCCGACGTCTTCATTATCTCTCGTCCATAATTTATCTTGACTCTCCAGTGGACACCTTTCTCGGTTTAAGGTCACTGAAATTTTCTTTCTAACATCTTCCGACTGTGGTGCAGATGGTGGTGCAGGTGGTGGTGGTAGTGATGGTTGTGCAGGTGGTGGTGCAGGTGGTAGTGGTGGTGCAGGTGGTAGTGCTGGTGGTGATGGTAGTGATGGTTGTGCAGGTGGTGATGCAAGTAGTTTTGGTAGTAGTGGTGCAGGTGGTAGTGCAGGTGGTGATGGTAGTGATGGTTGTGCAGGTGGTGGTGCAGGTAGTGATAGTACAGGTAGTGCAGGTAGTGGTAGTACAGGTGGTGATGGTAGTGATGGTTGTGCAGGTGGTGGTGTAGGTGGTATTGCAGGTGGTGATGGCAGTGATGGTGCACGTGGCTGGTGGTGGTACAGGTGGTGGTGGTAATGATGGTTGTGGTGGTGGTGGTGCACGTGGCGGGTAGTGGTGCAGGTAGTGGTGGTTGTGGTAGTGATGGTGGTAGTGGGTGCAAGTGGTGGTGTAGGTGGTCGTGGTGGTGGTAGTGATGGTGGTAGTGGGTGCAGGTGGCTGGTAGTGATGGTGGTAGTGGGTGCAGGTAGTAGTGGTGATGGTGGTAGTGGGTGCAGGTAGTGGTGGTGATGGTGGTAGTGATGGTGGTGGTGGGTGCAAGTGGCTGGTAGTGATGGATGAAGTGGGTGCAGGTGGCTGGTGGTGGTGGAAGTGATGGTGGTAGTGGGTGAAGGTGGTGGTGGTGGTGGTAGTGATGGTGGTAGTGGGTGCAGATGGTGGTGGTAGTGATGGTGGTAGTAAGTGAAGGTGGTTGTGGTGGTTGTGGTGGTAGTGGTGGTAGTGGTGGTGGTAGTGGGTGCAGGTGGTGGTGATAGTGGTGGTGGTAGTGATGGTGTTAGTGGGTGCAGGTGGTGGTGGCAGTAGTGATGATTGTAGAGATGGTGCCAGTGGGTGCAGGTGGCTGATGGTGGTAGTGATCTGGTGGTAGTGGGTGCAGGTGGCTTGTGGTGGTAGTGATGGTGGTAGTGGGTGCAGTTGGTGGTGGTAGTGGGTGCAGGTGGTGGTAGTGATAGTGGTAGTGGGTACAGGTGGCTGGTGCAGGTGGTGGTAGTGATAGTGGTAGTGGGTGCAGGTAACTGGTGCAAGTGGTGGCGGTGTAGTGATGGTGGTAGTGGGTACAGGTAGCTGGTGCAGGTGGTGGTAGTGGTAGTGGGTGCAAGTAGCTGGTGCAGGTGGTGGTAATGGGTACAGGAGGCTGATGCAGGTGGGGGTAGTGATAGTGGTAGTGGGCGCAGGTGACTGGTGCAGGTGGTGATGGTGGTAGTGATGATGGTAGTGGGTGCAAGTAGCTGGTGCAGGTGGTGGTGGTGGTGGTGGAAGTGATGATGGTAGTGATGATGGTAGTGATGGTGGCAGTGGGTGCAGGTGGCTGGTGCAGGTGGTGGTGGTAGTGATAGCGGTAGTGGGTGCAGATAGCTAGTGCAGGTGGTGATGGTGGTAGTGGGTGCAGGTGGTGGTGGTGGTAGTGATGGTGGTAGTGGGTGCAGGTGACTGGTGTAGGTGGTGGTGGTGGTAGTGATGGTGGTAGTGGGTGCAGGAGGCTGGTGCAGGTGGTGGTGGTGGTGGTTGTAGTGATGGTGGTAGTAGGTGAAGGTGGTGGTGGTGGTGGTAGTGATGGTGGTAGTGGATGCAGGTGGCTGGTGTGTACTCGTTATCTCTAAAAGGAGTGATTCTTGGCCCTATTTTTTGCCTGTGTGCGTGTTTACGTCTGCACACATTCAGTGTTCCCCTTTCTCCTGGACCAGCTTTCCTCGCGACCATCTTTACATCTTTCTTCTTTACTGATGTTGCTACCAGTGATCTTCTCAACCACCTTTACATGTTTCTTACACTGTTGCAAACACTGCATCCACTGGGACTTCCTTTCTACCCTGTGATTGTTCGTGTTCGTACCCACCTCTTTATTACTACGGGGGTTGAGTCTTGGCTCCTGGGTTCGTAACCTACTTTTAAAACCTAGTCTGTTGCGCTTTTCAACCCCCTTCAGCCCTCAGTTTCGAAGTATTTAACATCTTACAGCGTGTATAAGCACTTCTGTAATCTCTTAAGAGCATTATTATTTATTACTATTATATTACAAAAAATAAGCAGTAAATCCTTATGGGTAGGTGCAAAATTGGTGACCAAGGCTAGTTTTAGTCAGGAAAGTCAAAGAGGGCTTTTCAGCGAGGAGGTCAGTTAGAGTGAGAGAGTCAGGGTTTTGGTAATGCCAGAAGGGAGGGAATCATATATACCCTCTGATAATTATGATAGTCTAATAAAATATAGTAATCTGATAGCCTAACCTGACAGTCTTCAGAATTTTGTCAGTCGTTTCTTCATTTACTGTGTGAGGCGCGAGTGTGCAAATCAACAGGAGTTGAGGTTTCCCAAAACCGACAGGAATGGGAAGGTAATGGTCAAGAGCCGAATTGTAATTTGAAAGAAAGCAATTTGTTGAGTTCTAACTCGGACCAACGTTGTTGACAGTTATTTTGAGTACTGGAAAGTGGTTCGAGAAAGCAATACCCCCTGATGAAGATAGCATATTCGTTCACTGTGGTTTGAAGACAATCCTGTTGATGTGCCTTAAGCTGGAGTTTGTTGACGTTCAGCTCAGATTTTATTTCATCGTGAAAATGCCTGTATGGCCTCGATCTTTTCCAAATTCGGGGGGAAAAGCAGGTACCGGGATTAAAAAGGTGGAAAAGTAAAAGGGAGCAAATATGGAAGAAACAGTGACAGTAGCTGCCAAGATCGGAAGAGGCTGTTAGATTTTAACTTTCTCCTGAGATGGAAGTGTCTTTGTTGACACTCCGGTATTATTAAAATCCTAAGCAAGCGCTAAACCCTTACCAGTTGGATTATTATAATCATAAGTAAGCGTTAAACCCTTACAGATAAAATCTAACAGCCTCTTCCTATCTTGGCAGCTGCAGCCAATGTCTCTCCCATATTTGCTCCATTTTCCTTTTGGAACCTCAGTCGACAACCTTCAGTAATATTATTGTAAGCAGATGCCAGATGGCTACCCGGTATTCACCGAAGGACCATGGAATGATCAATTTTCCATCGTGAGGAATAACACAACCAATATCACACTACCAACCCTGTTGATCCAAATCATATTAACATACACAATGATGTCCACACAGTACCAGTCTGTTGCAACATATATTAAGATCAAAATATAATTCATATACCAAATTGTTACAATATTTAAATGTCGAATATAGCAAGCTATAGCATTCTAGTAAACTATTTCATTTGTCTCACTGTCTGGTAATTATAAGTTCAAGGCTGCCTGAAGTGTTGTGCCTGACAAGACGACGTCCAGTGCCACTTGCATATACTCTACTCCACTATATAGAAATTATGGTATTCCTTGTTTTGTATGTTGGGAACACGTCTTGACGTTTCTCTTTATCATTTAATTCCTCACATGACAAATTTCTCAGAACAGTGTGTGAAGGTGACACTGTAACCTCAGTCAGCACTCACTGTAACTTGACTCAGCACTCACACACTGTAACCTGACTCAACACTCACACACTGTAACTTGACTCAGCACACACTGTAACCTGACTCAGCACTCACATACTGTAACCTGACTCAGCACTCACACATAGTGCTGTCCTCGCTAAGTCTACACCTGGAGTCAGGGATACTTAGATGTCTGCATAATAAGGCATGACATGTATGACATAAACCGAACCAGGCCCAGGATGTATCCCTGTGGGACACCACTCATCACTGGACCAGCACTCTCCTGCTGGACCAGCACTCTTCTGTTGGATCAACACTCCTGCTGGACCAGCACTCTCCTGATGGACCAGCACTCTCCTGCTGGACCAGCACTCTCCTGATGGACCAGCACTCTCCTGCTGAACCAGCACTCTCCTGCTGGACCAGCACTCTCCTGCTGGCCCAGCACTCTCCTGATGGACCAGCACACTCCTGCTGGACCAGCACTCTCCTGCTGAACCAGCACTCTCCTGCTGGACCAGCACTATCCTGCTGGACCAGCACTCTCCTGCTGGACCAGCACTCTCCTGCTGGACCAGCACTCTCCTGTTGGATCAACACTCTCCTGATGGACCAGCACTCTCCTGCTGAACCAGCACTCTCCTGCTGGACCAGCACTCTCCTGCTGGACCAGCACTCTCCTACTGGACCAAAACTCTCCTGATGGACCAACACTCTCCTGCTGGACCAACACTCTCCTGATGGACCAACACTCTCCTGATGGACCAACACTCCTGCTGGACCAACACTCTCCTGATGGACCAACACTCTCCTGATGGACCAACACTCTCCTGCTGGACCAGCACTCTCCTGCTGGACCAGCACTCTCCTGATGAACCAGCACTATCCTGCTGGACCAGCACTCTCCTGCTGGACCAGCACTCTCCTACTGGACCAAAACTCTCCTTATGGACCAACACTCTCCTGCTGGACCAACACTCTCCTGCTGGACCAACACTCTCCTGATGGACCAACACTCTCCTGATGGACCAACACTCTCCTGATGGACCAACACTCTCCTGTTGGACCAGCACTCTCCTGATGAACCAGCACTATCCTGCTGGACCAGCACTCTCCTGATGGACCAGCACTCTCCTGATGGACCAGCACTCTCCTGATGGACCAGCACTCTCCTGATGGACCAGCACTCTCCTGCTGGCCCAGCACTCTCCTGATGGACCAGCACTCTCCTGCTGGGCCAACACTCTCCTGATGGACCAGCACTCTCCTGATGGACCAGCACTCTCCTGCTGGGCCAACACTCTCCTGATGGACCAGCACTCTCCTGCTGGACCAGCACTCTCCTGATGGACCAGCACTCTCCTGATGGACCAACACTCTCCTGCTGGACCAGCACTCTCCTGATGGACCAGCATTCTCCTGATGGACCAGCACTTTCCTGATGGACCAGCACTCTCCTGCTGGGCCAGCACTCTCCTGATGGACCAGCACTCTCCTGATGGACCAGCACTCTCCTGATGGACCAGCACTCTCCTGATGGACCAGCACTCTCCTGCTGAACCAGCACTCTCCTGATGGACCAGCACTCTCCTGCTGGACCAGCACTCTCCTGATGGACCAGCACTCTCCTGCTGGGCCAGCACTCTCTTGATGGACCAGCACTCTCCAGCTGGACCAGCACTCTCCTGATGGACCAGCACTCTCCTGCTGGGCCAGCACTCTCCTGATGGACCAGCACTCTCCAGCTGGACCAGCACTCTCCTGCTGGACCAGCACTCTCCTGATGGACCAGCACTCTCCTGCTGGGCCAGCACTCTCCTGATGGACCAGCACTCTCCAGCTGGACCAGCACTCTCCTGTTGGTTATTTACTCTCCAGATATTCACGCAGTCGCAAGTTAAATTGTCATTATAGTCATAAATAAGCGCTAAACCCTCAAGGGTCGTCTTAAGCGCTGGGAAAGAGAGCATTCGTATATTCTGTCATGGTCATCTCTTTCTCTCTCTATCCCTTCATCCTACCCTCGAGTCCATACCCTGGGTTATCCTGGGTGACTCCCACACCCTCCCTTTTCCCTCCTCCCTCCCTTCTCCCTCCCAAACTCCATCCCTCCCTCCCACACACCGCCATCACGGCGCACCTCCATAATCCTACGGCAGAAAATGGAACCTGCCCAAAGCCTGCTGACTATCGTTATAAAACTCAGGGTTCAGAAAACCTCACTTTCTTAGTTCTGGCTGCCACCACCAGGTCCTCATTACTGGCTAAGTGGGTTGAAAGTCTATCAACTACCCAAGGATACTCCAGTCACCAACACACGGATTAACATCACCTCACAACATGTATACACTGAGATATACACCTCACAGTGTGTACATCCTCTTGTTAGGCTTTAAATATTGATGTTTATTTAAGTACTCAGGGATAAGGCACTCATATTACATAGTAGTAGTAATAGTAGTAGTAGTAGTAGTATCATTTAATATTATTATTATTATTATTATTATTATTATTATTACTAATTTACCAATATTTGTTTATTTTTCTAATATTTTAAGAAGACAAGTGATACAGTTTTCAATAGAGATCCCGTTGTTTACCTGTGACGTCATGAGCCAGACTCAAGGCCACCAACTCCAGGATTTTTACAGTTTTTATTCGCTATTTTAAGGCCAACGAAAAAAACTCGCCATGATGAAAACTCTCAGTTAATTCAGCGTGGGGTTGTAGGGCTGGTGATGGTGGTTGATGGTTGTAGGACTGGTGATGGTGGTTGATGGTTGTAGGGCTGGTGATGGTGGTTGATGGTTGTAGGGCTGGTGATGGTGGTTGATGGTTGTAGGGCTGGTGATGGTGGTTGATGGTTGTAGGGCTGGTGATGGTGGTTGATGGTTGTAGGACTGGTGATGGTGGTTGATGGTTGTAGGGCTGGTGATGGTGGTTGATGGTTGTAGGGCTGGTGATGGTGGTTGATGGTTGTAGGACTGGTGATGGTGGTTGATGGTTGTAGGGCTGGTGATGGTGGTTGATGGTTGTAGGGCTGGTGATGGTGGTTGATGGTTGTAGGGCTGGTGATGGTGGTTGATGGTTGTAGGGCTGGTGATGGTGGTTGATGGTTGTAGGGCTGGTGATGGTGGTTGATGGTTGTAGGGCTGGTGATGGTGGTTGATGGTTGTAGGGCTGGTGATGGTGGTTGATGGTTGTAGGGCTGGTGATGGTGGTTGATGGTTGTAGGGCTGGTGATGGTGGTTGATGGTTGTAGGGCTGGTGATGGTGGTTGATGGTTGTAGGGCTGGTGATGGTGGTTGATGGTTGTAGGGCTGGTGATGGTGGTTGATGGTTGTAGGGCTGGTGATGGTGGTTGATGGTTGTAGGGCTGGTGATGGTGGTTGATGGTTGTAGGGCTGGTGATGGTGGTTGATGGTTGTAGGGCTGGTGATGGTGGTTGATGGTTGTAGGGTTGGTGATGGTTGATGGTTGTAGGGCTGGTGATGGTGGTTAATGGTTGTAGGGCTGGTGCTGGTTGATGGTTGTAGGGCTGGTGATGGTGGTTGATGGTTGTAGGGCTGGTGATGGTGGTTGATGGTTGTAGGGCTGGTGATGGTGGTTGATGGTTGTAGGGCTGGTGATGGTGGTTGATGGTTGTAGGGCTGGTGATGGTGGTTGATGGTTGTAGGGCTGGTGATGGTGGTTGATGGTTGTAGGACTGGTGATGGTGGTTGATGGTTGTAGGGCTGGTGATGGTGGTTGATGGTTGTAGGGCTGGTGATGGTGGTTGATGGTTGTAGGGCTGGTGATGGTGGTTGATGGTTGTAGGGTTGGTGATGGTGGTTGATGGTTGTAGGGCTGGTGATGGTGGTTAATGGTTGTAGGGCTGGTGATGGTAGTTGATAGTTGTAGGGCTGGTGATGGTGGTTGATGGTTGTAGGGCTGGTGCTGGTGGTTGATGGTTGTAGGGTTGGTGATGGTGGTTGATGGTTGTAGGACTGGTGATGGTGGTTGATGGTTGTAGGGCTGGTGATGGTGGTTGATGGTTGTAGGGCTGGTGATGGTGGTTGATGGTTGTAGGGCTGGTGATGGTGGTTGATGGTTGTAGGGCTGGTGATGGTGGTTGATGGTTGTAGGGCTGGTGATGGTGGTTGATGGTTGTAGGGCTGGTGATGGTGGTTGATGGTTGTAGGGCTGGTGATGGTGGTTGATGGTAGTAGGGGCGGTGATGGTGGTTGATGGTTGTAGGGTAGGGTGGTGCTGGTGGTTGATGGTTGTAGGGCTGGTGATGGTGGTTGATGGTTGTAGGGCTGGTGATGGTGGTTGATGGTTGTAGGGCTGGTGATGGTGGTTGATGGTTGTAGGACTGGTGATGGTGGTTGATGGTTGTAGGGCTGGTGATGGTGATGTTGATGGTGATGTATGGGTAGGGCTGGTGATGGTGGTTGATGGTTGTAGGACTGGTGATGGTGGTTGATGGTTGTAGGGCTGGTGATGGTGGTTGATGGTTGTAGGGCTGGTGATGGTGGTTGATGGTTGTAGGGCTGGTGATGGTGGTTGATGGTTGTAGGGCTGGTGATGGTGGTTGATGGTTGTAGGGCTGGTGCTGGTGGTTGATGGTTGTAGGGTTGGTGATGGTGGTTGATGGTTGTAGGACTGGTGATGGTGGTTGATGGTTGTAGGGCTGGTGATGGTGGTTGATGGTTGTAGGGCTGGTGATGGTGGTTGATGGTTGTAGGGCTGGTGATGGTGGTTGATGGTTGTAGGGTTGGTGATGGTGGTTGATGGTTGTAGGGGTGGTGATGGTGGTTGATGGTTGTAGGGTTGGTGATGGTGGTTGATGGCTGTAGGACTGGCGATGGTGGTTGATGGTTGTAGGGCTGGTGATGGTGGTTGATGGTTGTAGGGCTGGTGATGGTGGTTGATGGTTGTAGGGCTGGTGATGGTGGTTGATGGTTGTAGGGCTGGTGATGGTGGTTGATGGTTGTAGGGCTGGTGATGGTGGTTGATGGTTGTAGGGCTGGTGATGGTGGTTGATGGTTGTAGGGCTGGTGATGGTGGTTGATGGTTGTAGGGCTGGTGATGGTGGTTGATGGTAGGGCTGGTGATGGTGGTTGATGGTTGTAGGGCTGGTGATGGTGGTTGATGGTTGTAGGGCTGGTGATGGTGGTTGATGGTTGTAGGGCTGGTGATGGTGGTGGTGGTTATAGGGCTGGTGATGGTGGTTGATGGTTGTAGGGCTGGTGATGGTGGTTTATGGTTGTAGGGCTGGTGATGGTAGTTGATAGTTGTAGGGCTGGTGATGGTGGTTGATGGTTGTAGGGCTGGTGATGGTGGTTGATGGTTAGTGGTGAGGTGGTTGATGGCTGGGGCTGGTGATGGTGGTTGATGGTTGTAGGGCTGGTGATGGTGGTTGATGGTTGTAGGGCTGGTGATGGTGGTTGATGGTTGTAGGGCTGGTGATGGTGGTTGATGGTTGTAGGGCTGGTGATGGTGGTTGATGGTTGTAGGGCTGGTGATGGTGGTTGATGGTTGTAGGGCTGGTGATGGTGGTTGATGGTTGTAGGGTTGGTGATGGTGGTTGATGGTTGTAGGGCTGGTGATGGTGGTTGATGGTTGTAGGGCTGGTGATGGTGGTTGATGGTTGTAGGGCTGGTGATGGTGGTTGATGGTTGTAGGGCTGGTGATGGTGGTTGATGGTTGTAGGGCTGGTGCTGGTGGTTGATGGTTGTAGGGCTGGTGATGGTGGTTGATGGTTGTAGGGCTGGTGATGGTGGTGATGGTTGTAGGGCTGGTGATGGTGGTTGATTGTTGTAGGGCTGGTGATGGTGGTTGATGGTTGTAGGGCTGGTGATGGTGGTTGATGGTTGTAGGGCTGGTGATGGTGGTTGATGGTTGTAGGGCTGGTGATGGTGGTTGATGGTTGTAGGGCTGGTGATGGTGGTTGATGGTTGTAGGGCTGGTGATGGTGGTTGATGGTTGTAGGGCTGGTGATGGTGGTTGATGGTTGTAGGGCTGGTGATGGTGGTTGATGGTTGTAGGGCTGGCGATGGTGGTTGATGGTTGTAGGGCTGGTGATGGTGGTTGATGGTTGTAGGGCTGGTGATGGTGGTTGATGGTTGTAGGGCTGGTGATGGTGGTTGATGGTTGTAGGGCTGGTGATGGTGGTTGATGGTTGTAGGGCTGGTGATGGTGGTTGATGGTTGTAGGGCTGGTGATGGTGGTTGATGATTGTAGGGCTGGTGATGGTGGTTGATGGTTGTAAGGCTGGTGGTGGTTGATGGTTGTAGGGCTGGTGATGGTTGATTGTTGTAGGGCTGGTGATTGTGGTTGATGGTTGTAGGGCTGGTGATGGCGGTTGATGGTTGTAGGGCTGGTGATGGTGGTTGATGGTAGTAGGGGCGGTGATGGTGGTTGATGGTTGTAGGGTTGGTGATGGTGGTTGATGGTTGTAGGACTGGTGATGGTGGTTGATGGTTGTAGGGCTGGTGATGGTGGTTGATGGTTGTAGGGCTGGTGATGGTGGTTGATGGTTGTAGGGCTGGTGATGGTGGTTGATGGTTGTAGGGCTGGTGATGGTGGTTGATGGTTGTAGGGGTGGTGATGGTGGTTGATGGTTGTAGGGCTGGTGATGGTGGTTGATGGTTGTAGGACTGGTGATGGTGGTTGATGGTTGTAGGGCTGGTGATGGTGGTTGATGGTTGTAGGGCTGGTGATGGTGGTTGATGGTTGTAGGGCTGGTGATGGTGGTTGATGGTTGTAGGGCTGGTGATGGTGGTTGATGGTTGTAGGACTGGTGATGGTGGTTGATGGTTGTATGGCTGGTGATGGTGGTTGATGGTTGTAGGGTTGGTGATGGTGGTTGATGGCTGTAGGACTGGTGAAGGTGGTTGATGGCTGTAGGGCTGGTGATGGTTGCAGGGCTGGTGATGGTTGGAGGGCTGGTGATGGTGGTTGATGGCTGTAGGGCTGGTTATGGTGGTTGATGGTTGTAGGGCTGGTGATGGTAGTTGATGGTTGTAGGGCTGGTGATGGTGGTTGATGGTTGTAGGGCTGGTGATGGTGGTTGATGGTTGTAGGGCTGTTGGTGGTTGATGGTTGTAGTTGATGGTTGAAGGGCTGGTGATGGTGGTTGATGGTTGTAGGGCTGGTGATGGTTGCAGGGCTGGTGATGATTGCAGGGCTGGCGATGGTTGCAGGGCTGGTGATGGTGGTTGATGGCTGTAGGGCTGGTTATGGTGGTTGATGGTTGTAGGGCTGGTGATGGTGGTTGATGGTTGTAGGGCTGGTGATGGTGGTTGATGGTTGTAGGACTGGTGATGGTGGTTGATGGTTGTAGGGCTGGTGATGGTGGTTGATGGTTGTAGGGCTGGTGATGGTGGTTGATGGTTGTAAAGCTGGCGATGGTGGTTGATGGTTGTAGGACTGGTGATGGTGGTTGATGGTTGTAGGACTGGTGATGGTGGTTGATGGTTGTAGGGCTGGTGATGGTGGTTGATGGTTGTATGACTGGTGATGGTGGTTGATGGTTGTAGGGCTGGTGATGGTGGTTGATGGTTGTAGGGCTGGTGATGGTGGTTGATGGTTGTAGGGCTGGTGATGGTGGTTGATGGTTGTAGGGCTGGTGATGGTGGTTGATGGTTGTAGGACTGGTGATGGTGGTTGATGGTTGTAGGGCTGGTGATGGTGGTTGATGGTTGTAGGGCTGGTGATGGTGGTTGATGGTTGTAGGGCTGGTGATGGTGGTTGATGGTTGTAGGGCTGGTGATGGTGGTTGATGGTTGTAGGGCTGGTGATGGTGGTTGATGGTTGTAGGGCTGGTGATGGTGGTTGATGGTTGTAGGGCTGGTGATGGTGGTTGATGGTTGTAGGGCTGGTGATGGTGGTTGATGGTTGTAGGGCTGGTGATGGTGGTTGATGGTTGTTGGGCTGGTGATGGTGGTTGATGGTTGTAGGGCTGGTGATGGTGGTTGATGGTTGTAGGGCTGGTGATGGTGGTTGATGGTTGTAGGGCTGGTGATGGTGGTTGATGGTTGTAAGGCTGGTGGTGGTTGATGGTTGTAGGGCTGGTGATGGTTGATGGTTGTAGGGCTGGTGATTATGGTTGATGGTTGTAGGGCTGGTGATTGTGGTTGATGGTTGTAGGGCTGGTGATGGCGGTTGATGGTTGTAGGGCTGGTGATGGTGGTTGATGGTTGTAGGGCTGGTGATGGTGGTTGATGGTTGTAGGGCTGGTGATGGTGGTTGATGGTTGTAGGGCTGGTGATGGTGGTTGATGGTTGTAGGGCTGGTGATGGTGGTTGATGGTTGTAGGGCTGGTGATGGTGGTTGATGGTTGTAGGGCTGGTGATGGTGGTTGATGGTTGTAGGGCTGGTGATGGTGGTTGATGGTTGTAGGACTGGTGATGGTGGTTGATGGTTGTAGGGCTGGTGATGGTGGTTGATGGTGGTGATGGTGGTTGATGGTTGTAGGGCTGGTGATGGTGGTTGTGGTTGTAGGGCTGGTGATGGTGAGATGACTGGTGATGGTGGTTGATGGTTGTAGGGCTGGTGATGGTGGTTGATGGTTGTAGGGTGATGGTGGTTGATGGTTGTAGGGCTGGTGATGGTGGTTGATGGTTGTAGGGCTGGTGATGGTGGTTGATGGTTGTAGGGCTGGTGATGGTGGTTGATGGTTGTAGGGCTGGTGATGGTGGTTGATGGTTGTAGGGCTGGTGATGGTGGTGGTTGATAGTTGTAGGGCTGGTGATGGTGGTTGATGGTTGTAGGGCTGGTGATGGTGGTTGATGATTGTAGGGCTGGTGATGGTGGTTGATGGTTGTAGGGCTGGTGATGGTGGGTTGTAGGGCTGGTGATGCTGGTGATGGTTGCATGGCTGGTGATGGTGGTTGATTGTTGTAGGGCTGGTGATGGTGATTGATGGTTGTAGGGCTGGTGATGGTGGTTGATCGTTGTAGGGCTGGTGATGGTGGTTGATGGTTGTAGGGCTGGTGATGGTGGTTGGTGGTTGTAGGGGTGATGGTGGTTGATGGTTGTAGGGCTGGTGATGGTGGTTGATGGTTGTAGGGCTGGTGATGGTGGTTGATGGTTGTAGGGCTGGTGATGGTGGTTGATGGTTGTAGGGCTGGTGATGGTGGTTGATGGTTGTAGGGCTGGTGATGGTGGTTGATGGTTGTAGGGCTGGTGATGGTGGTTGATGGTTGTAGGGCTGGTGATGGTGGTTGATGGTTGTAGGGCTGGTGATGGTGGTTGATGGTTGTAGGGCTGGTGATGGTGGTTGATGGTTGTAGGGCTGGTGATGGTGGTTGATGGTTGTAGGGCTGGTGATGGTGGTTGATGGTTGTAGGGCTGGTGATGGTGGTTGATGGTTGTAGGGCTGGTGATGGTGGTTGATGGTTGTAGGGCTGGTGATGGTGGTTGATGGTTGTAGGGCTGGTGATGGTGGTTGATGGTTGTAGGGCTGGTGATGGTGGTTGATGGTTGTAGGGCTGGTGATGGTGGTTGATGGTTGTAGGGGTGGTGATGGTTGATGGGTGTAGGGCGGGTGATGGTGGTTGATGGTTGTAGGGCTGGTGATGGTGGTTGATGGTTGTAGGGCTGGTGATGGTGGTTGATGGTTGTAGGGCTGGTGATGGTGGTTGATGGTTGTTGTGAGGGGTTGATGGTTGTAGGGCTGGTGATGGTGATTGATGGTTGTAGGGCTGGTGATGGTGGTTGATGGTTGTAGGGTTGGTGATAGTGGTTGATGGTTGTAGGGGTGGTGATGGTGGTTGATGGTTGCAGGGTTGGTGATGGTGGTTGATGGCTGTAGGGCTGGTGATGGTTGCAGGGCTGGTGATGGTGGTTGATGGTTGTAGGGCTGGTGATGGTGGTTGATGGTTGTAGGGCTGGTGATGGTGGTTGATGGTTGTAGGGCTGGTGATGGTGGTTGATGGTTGTAGGGCTGGTGATGGTGGTTGATGGTTGTAGGGCTGGTGATGGTGGTTGATGGTTGTAGGGCTGGTGATGGTGGTTGATGGTTGTAAGGCTGGTGGTGGTTGATGGTTGTAGGGCTGGTGATGGTTGATGGTTGTAGGGCTGGTGATTATGGTTGATGGTTGTAGGGCTGGTGATGGTTGCAGGGCTGGTGATGGTTGCAGGGCTGGTGATGGTGGTTGATGGCTGTAGGGCTGGTTATGGTGGTTGATGGTTGTAGGGCTGGTGATGGTAGTTGATGGTTGTAGGGCTGGTGATGGTGGTTGATGGTTGTAGGGCTGGTGCTGGTGGTTGATGGTTGTAGGGCTGGTGATGGTGGTTGATGGTTGTAGGGCTGGTGATGGTGGTTGATGGTTGTAGGGCTGGTGATGGTGGTTGATTGTTGTAGGGGTGATGGTGGTTGATGGTTGTAGGGCTGGTGATGGTGGTTGATGGTTGTAGGGCTGGTGATGGTGGTTGATGGTTGTAGGGGTGGTGATGGTGGTTGATGGTTGTAGGGCTGGTGATGGTGGTTGATGGTTGTAGGTCTGGTGTTGGTGGTTGATGGTTGTAGGGCTGGTGATGGTGGTTGATGGTTGTAGGGCTGGTGATGGTGGTTGATGGTTGTAGGGCTGGTGATGGTGGTTGATGGTTGTAGGGCTGGTGATGGTGGTTGATGGTTGTAGGGCTGGTGATGGTGGTTGATGGTTGTAGGGCTGGTGATGGTGGTTGATGGTTGTAGGGCTGGTGATGGTGGTTGATGGTTGTAGGGCTGGTGATGGTGGTTGATGGTTGTAGGGCTGGTGATGGTGGTTGATGGTTGTAGGGCTGGTGATGGTGGTTGATGGTTGTAGGGCTGGTGATGGTGGTTGATGGTTGTATGGCTGGTGATGGTGGTTGATGGTTGTAGGGCTGGTGATGGTGGTTGATGGTTGTAGGGCTGGTGATGGTGGTTGATGGTTGTAGGGCTGGTGATGGTGGTTGATGGTTGTAGGGCTGGTGATGGTGGATGATGGTTGTAGGGTTGGTGATGGTGGTTGATGGTTGTAGGGTAGGGCTGGTGATGGTGGTTGATGGTTGTAGGGCTGGTGATGGTGGTTGATGGTTGTAGGGCTGGTGATGGTGGTTGATGGTTGTACGGCTGGTGATGGTGGTTGATGGTTGTAGGGCTGGTGATGGTGGTTGATGGTTGTAGGGCTGGTGATGGTGGTTGATGGTTGTAGGGCTGGTGATGGTGGTTGATGGTTGTAGGGCTGGTGATGGTGGTTGATGGTTGTAGGGCTGGTGATGGTGGTTGATGGTTGTAGGGCTGGTGATGGTGGTTGATTGTTGTAGGGCTGGTGATGGTGGTTGATGGTTGTAGGGCTGGTGATGGTGGTTGATGGTTGTAGGGCTGGTGATGGTGGTTGATGGTTGTAGTGATGGTGATGGTGGTTGATGGTTGGAGGGCTGGTGATGGTGGTTGATGGCTGTAGGGCTGGTTATGGTGGTTGATGGTTGTAGGGCTGGTGATGGTGGTTGATGGTTGTAGGGCTGGTGATGGTGGTTGATGGTTGTAGGGCTGGTGATGGTGGTTGATGGTTGTAGGGGTGGTGATGGTGGTTGATGGTTGTAGGGTTGGTGATGGTGGTTGATGGCTGTAGGACTGGTGAAGGTGGTTGATGGCTGTAGGGCTGGTGATGGTTGCAGAGCTGGTGATGGTGGTTGATGGTTGTATGGCTGGTGATGGTGGTTGATGGTTGTAGGGCTGGTGATGGTGGTTGATGGTTGTAGGGCTGGTGATGGTGGTTGATGGTTAGGGCTGGTGATGGTGGTTGATGGTTGTAGGGTGGTGATGGTGGTTGATGGTTGTAGGGCTGGTGATGGTGGTTGATGGTTGTAGGGCTGGTGATGGTGGTTGATGGTTGTAGGGCTGGTGATGGTGGTTGATGGTTGTAAGGCTGGTGGTGGTTGATGGTTGTAGGGCTGGTGATGGTGGTTGATGGTTGTAGGGCTGGTGATGGCGGTTGATGGTTGTAGGGCTGGTGATGGTGGTTGATGGTTGTAGGGCTGGTGATGGCGGTTGATGGTTGTAGGGCTGGTGATGGTGGTTGATGGTTGTAGGGCTGGTGATGGTGGTTGATGGTTGTAGGGCTGGTGATGGTTGCAGGGCTGATGGTTGATGGTTGTAGGGCTGGTGATGGTGGTTGATGGTTGTAGGGCTGGTTATGGTGGTTGATGGTTGTAGGGCTGGTGATGGTGGTTGATGGTTGTAGGGGTGATGGTGGTTGATGGCTGTAGGGCTGGTTATGGTGGTTGATGGTTGTATGGTGATGGTGGTTGATGGTTGTAGGGCTGGTGATGGTGGTTGATGGTTGTAGGGCTGGTGATGGTGGTTAATGGTTGTAGGGCTGGTGATGGTGGTTGATGGTTGTAGGGCTGGTGATGGTGGTTAATGGTTGTAGGGCTGGTGATGGTGGTTGATGGTTGTAGGGCTGGTGATGGTGGTTGATGGTTGTAGGGCTGGTGATGGTGGTTGATGGTTGTAGGGCTGGTGATGATGGTTGATGGTTGTAGGGCTGGTGATGGTGGTTGATGGTTGTAGGGCTGGTGATGGTGGTTGATGGTTGTAGGGATGGTGATGGTGGTTAATGGTTGTAGAGCTGGTGATGGTGGTTGATGGTTGTAGGGCTGGTGATGGTGGTTGATGGTTGTAGGGCTGGTGATGGTGGTTGATGGTTGTAGGGCTGGTGATGGTGGTTGATGGTTGTAGGGCTGGTGATGGTGGTTGATGGTTGTAGGGCTGGTGATGGTGGTTGATGGTTGTAGGGCTGGTGATGGTGGTTGATGGTTGTAGGGCTGGTGATGGTGGTTGATGATTGTAGGGCTGGTGATGGTGGTTGATGGTTGTAGGGCTGGTGATGGTGGTTGATGATTGTAGGGCTGGTGATGGTGGTTGATGGTTGTAAGGCTGGTGGTGGTGATGGTGTAGTTGATGGTTTGATAGGGCTGGTGATGGTGGTTGATGGTTGAAGGGCTGGTGATGGTGGTTGATGGTTGTAGGGTTGGTGATGGTGGTTGATGGTTGTAGGGGTGGTGATGGTGGTTGATGGTTGTAGGACTGGTGATGGTGGTTGATGGGGCTGGTGATATGGTTGTAGGGCTGGTGATGGTGGTTGATGGTTGTATGGCTGGTGATGGTGGTTGATGGTTGTAGGGCTGGTGATGGTGGTTGATGGTTGTAGGGCTGGTGATGGTGGTTGATGGTTGTAGGGCTGGTGATGGTGGTTGATGGTTGTAGGGCTGGTGATGGTGGTTGATGGTTGTAGGGCTGGTGATGGTGGTTGATGGTTGTAGGGCTGGTGATGGTGGTTGATGGTTGTAGGGCTGGTGATGGTGGTTGATGGTTGTAGGGCTGGTGATGGTGGTTGATGGTTGTAGGGCTGGTGATGGTGGTTGATGGTTGTAGGGCTGGTGATGGTGGTTGATGGTTGTAGGGCTGGTGATGGTGGTTGATGGTTGTAGGGCTGGTGATGGTGGTTGATGGTTGTAGGGCTGGTGATGGTGGGGCTGGTGATGGTTGATAGGGCTGGTGATGGTGGTTGATGGTTGTAGGGCTGGTGATGGTGGGTTGATGGTGATGTAGGGTAGGGCTGGTGATGGTGGTTGATGGTTGTAGGGCTGGTGATGGTGGTTGATGGTTGTAGGGCTGGTGATGGTGGTTGATGGTTGTAGGGCTGGTGATGGTGGTTGATGGTTGTAGGGCTGGTGATGGTGGTTGATGGTTGTAGGGCTGGTGATGGTGGTTGATGGCTGTAGGACTGGCGATGGTGGTTGATGGTTGTAGGGCTGGTGATGGTGGTTGATGGTTGTAGGGCTAGTGATGGTGGTTGATGGTTGTAGGGGTGGTGATGGTGGTTGATGGCTGTAGGGTTGGTGATGGTGGTTGATGGCTGTAGGACTGGTGAAGGTGGTTGGTGGCTGTAGGGCTGGTGATGGTTGCATGGCTGGTGATGGTGGTTGATTGTTGTAGGGCTGGTGATGGTGATTGATGGTTGTAGGGCTGGTGATGGTGGTTGATCGTTGTAGGGCTGGTGATGGTGGTTGATGGTTGTAGGGCTGGTGATGGTGGTTGATGGTTGTAGGGCTGGTGATGGTGGTTGATGGTTGTAGGGCTGGTGATGGTGGTTGATGGTTGTAGGGCTGGTGATGGTGGTTGATGGTTGTAGTGGTGTAGGGCTGGTGATGGCGGTTGATGGTTGTAGGGCTGGTGATGGCGGTTGATGGTTGTAGGGCTGGTGATGGTGGTTGATGGTAGTAGGGGCGGTGATGGTGGTTGATGGTTGTAGGGTTGGTGATGGTGGTTGATGGTTGTAGGACTGGTGATGGTGGTTGATGGTTGTATGGCTGGTGATGGTGGTTGATGGTTGTAGGGCTGGTGATGGTGGTTGATGGTTGTACGGCTAGTGATGGTGGTTGATGGTTGTAGGGCTGGTGATGGTGGTTGATGGTTGTAGGGCTGGTGATGGTGGTTGATGGTTGTAGGGCTGGTGATGGTGGATGATGGTTGTAGGGTTGGTGATGGTGGTTGATGGTTGTAGGACTGGTGATGGTGGTTGATAGTTGTAGGGCTGGTGATGGTGGTTGATGGTTGTAGGGCTGGTGATGGTGGTTGATGGTTGTAGGGCTGGTGATGGTGGTTGATGGTTGTAGGGCTGGTGATGGTGGTTGATGATTATAGGGCTGGTGATGGTGGTTGATGGTTGTAGGGCTGGTGATGGTGGTTGATGATTGTAGGGCTGGTGATGGTGGTTGATGGTAGTAGGGGCGGTCATGGTGGTTGATGGTTGTAGGGTTGGTGATGGTGGTTGATGGTTGTAGGACTGGTGATGGTGGTTGATGGTTGTATGGCTGGTGATGGTGGTTGATGGTTGTAGGGCTGGTGATGGTGGTTGATGGTTGTAGGGCTAGTGATGGTGGTTGATGGTTGAAGGGCTGGTGATGGTGGTTGATGGTTGTAGGGCTGGTGATGGTGGTTGATGGTTGTAGGGCTGGTGATGGTGGTTGATGGTTGTAGGGGTGGTGATGGTGGTTGATGGTTGTAGGGTTGGTGATGGGGGTTGATGGTTGTAGGACTGGTGATGGTGGTTGATGGTTGTAGGGCTGGTGATGGTGGTTGATGGTTGTAGGGCTGGTGATGGTGGTTGATGGTTGTAGGGCTGGTGATGGTGGTTGATGGTTGTAGGGCTGGTGATGGTGATTGATGATTATCGGGCTGGTGATGGTGATTGATGGTTGTAGGGCTGGTGATGGTGGTTGATGGTTGTAGGGTTTGTGATAGTGGTTGATGGTTGATGGTTGATGTAGGGGCTGGTGATGGTGGTTGATGGTTGTAGGGCTGGTGATGGTGGTTGATGGTTGTAGGGCTGGTGATGGTGGTTGATGGTTGTAGGGCTGGTGATGGTGGTTGATGGTTGTAGGGCTGGTGATGGTGATTGATGGTTGTAGGGCTGGTGATGGTGATTGATGATTATAGGGCTGGTGATGGTGGTTGATGGTTGTAGGGCTGGTGATGGTGGTTGATGGTTGTAGGGTTGGTGATGGGGTTGATGGTTGTAGGACTGGTGATGGTGGTTGATGGTTGTAGGGCTTGTGGTGGTTGATGGTTGTAGGGCTGGTGATGGTGGTTGATGGTTGTAGGGCTGGTGATGGTGGTTGATGGTTGTAGGGCTGGTGATGGTGATTGATGGTTGTAGGGCTGGTGATGGTGGTTGATGGTTGTAGGGCTGGTGATGGTGGTTGATGGTTGTAGGGGTGGTGATGGTGGTTGATGGTTGTAGGGATGGTGATGGTGGTTGATGGTTGTTAGGTTGGTGATGGTGGTTGATGGTTGTAGGACTGGTGATGGTGGTTGATGGTTGTAGGGCTGGTGATGGTGGTTGATGGTTGTAGGGCTGGTGAAGGTGGTTGATGGTTGTAGGGCTGGTGATTGTGGTTGATGGTTGTAGGGATGGTGATGGTGGTTGATGGTTGTAGGGTTGGTGATAGTGGTTGATGGTTGTAGGACTGGTGATGTTGGTTGATGGTTGTAGGACTGGTGATGTTGGTTGATGATTGTAGGGTTGGTGATGGTGGTTGATTGTTGTAGGACTGGTGATGGTGGTTGATGGTTGTAGGACTGGTGATGGTGGTTGATGGTTGTAGGACTGGTGATGGTGATTGCTGGTTGCAGGACTGGTGATTGTGGTTGATGGTTGTAGGACTGGTGATGGTGATTGCTGGTTGTAGGGGTGGTGATTGTGGCTGTTGGCTGTAGGACTGATGGTGGGGCTAGGGATGGTGGATGCTGGTAGCGGAGCTAGGGATGGTGGTGTCTGGTAGCAAGGCTAAAGATGGTGGTTACTGGTAGCGGGGCTAGGGATGGTGGTTCCTGGTTGTGGGGCTAGGGACGGTGGTTACTGGTAGCGTGGCTAGGGGTGGTGGTGTCTTGTAGAGGGGCTAGGGATGGTGGTTGCTGGTAGCGGGGCTTGTGATGCTGAATGCTGGTTGTAGGGAGGGGAGGGTGCTTATGTGGACATGCGTGGAGGGAGGGCAGACAGCTGCTGTTTCCTGGTAGGGAGAATGGATGACTCTTGCCGTTCAAGGATAAGGTGATTGTAAGGAATGAGTCGAGCTAAAGCCGCTAGTCCTGTTGCAAGGGTTGAAGTAAAGCACTAGGCCTCTTGAATTGAGGTGGAGCCACTAGGCCTCTTGAGTTAAGGTGGAGCCATTGGGCCTCTTGAGTTAAGGTGGAGCCACTAGGCTTCTTGAGTGGGTTGAAGTATACTAGCAACTCTCTACCCTGGCTTGAGGTACACGGGACTGGTAGAAGCGAAAAGTCCATCAGTGACTGGATCTTAAGAGACAGTAGTTGGTTGTGTCGAGGAACTGTCTGTTAAACGTATTTCAGTCACCTGAGCGGACACGGTCAGCCCAAGGGAACACAAATACTAGTCATTATTTCTTTGCATTCAAATTTTAGATAAATTATAGCCAATTTACAATGACCTGCGAAATCGTAATAATACACCTGCATTAATACACTGTGCCACTCTTCGGAAAGGTGTATAATTTGCGAAAATACGATTGAAATATAGAAATGTTAAACAGGTGTAAAAAGAGAGGATATAAATAGCATTTTGAAAATATCTAACCAAGACAGGACTCGCAGTAATGGATTCAGATTCGAAAAAAAATAGATTTACAAAGAATATTGGGAAGTACTGGTTTGGCAATAGAGTTGTAGATGAGTGAAACAAACTCCCAGGTAGCGTGACTGAAGCAAAAACGTTGGATAACTTTAAATACAGGTTGGAAGGGTACATAAGTGGGTGTGTATTGGTCCTGTACTAGCATGGGCCAGTAGGCCTGTTCAGTGCTCCTTCCTTCGCATGTTCTTACATTCTAAATAGAACAACAAGCACAGAAGCGCCTAGAGTCTATCCTTCATCCCTTATGTTACTATCCTCTCTCATTCCTTCCATCCTCCCTCCCTTATTCCTCGCCCTTGTCACCGTTTCTCCCTATCCCTCTAATTCCTAGGTTGGGGACCCGGGGTAAATTACTCTACATGGGATAAAAATTAAAATCTCGGGGTTAATGAAGCCTCAATAAACATATAAATAAAACTGAAGAAAATTTATTTAATTAGCGAGGCAAATTATGAAGTTATATTTTTTCAAATAAATAATTTTTAGTTTCTTGAGGCTTCTCCAAAATCTGAAGTGAAAATGTTTTCAATTAAATTCTCAAGTTCCCAAATAAGATTTTTATTATATTTGTTTGTTATTAATCTTTATTTCAATACGGTTTATTTTTCATTTTATTATTTTGTTAATTTTGTGTTTTATTTTTAAAGTTCCTTTATCGCTTTATCATCTTGTATATGTTGTATTCTCCATACAGATGGATCCATTAAACTATTTTGAATTTGAATGCTTCTGGTGATTTACGGATTCTGTGGACTTTCAAGTTTAGTGGGGAATTCCCCTCTACACAAATTTATTTTGGGGTAATGCCCAAAAAATTTGACTGATCTCTGACCTATGTGATGATCCATCCCTCTACTTCCCCTCTCTCCCCCCCCCTCCTGTAACCCCTCACCCTTCCTTCCCCTCACACACTCCATCATCCCTACATCACTCCACCCTCCCTCCTGCCTCCATCACTCCACCCTTCCTCCAGCCTCCACCACTCCACCTTCCTTTCACCATCACTCCACCTTCCTTCCTGCCTCCATCACTCCACCCTCCCTCCTGCCTCCATCACTCCACCCTTCCTCCAGCCTCCACCACTCCACCTTCCTTTCACCATCACTCCACCTTCCTTCCTGCCTCAATCACTCCACCCTCCCTCCTGCCTCCACCACTCCACCTTCCTTCCTGCCTCCATCACTCCACTCTCCCTCCTGCCTCCATCACTCCACCCTCCCCCACTCCACCTTCCTTCCTTCCACCATCACTCCACCTTCCTTCTTGCCTGCATCACTCCACCCTCCCTCCTGCCTCCATCACTCCACCCTTCCTCCAGCCTCCACCACTCCACCTTCCTTTCACCATCACTCCACCTTCCTTCCTGCCTCCATCACTCCACCCTCCCTCCTGCCTCCACCACTCCACCTTCCTTCCTGCCTCCATCACTCCACCCTCCCTCCTGCCTCCATCACTCCACCCTCCCCCACTCCATCTTCCTTCCTTCCACCATCACTCCACCTTCCTTCTTGCCTCCATCACTCCATCCTCCCTCCTGTCTCCACCACTCCACCATCCCTCCTGCCTCCACCACTCCACCATCCCTCCTGCCTCCACCACTCCACCATCCCTCCTGCCTCCACCACTCCACCATCCCTCCTGCCTCCACCACTCCACCATCCCTCCTGCCTCCACCACTCCACCATCCCTCCTGCCTCCACCACTCCACCATCCCTCCTGCCTCCACCACTCCACCATCCCTCCTGCCTCCACCACTCCACCATCCCTCCTGCCTCCACCACTCCACCATCCCTCCTGCCTCCAACCACTCCACCATCCCTCCTGTCTCCACCACTCCACCCTCCCTCCTGCCTCCATCACTCCACCCTCCCTCCTGCCTCCATCACTCCACCATCCCTCCTGCCTCCACCACTCCACCATCCCTCCTGCCTCCACCACTCCACCATCCCTCCTGCCTCCATCACTCCACCATCCCTCCTGCCTCCACCACTCCACCCTCCCTCCTGCCTCCACCACTCCACCCTCCCTCCTGTCTCCACCACTCCACCATCCCTCCTGCCTCCATCACTCCACCCACTCTCCGGCCTCCATCACTCCACCATCCCTCCTGTCTACACCACTCCACCATCCCTCCTGCCTCCATCACTCCCCCATCCCTCCTGCCTCCATCACTCCACCATCCCTCCTGCCTCCACCACTCCACCCTCCCTCCTGCCTCCACCACTCCACCCTCCCTCCTGCCTCCATCACTCCACCATCCCTCCTGCCTCCACCACTCCACCATCCCTCCTGCCTCCATCACTCCACCATCCCTCCTGCCTCCATCACTCCACCATCCCTCCTGCCTCCACCACTCCACCCTCCCTCCTGCCTCCACCACTCCACCATCCCTCCTGCCTCCATCACTCCACCATCCCTCCTGCCTCAACCACTCCACCATCCCTCCTGCCTCCACCACTCCACCATCCCTCCTGCCTCCACCACTCCACCCTCCCTCCTGCCTCCATCACTCCACCCTCCCTCCTGCCTCCATCACTCCACCCTCCCTCCTGCCTCCATCACTCCACCCTCTCTCCTGCCTCCATCACTCCACCATCCCTCCTGCCTCCATCACTCCACCCTCCCTCCTGCCTCCACCACTCCACCCTCCCTCCTGCCTCCATCACTCCACCCTCCCTCCTGCCTCCACCACTCCACCATCCCTCCTGTCTCCACCACTCCACCCTCCCTCCTGCCTCCATCACTCCACCCTCCCTCCTGCCTCCACCACTCCACCATCCCTCCTGTCTACACCACTCCACCCTCCCTCCTGCCTCCATCACTCCACCCTCCCTCCTGCCTCCACCACTCCACCATCCCTCCTGTCTCCACCACTCCACCCTCCCTCCTGCCTCCATCACTCCACCCTCCCTCCTGCCTCCATCACTCCACCATCCCTCCTGCCTCCACCACTCCACCATCCCTCCTGCCTCCACCACTCCACCCTCCCTCCTGCCTCCATCACTCCACCATCCCTCCCCCCTCCACCACTCCACCCTCCCTCCTGCCTCCACCACTCCACCATCCCTCCTGTCTCCACCACTCCACCCTCCCTCCTGCCTCCATCACTCCACCCTCCCTCCTGCCTCCACCACTCCACCATCCCTCCTGTCTCCACCACTCCACCCTCCCTCCTGCCTCCATCACTCCACCCTCCCTCCTGCCTCCACCACTCCACCCTCCCTCCTGCCTCCATCACTCCACCCTCCCTCACTCCATCTTCCTTCCTTCCACCATCACTCCACCTTCCTTCTTGCCTCCATCACTCCACCCTCCCTCCTGCCTCCATCACTCCACCATCCCTCCTGTCTCCACCACTCCACCCTCACTCCTGACTCCACCACTCCACCATCACTCCTGTCTCCACCACTCCACCATCCCTCCTGCCTCCATCACTCCACCCTCCCTCCTGCCTCCACCACTCCACCCTCCCTCCTGCCTCCATCACTCCACCCTCCCTCACTCCATCTTCCTTCCTTCCACCATCACTCCACCTTCCTTCTTGCCTCCATCACTCCACCCTCCCTCCTGCCTCCATCACTCCACCCTCCCTCCTGTCTCCACCACTCCACCCTCCCTCCTGCCTCCATCACTCCACCCTCCCTCCTGCCTCCACCACTCCACCCTCCCTCCTGCCTCCATCACTCCACCCTCCCTCACTCCATCTTCCTTCCTTCCACCATCACTCCACCTTCCTTCTTGCCTCCATCACTCCACCCTCCCTGCTGCCTCCATCACTCCACCATCCCTCCTGTCTCCACCACTCCACCCTCCCTCCTGCCTCCATCACTCCACCCTCCCTCCTGCCTCCACCACTCCACCCTCCCTCCTGCCTCCATCACTCCACCCTCCCTCACTCCATCTTCCTTCCTTCCACCATCACTCCACCTTCCTTCTTGCCTCCATCACTCCACCCTCCCTCCTGCCTCCATCACTCCACCCTCCCTCCTGCCTCCATCACTCCATCCTCCCTCCTGCCTCCACCATCCCTCCTGTCTCCACCACTCCACCCTCCCTCCTGCCTCCATCACTCCACCCTCCCTCCTGCCTCCATCACTCCACCCTCCCTCCTGCCTCCACCACTCCACCATCCCTCCTGCCTCCATCACTCCACCATCCCTCCTGTCTCCACCACTCCACCCTCCCTCCTGTCTCCACCACTCCACCATCCCTCCTGCCTCCATCACTCCACCCTCCCTCCTGCCTCCATCACTCCACCCTCCCTCCTTCCTCCATCACTCCACCCTCCCTCCTGTCTCCACCACTCCACCCTCCCTCCTGTCTCCACCACTCCACCCTCCCTCCTGCCTCCACCACTCCACCCTCTCTCCTCCAGCTGTTGAATCCTTACAAATTTCTTGGTTAGAGAGCCTTTCAAGTGGATTAATAATGGCGCGGGGCTCTTAATCCAAGGAAGAGGAGTCACTTTTACTTGCACTGAACCAGGTTCTCTCATTCCCAGGAGCTGCATCATCCCCTACGAGTTTAGTTCTTTCCCAAAAGTGAATGTAACAACAATAATAAAAATATAACAACGATAATAGTAATAACACACAAATAACCCGCACAAAGGAAAGAGTAAATATATGAAATTTTTATAATGTATAAAATTGCAAAAAAAAATTGACGTATTTCAGTCACATCTGAATCCGAGGAAGGTATCCCCATATTGCACAACCCCAGCCCCTTATACCCCAGTGCGCGCGATTGAAATAGTGCAGAGTGCGGCATAAGCTGACAATGCAGTTCAATATTAGTGTTGAGGAACTGAAGAGAATCAGAAGAGGTATTCACAAGTCATCATATGGAAATTAATATACAAACCTATTTAATATAATGGTAAACTAGGACATACGCAGACCAAATATTATTCAAACTTCTCAGACTTCTCGAAGAGACCAATATCCTAAAATACACAAGCACATTAAGTTTGAAGCCGCTCAAAAGTTGCATTATCAAGTAATCAACATGGAAGTGTGTAAACTTATCAGATGAGACACTCAGAAATTATCACATAAAAAACAGTACTATTTAATTTTTTCAAATTTCATAAAATATAAACTGGACTCAGCACAGGTCAAAATTAATCCAAACTTCTCTTTAAGATTGACCAGCTTTTAAGAAAGTGAGTTTTATGTAAGCTTAGTTGATATACAAATTTTGAAGAATGGTCTGGAGGGCTCACTGATGTTATAGACACATGAGTTGAATGATAGCTCCAGGCCCATCGTGTTGCATTCAACACATTATCAGGC
This sequence comes from Cherax quadricarinatus, assembly GCF_038502225.1. Lineage (NCBI taxonomy): Eukaryota > Metazoa > Arthropoda > Malacostraca > Decapoda > Parastacidae > Cherax > Cherax quadricarinatus. The sequence continues at coordinate 52,512,876 of NC_091296.1, forward strand.
ACTTGCAATGTTGCAGAAAAGAGGAGGATGTCCAAGCAGATACGATCACAGGGACGCCGCTTCTTGTGATCGTTATCTGCTTCGACTCTTCCCTTTTTTCTGCAACATTGTGAGCTTCTGATGGTGTGTTGATTGCAACACGAGGGGTCTGGAGCTATCATTCAACTTTCCCCCCGTGGTTATTTTGCATCTTGTATCGCTTGTTCGCGATATTTGCATAACATGAAAGAATATCAAGTTAATTTAGCCTAAGATAACTAAATATTGTCATTTTGATTATTGTAGGTGAAAACACGTGCGCAGTGATCACTGCAGTGATCACTGCGTCGATCACTGCGTCGATCACTGCATCGATCACTGCATCGATCACTGCAATGATCGCTGCATCGATCACTGCAATGATCGCTGCATCGATCACTGCAATGATCACTGCATCGATCACTGCAATGATCACTGCATCGATCACTGCAATGATCACTGCATCGATCACTGCAATGATCGCTGCATCGATCACTGCAATGATCGCTGCATCGATCACTGCAATGATCGCTGCATCGATCACTGCAATGATCGCTGCATCGATCACTGCAATGATCACTGCATCGATCACTGCATCAATCACTGCATCGATCACTGCAATGATCGCTGCATCGATCACTGCATCGATCACTGCATCGATCACTGCATCGATCACTGCATCAATCACTGCATCGATCACTGCATCAATCACTGCATCGATCACTGCATCTATCACTGCATCAATCACTGCATCAATCGCTGCAGTGATCACTGCATCGATCACTGCATCGATCACTGCATCAATCACTGCAGTGATCACTGCATCGATCACTGCATCGATCACTGCATCAATTACTACATCGATCACTGCATCGATCACTGCAGTGATCACTGCATCAATCACTGCATCAATCACTGCATCGATCATTGCATCGATCACTACAGTGATCACTGCATCAATCACTGCATCGATCGCTGTATCGATCACTGCATCGATCACTGCATCGATCACTGCATCGATCACTGCATCGATCACTGCATCGATCACTGCATCGATCACTGCATCGATCACTGCATCGATCACTGCATCGATCACTGCATCGATCACTGCATCGATCACTGCAGTGATCACTGCATCAATCACTGCATCGATCACTGCATCGATCACTGCATCGATCACTGCATCGATCACTGCATCGATCACTGCATCGATCGCTGCATCAATCACTGCATCGATCACTGCATCGATCACTGCATCAATCACTGCAGTGATCACTGCATCGATCACTGCATCGATCACTGCATCGATCACTGCATCGATCACTGCATCGATCACTGCAGTGATCACTGCATCGATCACTGCATCGATCACTGCAGGTGCTTGTCCAGTGCTTTCTTGAAGATAGCCGGGGGTCTATTGGTAATCCCCCTTATGTATGCTAGGAGGCAGTTGAACAGTCTTGGGCCCCGGACACTTAGTGTTATCTCTCAGTGTACTCGTGGCGCCTATGCTTTTCATCGGAGGAATGGTGCATCTCCTGCCAAGTCTTTTGCTTTCACAGGGAGTGATTTTCGTGTGCAAGTTTAGTACTAATCCCTCCAGGATTTTCCAAGTGTACATTATCATGTATCTCTTTCGCCTGCGTTCCAGGGAATACAAATCAAGGGACATCAACCATTCCCAGTAATTTAGGTGCTTTATCGTACTGCCTTAAAGTTGGCAGTGTACAGCTTATTAAAAATACTTATAAAATACTTGTATCTCATAAAATACTTATAAACACTTAAAACACTTATAAATGCTTATACCTGTAAATATAAAATATTTCTAAAACACTTACAAAACTAAGATTTGTCGTATAAATAACTAACTGAATTAAAAGAAACTTAATGAAGTAAACGATGGTGTTGAAACTAATGTATTGTCACTTTTAATGTTCAGTCTAAATGTCATTCTCAAGGATCTTACTAAACGAGAGAGAGAGAGAGAGAGAGAGAGAGAGAGAGAGAGAGAGAGAGAGAGAGAGAGAGAGAGAGAGAGATACATGTCTATACAAGTTACGTGTTGGGAACACCAGCACTGTGTTGCTACACTATTCTATGTCATAGTTACATGGTGGGAATTGGGTCTTAACCACATGACTGGTACCAACTCAAGGTACCACCTGGATGTTCAAGAACATGTAATAGGTAAAAGGTTATTTTTTTAGGTGTGTAAATGCAGTAAAACTGTTTAATAAATTCAAGAACTTGATTTGTTGCGTCAAAAGCAACTGCATCACCTTGACGAACATTATTTGTTGAGAACTTATGCTTCTGACTGACAGATATAATAACACAGGTTAGGACACTTCTCATTGGCGACATAACTAGATCTGGGCCACCACTTTCAAAATAATTGGGCAATGCTGTGGTTCGTTGGAACACGAGAATAAGTACCTGTCTTGAACGGCAACCAGGGAGTGAGAGATGATGTGTATTAATCTTGAACAGCAACCAGGGAGCGAGTGATCATGTGTCTTATTCTTGAACGGCAACCAGGGCGAGTGATCATGTGTCTTATTCTTGAACGGCAACCAGGGAGCGAGTGATCATGTGTCTTATTCTTGAACAGCAACCAGGGAGCGAGTGATCATGTGTCTTATTCTTGAACAGCAACCAGGGAGCGAGTGATCATGTGTCTTATTCTTGAACGGCAACCAGGGAGCGAGTGATCATGTGTCTTATTCTTGAACGGCAACCAGGGAGCAAGTGATCAAGTGTATTATTCTTTCGGCCGTCTAGCTTTGGCTGCAAGTGGTCAAAGTGTGAACAGATATGCTAGCAAAAAAATAAGAACTAGTAGCCTGAATAAAATACACACTCTTCCTCTTGGATAAGATTTATATGAACCATCGTGAGTTAGGCACCAGATTAGCTAATGAACTTCTTAGGTAACATTGCTACAATAATGATGGTTAACGAATGGCATTGAGCTTGACACTTTAATTATTTATTCAATGCCACCACTGAGTGCACTTGACTCGCATAATGACTTGAGCAACATTCTCAATGAGAAAGCCAACCACATATACGATAAATGCAATGAGAAATGATTTCCTGTGTAATTCTTGTAGAGTTCATCTTCCTGTTTCACATTGTTGTAGCCACGCATTCACAAGGTTGGTAAATTAGTCAAAAATATACTCTGGAGGAAGTATATTAGCATAACCTTTGTATGTATGCTGTTTAGCGTAAGACATTAATATGCAATCCATTCTCACACCACGAGGGATTATTTAAATGTATTTTAATCAAAGGGAATAGCAAAATCACCAGTAATAATCGTGCAGATTTGAACGCTTCCTGGTTCTGCTCAGTCACCGCAATGCTGGAGGTATTGAGAAACCTAACTTAACCTAACTCACTTGCCAGGGTTCAATCCTCTCCCGTTCCTTGCTTCTTCGAGCAACATAACAAAGTCTTGCTTGCTCTGTTGTCGGCAGAAATGGAACTGGAATGCCTGTTTACATTTGCTGTGATTGGCCAGGCACTCTATAGTAATAGCCGTTGATTGGTCCTGATGCGGCATTCTAGCCAAAATAAATATTTTTAATATCTCCCAAAATAACATTTTGCACAAAAAATGTAAAATAAAATAATACCCGAGTTCCATCACTCAGAAATAGCCAAACTTAATGTAGGTTGTAATATGAGATTAAGCAATGAATCAGAGTGACATATAAATGCGTCAGATCCTCAGTGGATCTGTAACTCACAATGATAACCTGACCGTAGACAAGCACATTTACGGAGCAACTTGACATGTAGACTGACGATGTTATAGTAGCCAGGCTTAGGCTTAATAAAAAGTACTTCTGGCAATATGTCACATACTCGTACAGAAATAATCAACTAAATGTCAAGTTTGCAATCATTCTCGTAATGTTGATAAATTAGACACATGTGTCTAATTTATCAACATGTCGGTTCTCTGAACCATTCATCTACAAACCTGTCAGACACTGCAACTTCTTGGGATCTTAATACTTGGGAATTCTTCGCTTGCCCAACTCTTGGGCACGACCTACTTCCACATTGAACAAATGTGACACCACCTATGACTGCTGCACCTCTCCTACCAACGGTTTATAAGCTCCTTCTCCGCACGTATGCCGTATTCTATTCAAGATTGATGGACTGACCACATCGACTCAAGGTTGAGGGACTGATTACCTCATTCTCCTCCTGTTCTTCAAGATTCTCCTTTGTATGGACTGATGAAGCCACTGTGTGGCGAAACGTTTCCTCAATAAAGATACCCAAGAGTTGCACATGTGTCTAATTTATCAACATGTCGGTTCTCTGAACCATTCATCTACAATCTCGTAATGTTTGACACTGTGTTGTTGATTCTCTTAATGAGCAATATAATATATAAATCTACTTATGTTTAGGTATATTATTAACGAAATTATCAATTCAGAAATTCCGAGAATCTGTGCGAAATTTGCTTGCGAAAGACAGGAATATCACACTTAAATAATATATAACCAAATATACAGTATTTCCCTTTTGTTCATTCAGGATGTAATTCCTCAGTATTGATAAGGCAGCATCGCTGACCTCCACATTAGATGAATAATATACTAGGTTCTTAGGCGCCTAAAATTAATCTTTATGTTACTGAAAATTTTCAGCTAAAATTATTTTTAAGACCCAGGGTGAAACAGTCTGTATTTGTGTGTAATTTAGAGAGAATTTTGGGCATTGATGTTAGTTCTCTTTGGAAGGGAGCCCCTCAAGGTCGTCCAGGGCCGGGAGGCGTAGTAGGAACCACTGCAGTTTTTAACAATCATTGTCAGCCGACCAAGAGTCTGTTGGGCAGGAGCCAACCTGCCAACACTAAGCAAACAGAACCAGTGTGTGCTGGACACAGTACGTCACTACCTGGCCAGTGTGTGCTGGACACCGTACGTCACTACCTGGCCAGTGTGTGCTGGACACAGTACGTCACTACTTGGCCAGTGTGTGCTGGACACAGTACGTCACTACCTGGCCAGTGTGTGCTGGACACCGTACGTCACTACCTGGCCAGTGTGTGCTGGACACAGTACGTCACTACCTGGCCAGTGTGTGCTGGACACAGTACGTCACTACCTGGCCAGTGTGTGCTGGACACCGTACGTTACTACCTGGCCAGTGAGTGCTGGACACAGTACGTCACTACCTGGCCAGTGTGTGCTGGACACAGTACGTCATTACCTGGCCAGTGTGTGCTGGACACCGTACGTTACTACCTGGCAGGTGTGTGCTGGACACAGTACGTCACTACCTGGCCAGTGTGTGCTGGACACAGTACGTCACTGCCTGGCCAGTGTGTGCTGGACACCGTGCGTCACTACCTGGCCAGTGTGTGCTGGACACAGTACGTCACTGCCTGGCCAGTGTGTGCTGGACACCGTACGTTACTACCTGGCCAGTGAGTGCTGGACACAGTACGTCACTACCTGGCCAGTGTGTGCTGGACACAGTACGTCACTACCTGGCAAGTGTGTGCTGGACACAGTACGTCACTACCTGGCCAGTGTATGCTGGACACAGTACGCCACTACTTGGCCAGTGTGTGCTGGACACAGTACGTCACTACCTGGCCAGTGTGTGCTGGACACCGTGCGTCACTACCTGGCCAGTGTGTGCTGGACACAGTACGTCACTACCTGGCCAGTGTGCGCTGGACACAGTAAGTCACTACCTGGCCAGTGTGTGCTGGACACAGTACGTCATTACCTGGCCAGTGTGTGCTGGACACCGTACGTTACTACCTGGCCAGTGTGTGCTGGACACAGTACGTCACTACCTGGCCAGTGTGTGCTGGACACTGCGTCACTACCTGGCCAGTGTGTGCTGGACACTGTGCGTCACTACCTGGCCAGTGTGTGCTGGACACCGTACGTTACTACCTGGCCAGTGTGTGCTGGACACCGTAAATTACTACCTGGCCAGTGTGTGCTGGACAATGTGCGTCACTACCTGGCCAGTGTGTGCTGGACACCGTAAATTACTACCTGGCCAGTGTGTGCTGGACACTGTGCGTCACTACCTGGCCAGTGTGTGCTGGACACCGTAAATTACTACCTGGCCAGTGTGTGCTGGACACTGTGCGTCACTACCTGGCCAGTGAGTGCTGGACACCGTGCGTCACTACCTGGCCAGTGTGTGCTGGATACCGTGCGTCACTACCTGGCCAGTGTGTGCTGGACACTGTGCGTCACTACCTGGCCAGTGTGTGCTGGACACTGTGCGTCACTACCTGGCCAGTGAGTGCTGGACACCGTGCGTCACTACCTGACCAGTGTGTGCTGGACACTGTGCGTCACTACCTGACCAGTGTGTGCTGGACACTGTGCGTCACTACCTGGCCAGTGTGTGCTGGACACCGTGCGCCACTACCTGGCCAGTGTGTGCTGGACACCGTGCGTCACTACCTGGCCAGTGTGTGCTGGACACCGTGCGTCACTAGCTGGCCATGACAATGTGACTGGCCACACTGTTATTACCAGACTTGGTTTAGAAAGACACGTAAGCAAACACTATAACATATTTATTAGAAAACGTTTCGGTCCTGGGACCTTGATCACTTCTAACATACAGAGGTAGAAAGACATTATAGAAGTGTTAGAAGTGATCAAGGTCCCAGGACCGAAACGTTTTCTAATAAATATGTTATAGTGTTTGCTTACGTGTCTTTCTAAACCAACTTGTCGGTATTTATTACCAAGGTTTATACCATTACCAGACTTACCTTCAAAGAACGGGGAGGGGAGGGGAGGGGAGGCTAGGGGAGGGGAGGGGAGGGGAGGGGAGGGGAGGCTAGGGGAGGGGAGGGGAGGGGAGGGGAGGGGAGGGGATAGGGCGATGGGGGGGGGTTGTCTTCATACTTGTTTAGGACTAGTGATCCAGTTAATTTAGGTTACCTTAAACTTCCTCGGATCAAACCTTATTACGTCTTATTTCCCAGGTTTTGTATGACCCCCCCCCTCCAGTATGGGCTTAATACTTCCGCACGATGATTCTACTGATGACAAAATGAACTGTTCGCGGGAAGCCTAATTTACTGGGTACGGTTGGGTTTAGCTCTTTCTTAATAATAATCCCCTCATGGAAGGTTCCTTGATGTTGGTGAGGGGCTCTTGATTTAAGGAATTGGATCTGTGCTCCAGTTCCCCGAATTAAGCCTGAATGCCTTCCACATCCCCCCTCCCCTGGGCGCTGTATAATCCTACGGGTTTAGCGCTTCCCCCTTGATTAGAATAATAATAATAATCTTAATAATAATAATAATAATAATAATAATAATAATTAATAATAATAATAATAATAATAATAATAATAATAGATAAGGTTGAAAGCCGGCTGCTGGTAGATTGCTTTTGTGGTGTAACTGTTAAGAAATATATATTCAAAGTTGGGAGTTAATTTTTGTTTTCTTCGGTTTAAGTGAGTTTCTTTGTCCCTGTCGGTTTGTTGGACCTCAACTAATTCACAAAGATACACTCTGAAGGATGAGTGGAGATGTTGCAATACACAAAGATACACTCTGAAGGATGAGTGGGAATGTTGCAATACACAAAGATACACTCTGAAGGATGAGTGGGAATGTTGCAATACACAAAGATACACTCTGAAGGATGAGTGGGAATGTTGCAATACACAAAGATACACTCTGAAGGATGAGTGGGAATGTTGCAATACACAAAGATACACTCTGAAGGATGAGTGGGAATGTTGCAATACACAAAGATATACTCTGAAGGATGAGTGGGAATGTTGCAATACACAAAGATACACTCTGAAGGATGAGTGGGAATGTTGCAATACACAAAGATACACTCTGAAGGATGAGTGGGAATGTTGCAATACACAAAGATACACTCTGAAGGATGAGTGGGAATGTTGCAATACACAAAGATATACTCTGAAGGATGAGTGGGAATGTTGCAATACACAAAGATACACTCTGAAGGATGAGTGGGAATGTTGCAATACACAAAGATACACTCTGAAGGATGAGTGGGAATGTTGCAATACACAAAGATACACTCTGAAGGATGAGTGGGAATGTTGCAATACACAAAGATACACTCTGAAGGATGAGTGGGAATGTTGCAATACACAAAGATACACTCTGAAGGATGAGTGGGAATGTTGCAATACACAAAGATATACTCTGAAGGATGAGTGATGTTGCAATTCGGAGTTTCATAACAATTGTGATGTGCGTGCACTTCTAGCAAGACAGCTACTGAATGAGTGATAGTGAGTTTACTTGTTTGTGGTCTACCTATCTTGCTGGGAGACAGCCAATGCCGTTTCCTACCTAGGTAAGGTGACCAGAGAAAAAGAAGAAGCACTTTCACCTTTAATCACAGAATCACTGTCTTGCCAGAAGCATCCTGGTATCACAGTTCAGATGGCTCTCGGAGCTGCAGCACCCCCACCCCTCCCTCAGAGTGCGGGCACTCTACTTTCCACCTCCAGGACTCAGGTCCGACTAACCAATGCCTGAAACCTACATAAATCATACCACGGGCGGGGATAGAACCCGCAGTCAGAGAGTCATAAAGCTCTAGACCGACGCGTTACCCACTGGGCCAGCTGGCTACAATAAGATTCATCCAACTAGGGCTTTTACAACTCTCTGACCGCGAGTTCTATCCGTGGTATGGTTTGTTTGCAATCGTGTCATTACGATTTCGTGAGTCACCTACATAAATATTAACCTCGCTCGTACTCCAGCAGCAAGTCATGAAAACCACTCTTCCACTCGTGCTAAAACTATTATTATAGTCACCAGGAAGCGCTAAACTCGTTGGGGGTCTGTTTTCTGTCTGATTCTTTAAAGAAAAGATACTCATGGCTCTTTGGGGAATGGAGGAGGTAATGTCTTAATGCTGATGACGAGGGGCTCTTGATCAAAGGGATTTTATCTACTGTCCTCTTAGCTTGAATATGACCCATACGGGTTTGGTGCCTCTCCGTGAATATATTAAGACTTGGCTTGCTATTTCCAAACCAATACTTTCGTATATCCTTCTAAATCTAAACTTACCTAATTTGAATCCATTATTGCGAGTTCTCTCTTGGAGATATATCCTCAAGACCCTATTTATATCCCCTTATCCGCTTATACATTTCAATCATCTCTCCCCTCCCTCTTCTTCTTACAAGTGAATGTAATTTAAGGGACTTCAATCTTTCTTCATAAGGAAGATTTCTAATGCGATGTATTAATTTTGTCATTCTTCGCTGAATGCTTTTTAACGAATTTATATCCATTCTGTAATATGCAGACCAGAGCTGAGCTGAGGCCTTACTAATGATGTATAAAGCTGTAATATAACCGCTGGACTTCTGTTGCTTACACTTCTTGATATAAATCCCAGTAATCTGTTTGCCTTATTACGTACGCTTTTAAGCATTGCTGTCTTGGCTTAAGGTTGCTGCTTACCATAACCCCCAAGTCCTTTCCGCATTCTGTACGGCTAAGTTCTACATTTAGTTCATAAATGCAAGGACATGAAAGAATAAGAAAAAAAAAGATGTTTTAGTTGATCAGGCCCTGATCCATCGGGAGGCCTGGTCATGGACCGGGCCGCGGGGGCGTTGATCCCCGGAATAACCTCCAGGTAACTTCCAGGTAGTACCTGCAACAAGGACATGAGGCCATGGTTGTAAATTAAGAAAAAATGGGCTAGATCATTTTTTTCTTCACTAAGAGAATTATAAACCAATGGAATGAAATTAAGAGAAGCCGTAGAAAATACTATGACCGTCTAGTCACGATGAGCATCGATCTGCTTCTCTAACTACAAATGGGTGATTTACACACACACACACACACACATAAATAATACCAGTCAAGTGTCTATCACTAGGAACTGATTCAACGCCAGCAAGCACAACTAGGTGAGTTGAGGTAGGAAGTCAGACAGGCAGACACAACAGATGACCAGACAGTAAAAGGACAACACTAGAAAGGTCACAACAACCGTGAGAGAGAATCACTGGCAACTAGTAGGACAGGGGCGAGGATCCTCGTGATCGTCAGAGACTTCACCGGTGACGAAACCCACTGAAACATCTGGGACACCCAGCAGGAGACCAGACATACAGGGTAATACCAGTGAGAAGCTTTCTGAGGCAGCAGTGTGTCTAGTAACACATGATAAACTATTCACACCTCACCTTCACCCACACTAGCTAGGAGCTAGTGTTTTAACTTTCACTTAACTATTGGAAGTTGGACTCATAGAGGTACACACACACACACACACACACACACAAAAGGGATAAAAAGGCCGTCCTTCAAGGGCAATATCTTGATCCATGGCTCTTGATCCAAAGAAATGGAGCTACTTTCCCTTTTGAATCTAATTTGAAAAATCCAAGATGGCTGTCAGTGCAGTCAATGATTAACAAGAATGTTGAGTATTTTTATTAAGTTCCACATTTCAAGTTTTATGCTGTGATGATTATTGCCACTCAGTACCGACGACACAACAGTCAGGGGCAACTACACAAGAGTCTGGACGAAAATAAAACCATCACTTCCAAATGTTCAAAAATGCTGTTTCTTCGTATACAACAAAATCATATATACAAGGCCAGACCGGAGGAGTAAAATGAAAGTCAAAGAATGAATCTTCAATAATAAAAAAATTGCGCTGTTCCGAATTTAAATTATTTAAATTAAATTGTAATGTCTAACCTGTGGGAAAAAATTATGTTCACTCGAGCATGACTCGCGTGACCCTTCCAGGTAATAGAGAGAAGATCATCGTAGAACAGCAAGACGAAGAACTCAACTGTTCTTCAAGCATTCGAAGACTGTAGTACGCGAAGGTTAAGTGGGCAAACTAGATTCAGATAAGACTACAAAGTGCTGATGGTTGCCAGTTTCCATGAATGTTGTCAAAAGTCATGACTGAGAGGAAAGCAAGTTGGTGGGGGTGACATCAAGCATAACAATGAATCTGCTCTCGACAGGCTTTTAGAAGACATCAAAATCAAAGGTTTGGTGATGAACATTATTTTTCACATGATGGTCAAGACAGCAAAATCATTTTGAAAGATTAGTTTTTCTCTGCTCTAAGTCTATCTAGTCGTCCAGTTTTCCGTGATACTGGGTCCAGTGTGCTCCGACTTAAAGATGAGGAGGACGATGTTATGGTCAGAGAATCCTGAATAATGTAGAGATTTGGCGTGAAATAAAAGACAAGTTCTTCATTGATGCTGTGAGAGTGATAATACTCATTTATAGACAATCCTTCACTCAGGTGCGCGCGCGCTGCCTTCAGTGATAATTGGGAATCTGGTCGGTCACAAATGCAGTCATGAACTGTCGATCACCACTGCAAATTAGGCTTGGTGTTATACAATAAAAGAAACACCTCAGTGAGCAACTCCGCGACCTTAGTAACTGCTGCTAATATAACGAAATCTTGAGATTTCAAACATCAGCAGCAGCAGCAGCAGCAGCAGCAGCAGCAGCAGTAGCAGTAGTAGTAGTAGTAGTAGTAGTAGTAGTAGTAGTAGTAGTAGTAGTAGTAGCAGTTGCATAGCAAAAAAAATTGGTTTGTGTTCATCAGATATAGGGCAAGTGCAAATAATTTCGATACAATTATTTTGTTCACTCTGTAAGCTTCATCTACCCACTTCTCTGCCTTAGTAATATCACAAACATACCCACACACTGGTGACAATTAAGACACTGCCACAGTTAAAAGACTCAAGAGACGACATTAAAGAAAAATAAGAAACCTTTGTGGAAAAAAAAAGTCTTCTGAAGTTTTAACAGCGAATCCTCGTGAAAAGATCAAAGTTTAATGATTTTTGAATTCTTGAAAAGTGTTGCCACAAAGCCGCCTAACCCAGTTAGGTAGTTGTAACACGATTACCCACAAAATTACAGAGGGAATAAAACTATGCACAAAGACTATATACACACTTCTGATTCACGATTCATGCTACCACAATAAAAACATCTATAGTCCAAGCCAAGAGATTAGCGAAGATAGCTGGCCAAGTAACAACTTTATTTACAGCAAATCTTCAGCTGTCCTGAGTCTCAGCGAACAGCGGGCGTACACAGAACTTTGCGGTGAGGACTTGGACTTCCTTCTTGACCCTGGAGGAATGTATTTGCTCATGAGCTATGTTGGTAGTGTAGTGATCCTAATGACTGGCGGTAGACTCGATTAAGTAATGAAAATTACCTATGCTGGTGTGCTAAAGATGCTAACTAGAAAGAATTTCCCGAGAACACTGAGCATTGTAATGGAAAGATTTCTGCACGAGAGTCTGGGTGAAGTCACTACATGTGATAACTTCTGCAGGGACTAAGAGATACATCACACACAAGCGGAAAAAACACTAGGTAGCAAACCTGCAGGTCACATTCATTATGCCAGACACTGCCTCATTAATCTTAGATCAATGCATAAGATGCTGGGAGAAACTCAGGAGAGATTTCTAAAGAGGGAGCACGGCTAACGTCATAAGCAAGGACTCTGGAATTTTAAGTAGGCAACCTTAAACGTTACAGATATGGTCCTGACGGTCTCAATGAGAAAGCTGATCATGGTCCTGGTGGTCTCATAACACTGAGAAATCATTCCTTGAGGGGATACTTTCACAGAGAGGCTTATAAGAAGCAGACTGATTTTTTTCTTCCTCCACCTTTTCTTTTTTGCATTTCGTCCATAACTAAAGGCGGCCTCGTCCTTGTGTACGGTAACTTGCCCAAGATTCTTGGAACATTTGCCATGTGCAGGTGACCTATGACCAAAGTTGTTGAACTCATTCCCAGCATCCTTGAATGGCTCTGATAACTTCCAAAACCTTCACTGGTATAACCTCATTCAAAAAAGATGCTTTGTAATTCACTGACGGTGGAGAGTGAAATTCAAGTGTGTTGGTGCAGATGTGACCGTTTTGTGTGTAAAATAATGTGGAATTCTGAATCCTGTTAAATCACGTTAAACAAATTTCAGACCTGAGAAACAGGTAAGCCAACCAACAACTCCAGAAAAACAGCCGAACTCCACCAAGCACCTTGCAACCACCACCCTCAGCAAGCGTCCTACAACCAACCTCTTGCACGAAAAAAATAGCACTTGAAAGAAGTATACCTCCTTCCAACTCAGCAGCAAGTTGGTATAACTGTGCCATTGATGGGTAGCGGGATATACCCCGTCCTATGAATTTTATGTATTCATGAATAACACTACACACACACACACACACACACACACACACACACACACACACACACACACACACACACACACACTTGTATTAAAATGCTCCGAAGTGGTTCTGTATAGTCCTTGTGGCTTAGCGCTTCTTTTTGATTATAATAATAATAATCCGAAGTGGTTAAGCCACTTACCTTTATTATCCCACGTCCCCTCCCCCCACCCACCCTTTTCCTATATTTCCATCCTTTCCCACTCTTTTTCCTTTCCCATCTTACCAAAGCTCTGGTTATTCAAGCTCAAGCTCAACTTAACTCCTCTGCACAGCTTAAATATTTAATGGTTGATGCATCTTAAGGTCAAGATAGTGCCAATTAAGTTTTGAGTGTGTGTGTGTGAATGTGTGTGTGTGTGTGTGGACAAATTTGTTATTAAAAAGTAAAAAATTGGAATCATTGTAATCCATGTTGTAACTGGAGAATGACTCATCTGATCGGCTTCAAATTTTCACCACTGATGTGGCTTCCTGAACGCCAGGCTCACGCACAGTGAATCGTAGGTTTATCTACTAAATTTTGATATTCATTTATATTTAATAACTAAAGAATGTTTCTTCTGATCCATTTCAAAATTCTGAGAAATTGCAGATTTTCAAATTTGCTAATTAAAAAAAAAAGTGGATTCGTTGGAGTCATCAATTACTGGAGAATGACTTTTCTGATCGGCTTCAAACTTTCACCATTTACTTTGAGCTGTGTAAATTTCAGTTTGCCAATTTTAATAAAAAACTCTTTTTGGTATATATTAACTAGAGAATGCCTGTTCTGGTTGGCTTCAAACCCTAAACGCTGGTATATCCTAATTGGAAGTATTTTTGTATTGATTTTGGGCTGTGGGGGTTAACTTTAAAAGTAATTTTATCAAAACGGATTTCCTTAACAAAAATTAAAATCAAATATATTCTCTTATGGGATTCTAGAGAATTAAAAAAAAAAAAGCTGAAAAAATGTATCTGGGGCCATTTTAAATTTGAGGAGAATAGATATATCTATCCTCGTAAACTTCTTAGCAACAATCTTTTTGTATCTCCAAAATTTCGCTTTTAACTCCAGAACGTCTTACTCGATCAGATTGAAACTTCCAGCCCTGGTGTACTGTACCAAGGGAGACTATTATTATCAAAACTAAAAGCTAAACCCAGCAGGGTCATACAGCGTATGTAGACCTCAATTCATGAGACAGTACTCGCATGCCTGAGTTTTCTGACAGTGTCATGTACGTCATTCCCAGATTTTGTTTACGTGTGTTAACTGGGGAAAAATTTTCTCTGATCGGCCTTAAATTTTTACCACTGGTGTATCCTGTTGAGAAGGTTGGTGATGGTAATGGTGGGATGGTTGGTGATGGTAATGGTGAGATGGTTGGTAATGGTAATGGTGAGATGGTTGGTGATGGTAATGGTGAGATAGTTGGTGATGGTAATGGTGAGATGGTGATGGTAATGGTGTGAAGATTGGTGAGGGGCTCTTGATCTAAGGAACTGGGTTCATCCTTTCCCTCCCTGGGTCTAATCTGAGCACCTCTCATTCCACAGGCGCTATACGACCCCTGCTGAGTTAGCGCTTTTCCACGATTAAAATACAATTGTGAATAGCATCAGCCATTAATGGGTGATTATTATAATCATAAAGAAGCGGTAAATACGTAAGGTTCATATAGCGCTGCATGGTAGAGTGTGTCAAAAAGGTGTAATATACCAGATCAGAGAGCAGCGAGGGTGAAGTGTAACAGAGGCGAAGTAAGGACAGTGAGGAGTGCTAGAGGAAGTGTAATAAAGCTGTTGATAACAAAAAGTCAAAGAAGAAATGTTAATGGGTGATTCATATAATGAAATCAATGAAAAAAAAAATCTTGGCTTCAGGGTGTGTGGGTACACATGTTGGCCACTGTGCAGGAACTGGAGACTCACTTCTGGTCGACGTTGGAGTTTTAACTTTCAGGTATTTTAATGAGAAGAAGTTTTGCTTTGATTTTAGGTTGTGTAAGCTTTAATACGCCGGTTTTATTAATCAAATTGGTCCTTGTGAAACAATTAGAGAAAGTCTTTTCTAATCAGAAATATGACACAGGATTACTGGATTATCCTTGGTTAAATCTATATTATGTTCAGTTAATCTTAACACTGGTAAATCTTACTTCAAGAAAAGTTTGGATTTACTTGGTTTATGTTGCCTTTCCTCTATTGAAGAAACAAGTAAAGTGGGAAATATTGATTTCCATGTGACAGTTTCTGAGCGCCTCGTCCAGTCGCCTTCATCCCTCAACACTGTTTCTTGATGCACATTTTGAGCAGCTTCCAACTTAATATTCTGCTGTATTTTAGGATATCGTTATGAAAAGCAAGAAATTTTCTCTTCACCTTGTCTTCAGAGTTATTGTTTCTTACTGGAAGATTTGAATTAGTTTACTGTTACGTATGTAATAATTTACACTTTTTTTATCGTAAAAAATTGGATATCATCCATGTGATGAACTTACGACTGCCAATTCTGATTCGCTTTTAAGTCTTCAGTGCTTATACTTAACTGCATTAGAAACTTGTGCCGCACGCTGTACTAATCTTTTCGCGTTCGTGAACGTAGATGGGACCTGAGGTTATGCAAATACATCTGGTTATTACTACGCTAATAAGAGGAGCGTTAAACCTGTTGGGGTCGTATAGCGCCTAGGAAATTGGAAGCCATCAGGCTTGATCCAAGGAAAGAGAGAATAAGTACAACTCCTTGGATCAAGAACCCCTGATCTTCATCGAGGAACCTCTCTTGAGCGGTACACACCTGTAGCAGATTCCTGAAAGACATGGAAGATTTGAAGGATGAGTCTTCCCAGAATGTCACTCCTCACGAGGAAGAGACGGTCTCACTGGTCAAATAAAATGAAACTGAGAGGAAGACTCTCAGGGGAGGAATATCACGATATATTACTCCAGAGACAGCGAAAGAACACCCATCTACTCATGTCAACACAGTATCTGGAAGTATTTACCCAGAATGGGTAAATGAAGATGTTGTAGATGTGAGTAAAACGTTAATGCGTATGAGGCAAATTTGCCCGAGGGATTCACCAACGCCTGAGGAGGTGCGTTGTTAGGAAGCTGAAGAGAGAGAGAAAAAATCAAGGACAGGTCCTGTTGAAGAGTTTGAATCAGGGCTGAAATTAGCGAGGGTTACGGAACTTCTTAACTCTCGTGACGTTAATGTGAAGAACACAAGATATGAAATAGCACCAGTTCCAGCCTCAATGTTTGGTGAGGAAAACAGAGATGTGTGAATTGCTAAATCAGAGTCAATACCGAAGGAAACTTCCAGTGGAGCAGTCAACCCGTACAAGTGGGCAACCAGATCCCATAGCCATAGATAAATATGTCACTCTTCGTGTCAATTCATCGGCGAGGTAAAGACAGTGTAAAAAAAAGTTGCAAATTTTGTGAAATTTTACCAGTAAAATTAAAGAGCTGTAGGGTGCACATGATCTTTGACCTAGATATGACCTAGTTACGACCTAGATATGTACTAGATATGGTGGTGCGATGCACATATCTAAAGAACATCAGCTACATTTGAACTCTTCTACCTCAACAGGACACGAAATGCAAACTGCAATTAACAAAATATGTACACTCTAACAGTCAAACAATGCTATCAGTCTAATGTTTACTTGAACATCATCTACTCCTCTAGACATAGTCATTGGATTAGTTATTTAAAGTCATGACCTGAAGACCATCCAGACGAAGCTGTAGTGTTAATAATAATAATATAATTATTATTATTATTATTATTATTATTATTATTATTATTATTATTATTATTATTATATTTCAGAGATGGGTGACAATTTAGCTGTGCATGCAGAAAGCAAATAAGTATGCAGAGTAAATTCATTTCTCTACAACTGATAAAGTTTTAAGAAATGACTCTGTTTTTGTGTTGTCAGCGCATTAATATGCATAGAAACAGCTGGTCATAAGAGTCTTAGTGGAGTCCACAAGTCAAGGATATTTATCCGTCAACAAAGAAACCACAGTTGGTAAACACATCTGGTCTAAGTTCATGCACTCGCTGGCTGTGACACGATGGCATCTTACAGTGGCATAAGTGAAACTAAAGCTGTGAATGCTTTTGTAGCAGGAAATGAGTTAAAGAGTCTAGAAGTCCCATCAACAAACACGAAAGATGTCTATCACTAATCGACAACCATTAATGCAGTTTGCTATGGTCAGAATTGTGAGGTTTGAGAAAAATTTCACGTATCCACAAAAAAAAAAAAAAAAAAAAAATAGGCTTCCCAAAACAGGACGAAAAGGTGTTTTTCAAATGTGGAGGAGCTGACAGATGTTTAAACCATATGACCAAGCAGAGTCTGGACGATGATGCAGAGGAACCTCGTTGAGATTAAGACACATTCGTACACAACAGAGGAACCTCATCATCATCATGAAATTATGAAGCATTTGGTTCATTATCAAAGTTATTAATTTAGCGTTAAGTAAAGATATTAATGTTAGTGTTAAAAAAAAGAGTCTAGCACAAAGTTTGACTCGATGTGTGTGTGTACATATAATATATATATATATATATATATATATATATATATATATATATATATATATATATATATATATATATATATATATACAATAAGATCACAGTAAACAGGTGATTTCGGAATATGCAAATTTTTAAAGTTGCTAGAAATACTTTTTACAATCCAAAAAGGGACAACCAGCCTTATTCAACTAAAAATATGTTGGTTCTCCCTTACCATGAAAACTTGGTTGATATGCCTTCTCTTCTTAAGACTTTTAATATTAAAGTTGTATTCAAAAATCTTGATACAGTAAAAAAACTTTTGATAAAGAATTCCCCCCAAAATGCTGATGGATGTGTCTATAAAGTTCCTTGTAAAATTTGCGATAAAGTTTATTACGGTCAAACTGGTAAAGATCTCGAACTAAGATTAAAACAACATAAATATAGCATTAGAACTGGACAAGATTCCAATGCTCTATTTATTCATGTAAGAGATTTTAACCATCCAATTGATTTTCAAAAAGTTGAGAAAGTAGTATCAAGCAAGTCCATGGTCGACAGGAATATAATTGAATCTTGTTTCATAAAAAGCAGTTTTGACAATATGAATATTTCCTTTGGTTTATATAAATTAGATCCATTTATAATTAATAGAATTTGGGAAGAATTTAATAATACACTGGACAAATAATAATTTTTAAATTTTCTTGGGTAGAATAGTTTGTGGGTGAGTTGTGCAAAGGACCTATCCAAGTTGGGTCGGCGCACGTCAGGTGTTTAACCGTTGTGGGATCTGATAGTGAGGTGCTGGCCAGACCCCTTCATATACCTTCCTTGGATGCTTTACTTTCATAGTTCCTTGATAATGTGAGTAGTCACGAAAGCGCTTGGAATTTCTCTATTCTTTCAGAGTGGTTGTTTTGCATATATATATATATATATATATATATATATATATATATATATATATATATATATATATATATATATATATATATATATATATCTATATATAGATAGTCGTGTCGAATAGGTAAAACTGGTAAATTAGCAAGAACTCATTTAATTTAAGCCCTTTCTAAAATTTTCTTTTATACGTTTAAGGATTTTTTTCATTTGTGTTAATATAAAAATTAATGATTTTGTACCTAAAGAACCTTAGGAAACTTACCTAACCTTATTATAACAAGTGCAATTTAATTTAGCCTAACTCAACTAAATATATTTTCTATAAGTTTATAATAATTTAATAAACACAATGAAATATATTTTTTTCGTTAGGTTCAGAATAATTTTTGTGAAATTATTGTATACACAAATTTTCGCTTGCCTTATTCGGCAAGAAGTGCGTTGCTATTTAAGCCAAAATCTTAAGTTTTACTTATTCGGCACGTTATTATATATATATATATATATATATATATATATATATATATATATATATATATATATATATATATATATATTAAAATTGTGTGTATGTACATATATATGTATGTATACATATACTGATGCATATTTGTGTGTATTTATGTGTATGTGTCCATCACCATAGCTAATATCACCAACTTCATCACTACCACCACCATCACCACCACTACACCACCACCATCACCACCACTACACCACCACCATCACCACCACTACACCACCACCATCACCACCCCTACACCACCACCATCACCACCACTACACCACCATCACCACCACCACTACACCACCATCACCACCACTACACCACCATCACCACCACTACACCATCACCACTACACCATCACCACCACTACACCACCATCACCACCACTATACCACCATCACCACCACAACATCACCACCACCACAACACCATCACCACCACCACACCATCACCACCACAACAATATCATCACTATTCTCACCACTACTACTATCATGTGCCTGCGCATGTATGTGAATTTATAACCAATTACGATATAAGCCAATCACTCGGTGACATCTGAAACTG
Source organism: Cherax quadricarinatus (assembly GCF_038502225.1). Taxonomy (NCBI): domain Eukaryota; kingdom Metazoa; phylum Arthropoda; class Malacostraca; order Decapoda; family Parastacidae; genus Cherax; species Cherax quadricarinatus. Next base: position 52,532,708 of record NC_091296.1, read on the forward strand.
TAAAACCGATCACAAGACGATCTTTAAAACAATTCCGTGGAAATCGTTTTTAAAAATAGTCAATAAGTAACTGAGCAGAGAGCACCTGCACATGTCAATTGCTTATTAAGGTTATTTATCACAGCTATAGATGGAGTTGTGAAAAAAAGTGAATGTGGGAGAGTAGGGCAGATTGAGGAATTAAAAGATACCTAATATGATACAACGTGGGAGTTGTCACGGCTGCTTTTTGCTGATGCTACGGTTTTTGTTTGGGAGATTCTGAAGAGATGTTGCAGCGGTCGGTAAAGGAATTTGAGAGACTGGGTAAAAGATGGAAATTAAAAAGTGAAAGAAAAGAATGACAGTCTTTTAGATGAAAGACTGTATATCACACTGGAAGGAGAAGCATGGAGAAAGTGGATGTGTTTAGGTATTTAGAATAGACATGTCAAGAGATGAACTTATAAAAGATGAGATGAACTATAAAACAGACAAGGGGGGGGGAAAGGTAGGTGAAGTGTTGAAGACTGTGAAAAGTTCATCTATGGAAGTAAAAAGAAGACCAGGGGAAGTAAACGTGTCATGTTTAAGAGCAATGTGTGGCGTGAGTATTATGCAAAGATGTGGTGCCCCTGATGGTGGTGGCGGAGGACAAACTACTTTAATAAAGGTAGTTTGGGCATACAGAGACGATGGAGCTGAATAAGATGTATACCTGAAGTATACCTGTAGAGGGTTTCGGGGTTCAAAGCCCCGAGGCCTGGTCTGAGACCAGGCCTCGTGTATAAATATGGGGCGGAAGAAAGTAATGAGAGAGACCCTCATGAAAGACTGGAGAAAGGAGGTAAAGGTTTTCAGTGATATGGGCTTGAGCACCCAGCAGACTTCTGTGGGTATGTTAGATCAGAGCGGAGACAAGTTTTTCATGTATTGACGCGCTATTCGAGTGTGATCAAGGTAACATTTATGGAGGCACTCAGGAAAACCAGTTAGATGAGTGTAGTGTCTGCACTCTGGAGACGGCGGGATACTGTGGTTCAGAAGGTCATTTGAATTGTGATGTCTGCACATTTTTGGAAGATAACTTCTGAATGATGGTAAACGTGTTTCATTTTTCTTGCGGGTGAGATGGAGTCACCCAACCTCGGTGGACGACGACCACTATAGCAAAAAAATTAAAAAGAAGAATGGGAACCAACTCACTTAAACGAAATATATGAAGAACTTCACCAATCCCGCCCGTGGTATGGTTTAAGATGCAGTTCAATGGGAGTCTTGAGAAAATTGAACACGTCAGAGGCTGATGAACTGGGCAAGTTATCGCTCTGGTTACTGAAAGGAGCTGAAGATCAGAGCCAGCCACTTAGGTATGCAACAAGACACTATAGACAGATGAACTGCCACACAGCCAGTACAGGCTGGTACTGGAACTCGTGAGAAAAAGAGGAGAGACTACTTGAATTACACCTCATGACACCAAGGAGTGTAGATCAACACTGGATACAACATACAAAATAGGAGGATACCCAGAAACAGAATATTTGACACAGGAACTACGACGAGGGGACTCAGGTGGAAGCTAACGCCAAGATGAGCCAGAGAAAGCTAAAAGTATTTCAAGAGAGTGAGACAAAGAACAAATACGAAGAGTTGGGAAGCAACATTATACATCATACAACATCATACAACAAGTAGTCATCGTTAAAATAAACAATGAAGTCCATCTGACGTTAAGAGATGGACCCAGAAGCTGAAGCCGAAATCCCTTAAATTTGGCTAGAGAAAAGCACGGTACACCGGACGACGGAATATATCTGGTAGATTTTAGTGAGGTGATGGTAAGCTAATCTACACTATGTGTCCTAGATCAAATTTGACCACATATAATCCAACGTGTTTTTTTTTTTTTTTTTGCGTGTGTGTGTGTGTGTGTGTGTGTGTGTGTGTGTGTGTGTGTGTGTGTGTGTGTGTGTGTGTGTGTGTGTGTGTGTGTGTGTGTGTGTGAGCTTTTGTCAGCATGTTAGACATTTCTTTAAAAAGTGCATCTTAACACATTACAAAGAAATTTGTGTTGTGTAAATATATTTAGGCAGTATTTTTATACGATCGAAGCTGAACATTTGTTGAGGCGAGATCTCTCAGGACCTGAGGTGTTAGACCTCGAGACCTGCACACTCGCACTGTGTTACGATGCAGTACGAGGGTTTCAGGTGTCGCAGCAGTGGCGAGGTGGAGTATGTTGGAGGGTTCGGTAAACGGGAGACTGTAGCAAGGAAAACACCGATGGTCTGTTATGGAGACGATATATTGGTAATATGTGGCAGAGAGCCCAGCTATCGATCTACAGGCTAGTCCTCGAGGAGAGTGAGGGAGATGCCTGGCGGCGCAGGCTCAGGGTACAGCTAAGGCTTGGGCAGGGAACCTGCTTATAAATAGTATTAGATTATTATTTATACTATACAAGTATTGTGTGCTGACAAATATGATGTCTCGCTAAACCCGTACGGTTATACAACACCAGGAGAAAAGAAGGTAATCAACAGAGGTGATTGGTAGTCCCAGCTTCCTTGGATCAAGAGCCATTCAGCGGCATAAAGAACCACTCTTCCCCATCACTGACGGAATGAAAAGCAAAACATACTATGCTGGAAGATACACATAGTTAGCCGGGTTGGATCACTAGGTGAGAATATTGCATGGTGGAGAAGCTGACACCTTCACCGACTTGTCAGCTGTTGGATCACTCAAGGTCAGCAAGTAGCCAAACATTAATAGTATACACTACCAACAACGTAATAAGTCACATGAGCAATACTTGCGTGTTTTTAGTGCCGAAATATTTCCCTCGTGCAGTTTCTTAAGTCGGTGTGGAACACAGGTTAACACACTGACTTGCCTGTTTTAAGACTCGCTTACCATGAGTTCGAACCTCACCCGTTCCATGATTTATAAACTGTGATACATTAAGAATGCACCATACAGGTGCTCTAGTCGTGAAAACTCCAGACAAGGCTGACATGACTTGAACATCAGAAAGTGTGAGTTGTTGTTTACCCGCTCAACAATGTGTGTACTCTACGTACAATTGACTCTACATACTAAACAACTCAGAAAATCCGTTGCACGATATTCCAGTTTTTAGACGGTGACTTCGGACAATGGAGCTAATTTTCGTGCAGAATTGTATATACAAGAAGCCGCTGAGCTTACCAGACGAAGATGGTTGACAGAGGCAACAGGACCAGAACTGCAGGTGTGGGGGAGTAACACAGACAAGTGTGTGGATAACTACACGTGTGAAGACAAAAACACTGCTATGCAGAACAAGCCCTTATTTGCGCAACATTCCGCTTTTATTATTATTATTGCTTTATTAGTACTAGTACATTCATGAGGGAAGCGCTAAAGCCACTGGGGTATTGGGAAGCCTTCAGATTCGACCTGAGGGAAGGTCAGGTCCAGTTCCTTGAATCAAAAGCCCCCTCACTGACATCAAGACCAAGCAAGTTTTACACATAACAAACTAACAATTAGAATTAATACGCATAACGTCACCCTTCAAGAGCGTTAAGTCATGTTTGTTATGTTCGTTATCCATGTACACAACGAATATTCGTTTATTTTTATTATACAACTCATTGTATACATATAACCACCTTGATTAATATTCACAGTCTGGTTAATATTCACAGTCTGGTTAATATTCACAGCCTGGTTAATATTCACAGCCTGGTTAATATTCACAACTTGGTTAATATTCACAGCTTGGTTAATATTCACAGTTTGGCTAATGTTCGTAGCTTGGTTAATACTCACAGATTGGTTAATATTCACAGCTTAGTTAATACTCACAGATTGGTTAATATTCACAGCGTGGTTAATATTCACAGTTTGGCTACTGTTCGTAGCTTGGTTAATACTCACAGCTTGGTTAATATTCACAGCCTCTGTAAGTTGACAATGATTCAAGATGGTACGCAGACGGACACATAAATAAGAGTATCATCCTGTTACTATGCTCTCTGGATGGACAGTTCTGTCAAGTGAGATATAAACCCAGAGCTGTGTGTATATATCTCGGTGTATATTTACAGTTTACTTTATTCTCTAGTTTAGGGATTAAAATATTGACTGGTAGTGTACTGGTAGCCTTAATAACGCTCGCACAGTGTATACGATATAACTGTGATTAACCAAAAACAAAACATGCCTTCACAGCCTATTGTCTGCAGCCTTGACCGGTCTACTCATCTACCCATAGTTTGTCTCTTCGTTTCAGAACGCAGCCACACTTGAGGAAGTGTGGAGTGTTTCGGTCGGTCCCGAAGCATTGTTCAATTACAAGATTGTTATCTGATAATGGTCAGTGACGGTGCCAAACGTCTCCAGTTTCCTTTCCACATTGTGGATCAATTGTTGAGTGTTTCAGCCACGGTTGTGTGACTTTTTTATGCTTCGTGGAGTCCATTCAAGTGTTCCTATTGTCCAGGCAGAGGTAATTTGTCAGGAGAACTTGATGAATTTCTCCTCACATGGATCTTAAGTCATATGACGACCCAATTATGAGTTTTGAATCATTTACCCGTGGCCTTCTACCGGCTTACCCGTCCACCCCGCAAAAAATATTGATCACAAAACATGATATTTATGGTTCCCACAGCTGTATAGTCCTTGTGGCTTAGCGCTTCTTTTTTGATTATAATAATAATATGGTTCCCACCCTGTTAAAAAACAAAGATCCCATTTGCATTCCCTGAGGTCCATCGTCTCGTGCGCCTATGTTCTGGCTGTACATCATGTGTTCTGGCTGTACATTATGTGTTCTGGCTGTACATCATGTGTTCTGGCTGTACATCATGTGTTCTGGCTGTACATCATGTGTTCTGGCTGTACATCATGTGTTCTGGCTGTACATCATGTGTTCTGGCTGTACATCATGTGTTCTGGCTGTACATTATGTATTCTGGCTGTACATCATGTATTCTGGCTGTACGTCATGTGTTCTGGCTGTACATCATGTGTTCTGGCTGTACATCATGTGTTCTGGCTGTACATCATGTGTTCTGGCTGTGCATCATGTGTTCTGGCTGTACATCATGTGTTCTGGCTGTACATCATGTGTTCTGGCTGTACGTCATGTGTTCTGGCTGTACGTCATGCCCACTCTGTGCTTCTTAAAGACAAATCTCTTACTGAGTTTAAGATTTACTTCTGCAGTTTCTTTTCCTGTTTTGGTGTGTTATCCCTAATATACACGTTTCTTACCCCACCATTCCAGTCTCGTTCCACCCCCAACTTGTTTCCTATTCTCACTATCACAACTATGAGTAACTCTATTTAGTCACTGGTACGCATAAGTACAATTAACAATTATCATACATGTGTAGATTACCTAGGATAAACCAAAAAAGTCAGTTTTCACTTATTTGTAACTTTTGTTATAATACTGTTAAGAACCCAACAGACTTACCACATAGTTACTGGGCATCTGTGGAAATTTTTACTTTGCACTGGGAGGTAATGGACTCTTTTATAATAACAAACCAATCAAAGGCAATCTTCAATATAACATCTTCATTAATAATCTTATTGACAGACAAGAAAACATAAATCTGTGAGTAGAGAAACTAAGAAATGTACCCTTAACCCCAAACCAGGGCATAGAAAACCTGAATACAGAAGCATACCAGGTCGACCGATATATAAAGGAAACTAAACCAGTCATATTAAATAGAAGAAGCACAAAGGGAACAAAAAAAAAGGCCGTTTAGGAAATTGCAGATGATCTTAAATATTTCTACTCATACGTAAAAATTAAGACAAATACTGCCTCTAAATTCAGCAAGATGAAAAAAAGAAATCAGTACCCGAAGGTATGATACTAGTGCCTTCACTCTTCCTCATCCTCACAGCATATATAAAACCAACAGCCACTGCTTCATATTATCCTTTGTTGACTGCAGCAAAATACACAGCTAGAATACACGGGGAAAATTACAAGTGTCAACAAAGTTTTCCAGAGGGTAATGGAAAATAACATCATGTTCAGTGACAAATTCCAACTGCTCAGATATGAAAAGAATAAAGAACTGAAAGGAATCACTGGATGCAAAACACAGGAAGTTCATCTCATGGAACGAAATGAGCACGTGAAAGAATTTGGTAAAAATATGTCAGATGACCGATCATTTAAATAGCTCAATTAAGACAAATGCCACTAAGGCCAGACAAATAGCAGGGGGACAAAGATAATTCTCAAAAAGAGAGAAATAAATCAGTGATGATATTCAAGTCACTTAAGGTGCTGACGGCTCAATTCAATTCCAGTTCTGATAACTGGAAAAGGTAAAAAGCTCATTTCTGCCCTCAAAAAGTCAATAAAATACTTGAGATATACTTCCTGGAGTGCAGATGAGAGATACTTGATACTATTTACCATAGCTGATACTATGTACCATACCTAATATCATACCTAATAATATATATCATGGTTTAGAAAGACACGTAAGCAAACACTATAACATATTTATTAGAAAACGTTTCGGTCCTGGGACCTTGATCAGAAGTGATCAAGATCAGAAGTGATCAAGGTCCCAGGACCGAAACGTTTTCTAATAAATATGTTATAGTGTTTGCTTACGTGTCTTTCTAAACCAACTTGTCGGTATTTATTACCAAGGTTTATACCAATATATATCATACCTGATAATATATATCATACTTGATAATATACATATGTCATAATATATATGCATACATAAGTACAATTTTCATGACATTGCCTCTTTTACTGTATTGTATACACCACTTTCGTGTTAATTAATATCAACACTAGGACATTCGTTCTTCCCACATTTCCCTGACATGTTGATTGCAGTAACATACTCAGGCACAAATGAAAAATATTTACTCCTATATATTTTGCTAATTTATGTGCATGTAAGAGATATACTCAAATTAATTTTTAAAGCGGTAAACCGGTAAGCCAGTGGAAGGCCTCGGTCAGATGACCAAAAGCTCCAGCGGCGGGTCATCATCATCTAATTAAATGTGCACATTTATGTCAACTGACGTCATTGGTTTGCAACTATGTAAATTAACGTGGAGCGCAGTCTTATTTTTCTTTACCGAACAAGCCTAGTAACCTGGTTTCTCTCTTACATTACTGTTCAGTAACGCAGCCTAGCGCTGCCATGCTTAACTTGAGTCAACTTAACATTTAGAAGGAGTTGCTTAGTACAAGTGAAACAGAGTTTGCTAGTGCGTGTATTCTTAGGCATATAAAATAGTTTGAAAATGCTTAATTATTATTATTATTATTATTATTATTATTATTATTATTATTATTATTATTATCATTATTATCAAGGGGAAGCGCTAAACCTGTAGGATTATACAGTGAAAATGCTTAATAATGTTAATGATGTATAATAATGTCCAAATCTCTCTCCCTAACCCTTTCATATTTTCTGGGTATAACTTTTTATTTCGCTCCGTAATGATGGAGGTATCTATAAATATTCCATTTCTTCTGTGTATGGGATAGGTCATCCTGAGAGAAGATAATCCCAAAGTAAAAGTACACCCAGCAGTGCTGGGTCCTAGCTGCTGAACCTCTAATGGAATGCTTGACGTCTGCCTCATTGACACTGCTGAAGTCTCCCCAACTCAGGCTAGCACTGCTGAAATCTCCCAGCTCAGACTGACACTGCTGAAGTTTCCCAGTTCAAGCTGACACTGCTGAAGTCTCCCAGCTCAGGCTGATACTACTGAAGTCTCCCCAGCTCTGGCTGACACGGCTGAAGTTTCCCAGCTCAGGCTAACACTGTTGAAGTCTTCCAACTCATGCTGACACTGCTGAAGTCTCCCAGCTCAGGCTGACTGTTGAAGTCTCCCAGCTCAGGCTGACTGTTGAAGTCTCCCAGCTCAGGCTGACTGTTGAAGTCTCCCAGCTCAGGCTGACTGTTGAAGTCTCCCAGCTCAGGCTGACTGTTGAAGTCTCCCAGCTCAGGCTGACTGTTGAAGTCTCCCAGCTCAGACTGACTGTTGAAGTCTCCCAGCTCAGGCTAGTCTCCTCAGCTCAGGCTGACACTTTTGAAGTCTCCCCAGCTCAGGCTAGCACTGCTGAAGTCTCCCCAGCTCAGGCTAGCACTGCTGAAGTCTCCCCAGCTCAGGCTAGCACTGCTGAAATCTCCCCAGCTCAGGCTAGCACTGCTGAAGTCTCCCCAGCTCAGGTTAGCACTGCTGAAGTTTCCTCAGCTCAGGCTAGCACTGCTGAAGTCACTCTAGCTCAGACTAGCACTGCTGAAGTCTCCCCAGCTCAGGCTGACACTGCTGAAGTCTCCCCAGCTCAGACTAGCACTGCTGAAGTCTCCCCAGCTCAGGCTAGCACTGCTGAAGTCTCTCCATCTCAGGCTAGCACTGCTGAAGTCTCCCCAGCTCAGGCTAGCACTGCTGAAGTCTCTCCAGCTCAGATTAGCACTGCTGAAGTCTCCCCAGCTCAGGCTAGCACTGCTGAAGTCTCCCCAGCTCAGGCTAGCACTGCTGAAGTCTCCCCAGCTCAGGCTAGCACTGCTGAAGTCTCCCCAGCTCAGGCTAGCACTGCTGAAGTCTCCCCAGCTCAGGCTAGCACTGCTGAAGTCTCCCCAGCTCAGACTAACACTGCTGAAGTCTCCCCAGCTCAGACTAGCACTGCTGAAGTCTCCCCAGCTCAGGCTAGCACTGCTGAAGTCTCCCCAGCTCAGGCTAGCACTGCTGAAGTCTCCCCAGCTCAGACTAGCACTGCTGAAGTCTCCCCAGCTCAGACTAGCACTGCTGAAGTCTCCCCAGCTCAGGCTAGCACTGCTGAAGTCTCCCCAGCTCAGGCTAGCACTGCTGAAGTCTCCCCAGCTCAGACTAGCACTGCTGAAGTCTCCCCAGCTCAGGCTAGCACTGCTGAAGTCTCCCCAGCTCAGGCTAGCACTGCTGAAGTCTCCCCAGCTCAGACTAACACTGCTGAAGTCTCCCCAGCTCAGACTAGCACTGCTGAAGTCTCCCCAGCTCAGGCTAGCACTGCTGAAGTCTCCCCAGCTCAGGCTAGCACTGCTGAAGTCTCCCCAGCTCAGACTAGCACTGCTGAAGTCTCCCCAGCTCAGACTAGCACTGCTGAAGTCTCCCCAGCTCAGACTAGCACTGCTGAAGTCTCCCAGCTCAAGCTAATACATTTCAACATCTTGTGTGAGCACTGAGCACCATCCTGCGTGATGGAATATGACAGGGCAAAAATACGTAGCTTTTGTACCAAATGTATAACTGTCATAGAGAACAGGGCAACAGCACTTATATCCATTATCGCTAGATAAAAAAAAAAGTCTTGCTCCGTCTTACCGCTTATCTTACCCCTCGACCTTACGCTAACATCACTTCCTGCAGATATTCCAGTGACGTCACCAGGGGTATATTTTTTCCGTTTCCTGTACACTGGATTATTAAGTTATTTTACGTTATTATATATCGTTACAGCTGAAGTCTACATTTATAATGGAATACAGTATATGTATTCTTCGACGCTTATTACTGTTTTCTTACCAAGTTTGGCAGGTATACTGCTACCTTGTTCTCTCTGATACACTAACTAGACGTTTTATTACTTTGGCAGTTATTTTATTAGTTACATTACTGATGTTATAGTTTGCATCGTCTTCATGAATCCTATTTACACGACTGTCCATGTTTCATTTTATAACACTGAACTATATTAAATTATCACAAGAAATAAATAACCAGCGCAAAAGAGAAACTTATGACGACGTTTCGGTCCGAAACGTCGTCAGAAGTTTGTTCTACGCGCAGGTTATTTGTGTATTGTTCCAGCAGCGGTATTGTCTTTTTTATTCTTTATCACACGAAATGTTCAGCGCACAACTTAATCTGTCCTCAAGGAAGCCAGTTGCGTGGATTTCTGCACGAATTAAGTTCCCGTAATGTGTCTCATGCGATTCTCGTTTAGATTAGGTAAAACGTATATTTCAATATAATTACATAACAATGACAGGATAAAAAAAAAAAACATAAAGACGGTGGCTTACGTCTGGCATATCCTGGGTCATCTTAATCTTTCGAATGTACAGTTTCTCACGAACGAAAACGAATTTGTAGCACGGGTTAACCAGTGACTGCAATTATTGAGGGACGTGGAATTTATTTACATGTGAAACTGCCTAAGCACTCCAGATTCCTCTCTAGTTTGTAAATAAAGTAAATCTATGTAAATCACACATTCCTTCAACAACACATTCTCTAAATGAGAAGACTTCCTTCTCTTTACCATATAGTGATCTGCTTTTGTAAATACATCTCATTTATAGACACTGTTAATTTACGAAAGAATTTACTGTATTGCTGAAGAACTGTAATATAGTGCAGTGATGAGTGTTGTGATGCTGAGTGTTGTGATGCTGAGTGTTGTAATGCTGAGTGTTGTGATGCTGAGTGTTGTGATGCTGAGTGTTGTGATGCTGAGTGTTGTGATGCTGTGTTGTAATGCTGTGTTGTAATGCTGAGTGTTGTGATGCTGTGTTGTAATGCTGAGTGTTGTGATGCTGAGTGTTGTGATGCTGTGTGTTGTAATGCTGTGTTGTAATGCTGAGTGTTGTGATGCTGAGTGTTGTAATGCTGAGTTGTGATGCTGTGTGTTGTAATGCTGAGTGTTGTGATGCTGAGTGTTGTAATGCTGAGTGTTGTGATGCTGAGTATTGTGATGCTGAGTGTTGTGATGCTGAGTGTTGTGATGCTGAGTGTTGTGATGCTGAGTGTTGTGATGCTGAGTGTTGTGATGCTGAGTGTTGTGATGCTGAGTGTTGTGATGCTGAGTGTTGTGATGCTGAGTGTTCTAATGCTGAGTGTTGTGATGCTGAGTGTTGTGATGCTGTGTTGTGATACTGAGTGTTGGGATGCAATGTGTTGTGATACTGAGTGTTGTGATACTGAGTGTTGTGATGCTGAGTGTTGTGATGCTGAGTGTTGTAATGCTGTGTTGTAATGCTGTGTTGTGATGCTGTGTGTTTTAATGCTGTGTGTTGTAATGCTGAGTGTTGTGATGCTGAGTGTTGTAATGCTGAGTGTTGTGATGCTGAGTTGTGATGCTGTGTGTTGTAATGCTGTGTGTTGTAATGCTGAGTGTTGTGATGCTGAGTGTTGTAATGCTGAGTGTTGTGGTGCTGAGTGTTGTGATGCTGAGTGTTGTGATGCTGAGTGTTGTGATGCTGAGTGTTGTAATGCTGTGTGTTGGGATGCTGTGTGTTGTGATGCTGAGTGTTGTGATGCTGAGTGTTCTAATGCTGAGTGTTGTGACGCTGAGTGTTGTGATGCTGCGTTGTGATACTGAGTGTTATGATGCTATGTGTTGTGATACTGTGTTGTGATGCTGAGTTGTGATGCTGCGTGTTGTGATGCTGAGTGTTGTGATGCTGAGTGTTGTGATGCTGTGTTGTGATACTGATTGTTGTGATGCTGTGTTGTGATACTGTGTTGTGATGCTGTGTTGTGATGCTGAGTGTTGTGATGCTGAGTGTTGTGATGCTGAGTGTTGTGATGCTGCGTGTTGTGATGATGAGTGTTGTGATGCTGTGTTGTGATACTGAGTGTTGTGATGTTATGTGTTGTGATACTGTGTGTTGTGATGCTGTGTTGTGATGCTGTGTGTTGTGATGCTGTGTGTTGTGATATTGAGTGTTGTGATGCTGAATGTTGTAATGCTGAGTTTTGTGATGCTGAGTGTTGTAATGCTGAGTTTTGTGATGCTGAGTGTTGTAATGCTGAGTTTTGTGATGCTGAGTGTTGTGATGCTGAGTGTTGTGATGCTGTGTGTTGTAATGCTGAGTGTTGTGATGTTGAGTGTTGCGATGCTGTGTATTGTGATGCTGAGTGTTGTGATACTGAGTGTTGTGATGCTGTGTGATGTGATGCTGTGTGTTTTGATATTGAGTGTTGTGATGCTGAATTTTGTGAAGCTGAGTGCTGTGATGCTGAGTGTTGTGATGAGTATTGTGATGCTGAGTGTTGTGATTGTGGTTATGCTGAGAGTCCTGTAGCAGCTCGATTGATAGCGTACTCAGCTCACACACTGAGGTCCAGGGTTTGATCCCTGGTAGAGGGTGGAAACATTAGGACGTGTTTCCGTAAGACACCTGTTGTCCGTTTACTTAGCAGTAAATAGGTACCTGGGTGATAGCTGACTCGTATGGGCTGCATACTGGGGACAAATTAACTTAATTTGATAGATGTCAGCTAGGCCTGTATACGTTGTACATGTACTTGTAGAAATAATAATAATAATAATAATTATTATTATTATTATTATTATTATTATTATTATTATTATTATTATTATACTGTGTTGTGATACTGAGTGTTCTGACGCTGAATGTTGTGTTTTTGTGAGTTGGATAGAAAATAAAGTCACATCTTGAGAAGGTGCATACGCAGGGTTGGACTTACACCTGAGGCTTCCCTCTTCCTCACATCATGTGAGGATCGATCTCACAGAGATAGCGTACATTTCCTCCATCACTTACGCTAAATTACCCACAGGGGCTTAGCGCGTCACATAACACAACATTTTGCAGCACAACACAGTAAAAACCCACCGTTCGTGTGTAAAATATCCCAGGCGCTGCGTGGTGTAGCGACCTAGTACCCACCGTAGCTCCACCAACACTGAGACTCAGCCTTCCTGAGTCCAGCCAGGTGGTTGGGCACGGCTGGGAGGGGAGGCAGGGGTTTGTGGTGGATGGTGGGTGATGTGGGAGAGTGGAGGACGATGAGGAACAGTCAGAGGGAACGGGCAAGGCAGGTGAGGTGTGGTAAATACTCTCAGGTTATTTTTCCCTGTAACACCTCATTACAGAATTCGAGCACCAGTTTCACTTAATTTATGACGAGTGAGGTTTATTGTTATTATTATTATTAAGGTGGCTCGTGGTCTGGTAGGCAAAGTTCTTGCTTCACACGCTGATGGTCCGGGTTCGATTCCCGGGTACCTGGATGTTAGTCGACTGGGTGTTAGTTGACCTAATTTGCCCGAAATGCTCCGCATAACAAGGGGCTTTCCATATATTAGTATGTAACTGATGTCAGATATTCCGAATACCTTGTACGTGTACTTGTATAAATATATTATTATATATTATTATTAAGCCTATCAACAATACGACTGTTACTAACACAACATGTCACCTGTACACCACCGGTCAAAGTTAGTCGGTTGATTAATGGGGTTTGAAGCCTAGCGATATTTAAGACTGCACGTAACTTTTTTGACCTCAAGAGAATACTTTATTCCCTAAAACATGGACTAAAGTAAACTTTCAGTGTATATAGTCCGAGAGAAAAACAGACGACGTTTCGGTCCATTTTGGACCATTAACATGTGACCATCAAAATGGTTCAGGACGGATCGAAATATTCAAAGTTTCTTCTCGTACGTGAGTGCTGCTTGTGAATTGTTCCAGCTACGATAGTGTTGCCCATATTGTTCATACGACTTCAAATCAATTCCATTGCCATTAAAAAATACTCAGTGTACATACACTGATAGTTATGTTTGGCAAAGGTAAACGTTGACTGACACTGCCTTTTGTGTGTGTGAGCGATGTGTAGTTGATGTGACTATACATTGACTGTTGACAGACCCACCTACCAAGAAATAAATGTCAAGTGTTTCTTGACAGTTTATATCAAAGTTAGTCTGACAAAACTTAGCGTTTATTAGTTTGACTGCATGTCTCCGTGACCTTCATTAATGTACACACACTATTCCGAAATCTCTTGCAGGGAACACTGAAGGTCAAACGGTAATCTTTTACGGAGATTTGTTGCAATAATTTGCGGATGTTGGTCTGGGACCAAGGATGTAGCGAGGAGGTGAGACAGAGCGGGTGAGTTTTTGTGACTCGAGGAAGCAAAGGTCGCCGTGTTGGGGGTGGCCTCCTTCCTAATGTTTTTGTTTAGTGCAAGCTGAAGCCTGGGAGGCTTGCAGGATGAATGGTATTGCACACAAACACAGGCCAGGAGCTATGAATCTACCCTTGCAACCACAATTAGGTGAGTACACACGACGCCGAGGAGATCATCCGTCAGTCATATCATCCGGGAAAAAAAAGACTGCGCTGTTTTGTAGTGTAGAGAATAGAGCATTTTGCGAGTAGTGTCCCAACAAATTGAAGGAATTTTTTCAAACTGAACATTATCTGGAGTAAAATTAATGTATTAAATATAATAAAGGAGAATTAGAGAATCACAATAGTACAGTGGTGGTGCATTTCTTGACAGTATGACAGACGGTACACAGTCTAAACACAGCTATGATTATACACCACAGGACAAGAAAACCAGTACATGGATGGATAAGATGATTTAAATTGAACTTACTAAGTAAGGCAAGGAAGATTTATAGAAAAAATTAAATAAGGAAAATGCTACTTTTAAGAAATGGTACAGAATTTTTGAAGACCTTGTTAGAGCTAATTCAGAAGACATTAAGTGAGCAAGCTGAGATAATGAAGAAGGGAGAGAGAGAAAAATGTGATAGATCAGTAAGTGGCTAAAAATATAGACCATATTGAGAAGGAAATTAAAGTATTAGTAAAATACAAAAGTAATTTAGAAGAGACATGCAGTGATAAAAAACCATAAGACAGCATTATAACAACAGAAATATGTTGTGCTATAGCACAACATATTTCTGAAAAATGTCATCAAAAGCTTAGAGAAAGAGAGGAAAGAATATAAATCTAAGATTGAAGATAGTTTTGCAGAATTCACTAGAGAAATACGGAGAATAAACAGCATGTAGTATTAGCTAAAGAATTCGCTGCTAGAACCAATATTAGTCAAATTAAAAACACAAATACAAATAACTAAGTTATTGAGGGACGCTGCTGATTAAGTTTTTTTCTTTCTTCTTTTTTGCTGCATTGAAAATAAAATAAATCACGAATAGAAAGAACCAGAGGAAAACACATTAATGAGATGACAAAATTCATTTCTTATTTCAGCTTTCAAGAAAATATTGTGACACATAGACGTACTAGAAAATAATACTGAGTGTTGTGATGAGTGCTGTGATGAGTGTTGTGATGAGTGTTGTGATGCTAAGTGTTGTGATGAGTGTTGTGATGCTAAGTGTTGTGATGAGTGTTGTGATGCTGAGTGTTGTGATGAGTGTTGTGATGCTAAGTGTTGTGATGAGTGTTGTGATGCTAAGTGTTGTGATGCTATGTGTTGTGATGCTATGTGTTGTGATGCTATGTGTTGTGATGAGTGTTGTGATGCTAAGTGTTGTGATGAGTGTTGTGATGCTGAGTGTTGTGATGAGTGCTGTGATGAGTGCTGTGATGCCGAGTGTTGTGATGAGTGCTGTGATGCTGAGTGTTGTGATGAGTGTTGTGATGAGTGCTGTGATGCTAAGTGTTGTGATGAGTGTTGTGATGAGTGCTGTGATGAGTGTTGTGATGCTAAGTGTTGTGATGAGTGTTGTGATGCTAAGTGTTGTGATGAGTGTTGTGATGCTGAGTGTTGTGATGAGTGCTGTGATGAGTGCTGTGATGCCGAGTGTTGTGATGCTATGTGTTGTGATGCTATGTGTTGTGATGAGTGTTGTGATGCTAAGTGTTGTGATGAGTGTTGTGATGCTGAGTGTTGTGATGAGTGCTGTGATGAGTGCTGTGATGCCGAGTGTTGTGATGAGTGCTGTGATGCTGAGTGTTGTGATGAGTGTTGTGATGAGTGTTGTGATGCTGAGTGTTGTGATGAGTGTTGTGATGCTGAGTGTTGTGATTGTTGTGATGCTGAGTGTTGTGATGAGTGTTGTGATGCTGAGTGTTGTGATGAGTGCTGTGATGCTGAGTGTTGTGATGAGTGCTGTGATGCTGAGTGTTGTGATGAGTTCTGTGATGCTGAGTGTTGTGATGAGTGCTGTGATGCTGAGTGTTGTGATGAGTGCTGTGATGCTGAGTGTTGTGATGAGTGCTGTGATGCTGAGTGTTGTGATGAGTGCTGTGATGCTGAGTGTTGTGATGAGTGCTGTGATGCTGAGTGTTGTGATGAGTGCTGTGATGCTGAGTGTTGTGATGAGTGTTGTGATGCTGAGTGTTGTGATGAGTGCTGTGATGCTGAGTGTTGTGATGAGTGCTGTGATGCTGAGTGTTGTGGTGAGTGCTGTGATGCTGAGTGTTGTGATGCTGAGTGTTGTGATGAGTGTTGTGATGAGTGTTGTGATGCTGAGTGTTGTGATGAGTGCTGTGATGAATGTTGTGATGCTAAAATTGTGATGAGTGTTGTGATGCTGAGTGTTGTGATGAGTGTTGTGATGCTGAGTGTTGTGATGAGTGTTGTGATACTAAGTGTTGTGATGAGTGTTGTGATGCTGAGTGTTGTGATGAGTGCTGTGATGCTGATTGTTGTGATGAGTGTTGTGATGAGTGTTGTGATGCTGAGTGTTGTGATGCTGATTGTGATACTAAGTGTTGTGATGAGTGTTGTGATGCTGAGTGTTGTGATGAGTGCTGTGATGCTGAGTGTTGTGATGCTGATTGTGATACTAAGTGTTGTGATGAGTGCTGTGATGCTGAGTGTTGTGATGAGTGTTGTGATACTAAGTGTTGTGATGAGTGCTGTGATGCTGAGTGTTGTGATGCTGAGTATTGTGATGAGTGCTGTGATGCTGAGTGTTGTGATGAGTGTTGTGATGCTGAGTATTGTGATGCTGGGTGTTGTAATGCTGAAAATAACATTTACACTGATTAAGCATAAGGAAGAAATGGTAAAAGAAGCTGAGGACATCATGGAATCGTAGATTTATTAGA
This sequence comes from Cherax quadricarinatus, assembly GCF_038502225.1. Lineage (NCBI taxonomy): Eukaryota > Metazoa > Arthropoda > Malacostraca > Decapoda > Parastacidae > Cherax > Cherax quadricarinatus. Next base: position 52,549,534 of record NC_091296.1, read on the forward strand.
AATATACATATTGGACAAGATCTTTCAGAGGACAGGATGAAAAAAAAATTCGTAAATACTGCTAAGACTTGAAAGAGTAGATAACGGAGATTTATTTCTTAGCATCTGCAACAAGGATAACAAGAACCAACAGTTGCAAACTGATGAAAAAGTGGGGTGGAGGGGATAGTATATTTTTTCTTCTCCAGTAGAGTGGTAGACCAGTGGAATGTATTAAAGAAAAAGTTAGTGAGTTCTGCAACCTGGAAATTTTTAAAAAAATTATATGATGAACAGGGTACTGAAGACGACACCAGGAGCATAACTCTATTACTGTAGCTACAAATACGTACTTACACACACACACACACACACACACACACACACACACATACACACACGCAAGCGCGCGCGCACACAGATTTAACTTGCAAGCAAATTATCATATACTTCAAAACGCATTCACTGCTGGTAAATACATTGTAAACACATCCACTGGTGAAGCACAAGTGAGCTAAGAATATGGGGCGCTAGATCAAGGTCACACACTGCAATCTCACCTCAATTTGAACGAATACCAAACACCACCATGTACAAACACCAGTGTACAATCACCACCGTGTACAAACACCACCGGTGTATGGTCTCTGTGTGATTTGAGAAAGATTCAGCATCCCTGTATTCCATAAGCCTAGTTCCCTCTATCTCAATGAGCACAAAAGGAATAGTTTAGAGTGCAGTGTAAGTTTCAAATGTAGCAGAGTATCAGCATTGAAGATTTGAAGTCAGTCAGCAGAAACATTTACAAGTTACTGTTTTACGAATTCATGGACGCTATAAAAGCATTTTGATCAAGAATTCCCCTCAACACTGTATTTGCAGTGTTTACAGGATTGGTTATAATGGCAGTAACATATCTCATGTGGAATAGACTGGTAAACTTCTGGACATTAGGTTAACACAACACTGATATTCGACACAAACAACTCAGGAATCAAATGCAATATTCAACCACACCTGGGCTTGCAATAACCTTGCAAATTAGAGTCCTGGTTCTTTGTTCCTCTTGCCTGGAAAGAAATATTTTAGAAACAGAAATTATTAAACATGATAAATCATCGTTATAAAATAATAGTTTTGGATTGTTCAAACCTGCTTTTATAATTGAGGCCATTGTATACAACCTTAAGCCAGATTCCTATATGAATTCTTTGGACTGTTGTAAATGTAATTCCACACTGATGAATTGAGGGCTACTTAGAGTCTGCTTTCCCTGCCCTTTCTTCTTTCTGACCAGTCTGTTAAAGAGTTGGGTGGGTTAGTTAATTTAAAATAGGATCGTCTCCGTCTTGTTTAAATGTGCTAACCTTAGACATATTTTCTTTAATACAACAATAGGAAATTTCCTTAAAGCAAGTGTCAGATACATTTGTAATCAGAATTTAAAGTCTTCTGTGGTGAAACGGTTTGGAGCCTGATGGCATTTTTGTGATAATTGACGTCACTAATGTTGTGGTCGCTAGGTTATTCCTTCATATTCAGTGCTTAAGGGTTTTATATGCTTTATGCTTATAAACTGTAATATGCTGTCAGCATTTTCTGGCACCTACCACTCTGCTCAGCGCCCTTTGTATTATTATGGAGAAAGTTGCTCCCCTGAACGAATCTACGTGAATGTTTTGCTCTATTTCTACAACATTCCAAATGCTTGATGTGTTGATTACAACACGAAAGGCCTAGAGCTATCATTTAACTCCTATTGTAGATATTTTGCATATATTATCGCTCGTAATTACTGTATATGTATATATATATATATATATATATATATATATATATATATATATATATATATATATATATATATATATATATATATATATATATATATTAATTTGCCAAGGAAATGGTGTATATATAGCAATATGCCCAAGAATGTAGATATACACCATTTCCTTGGCAAATTAAATAGCTTAGCTCATTCTATAAACTTTACTGTTGAGTTTGAGGAAAATAACTCATTGCCTTTCCTGGATACTTTAATTATTAAGGGTAATAATGAATTCAAATTTAAAATTTACAGAAAACCTACAAATAACTGTTCCTATGTACACTATTATTCTTCCCATCAAGATAAAGTTAAACTGTCTGTTTTCTCATCAATGTTTTTGAGAGCTTTACGAATTTGTAGTCCAGAGTTCATAGATGAAGAAATATCCAAAATTTATGAAACAGCCATTGATCTGAAATACCCGAGAAATGTAATTGATAAATCATTTAAAATTGCTAGAAATACTTTTTACAACCCAAAAAGGGACAACCAACCTTATTCAACTAAAAATATGTTGGTTCTCCCTTACCATGAAAACTTGGTTGATATGCCTTCTCTTCTTAAGACTTTTAATATTAAAGTTGTATTTAAAAATCTTGATACAGTAAAAAAACTTTTGATACAGAATTCTCCCCAAAATGCTGACGGATGTGTCTGTAAGATTCCTTGTAAAATTTGCGATAAAGTTTATTACGGTCAAACTGGTAAAAGTCTCGAACTTAGATTAAAACAACATAAATATAGCATTATAATTATTATTATTATAATCAAAAAGAAGCGCTAAGCCACAAGGGCTATACAGCGCAAAATATAGCATTAGAACTGGACAAGATTCCAATGCTCTATTTATTCATGTGAGAGTATAAACACAAATGCAGTATAATGTGATCCTTTATTGACAACGTTTCACCCACGCAGTGGGCTTTTTCAAGTCACACACGGATCTACCTGGGGTTGGAAGGTACGGGAGTATTTATAGTTCAGAACGTTGAGGTCAGGTGAAGATTGCTGCATCAGATGATCTACCGGGTGGGGTTGTAGAGTCTTGGGTAGCTAGGCGGGGATATTGGACAAGTTGTGAGTAGACCTTCTGCAGTGTTCTATGTTCTTATGTGGGATAGCGATGAAGAAGTTTCTTGGCGAGTGGTTCAGCTATGTTATAGAAGCCATTGTTCTGGTTGAAATTGTTGGTTATAGAGATAAACGATGATTCCAGGATTCTTCTGTATTGAGTGTTGTCTTCTGTGGCTATAAGTCTTGAGTTTCTGTAGTTAATTAAATGGTTGTGTGAATTGCGATGTTGTACACAGGCATTCCTTGTATCGTCAGTCCTGCTTGCATATTGGTGTTCTGAAATACGTGTTTGGAGGTCTCTTGATGTTTCGCCCACGTATAATTTGTTGCAGTCATTACAAGGGATTATGTATACCCCTGCAGAGGATGGAGGCTTGTCCTGTCTACTACTGGTGATGTCCTTGATGGTCGTGGTTGTGGAGGTAGATACTTGGAATGATGTTTTGGCAAAGATGTTGGAAACATGTTTGGCAATGGAGTTGGTGGGAAGGACTATGTATCTCTTCTCGGCAGTGTCTTCTCTGGGTGTGTTGAAGATGTTTAATGCAGTGACGAGGATAGTGGAGTTTGGAAAATACTTGTTCAATTATAGTGCATTCTTCCTCAAGGAACTCGTTGCTGCAGATTCTGAGTGCACGCATGCACACCATGCCCAGCAACCCCAGACCTGCCAGAATGTACGGCCTGCCAAAGACTCACAAGCCTGGTATCCCACTGAGGCCCATATCCTCGGGAATAGGCAGTGCTCCCCACCAGCTCTCAGGAATTCTCGCCAAACACCTCTCTAAACTCTTGGGCACTATCAGTCCAGCACATCTCAAACACTCAGGTGATCTTCTCAATCGCATTCGCAACATCAACATCAGGAACAAGAAACTTTCCAGCCTTGACGTGACTTCCCTATTCACTAAAGTACCTACTAAACAAGCCATCGATCTCTTGCGCAGGAAAATTGACGATTCACATGATCTTCCCATTCCAGCCAGCGATTTCATCGACCTTGTTGAACTATGTGTTGGCTTTACGTGTTTCTCTTTCGAAAATCACCTCTTTCAGCAGACTTTTGGACTACCCATGGGTTCGCCACTCAGTGCAGTCCTGGCGAACCTATACATGGAACATCTAGAAGCCGAACGTTTCTCCACCATTATTCCTTCGTCTGTCACCTGGCTCCGTTATGTTGACGACATTCTCCTCATAACTCCTAAACGCTTCAGCGTTCAAGCTCTCCAAGACAAGCTCAACCAGGTCGAGCCTTCAATCCAATTCACACTTGAAGAAGAAGTCGACAACACTCTTCCTTTTCTTGATGTTCTACTCTGCAAAACTGACCACGAACTTCGTTTTAAAGTCTATCGAAAACCCACCAACCAAAACGATCTTCTCCACTTCTACTCTCACCACGACACCAAAACCAAACGTGGTGTAATTATAGGCTTCTTCCTGCGTGCACTCAGAATCTGCAGCAACGAGTTCCTTGAGGAAGAATGCACTATAATTGAACAAGTATTTTCCAAACTCCACTATCCTCGTCACTTCATCAGAGACTGCAGACGGCGAGCTTTAAACATCTTCAACACACCCAGAGAAGACACTGCCGAGAAGAGATACATAGTCCTTCCCACCAACTCCATTGCCAAACATGTTTCCAACATCTTTGCCAAAACATCATTCCAAGTATCTACCTCCACAACCACGACCATCAAGGACATCACCAGTAGTAGACAGGACAAGCCTCCATCCTCTGCAGGGGTATACATAATCCCTTGTAATGACTGCAACAAATTATACGTGGGCGAAACATCAAGAGACCTCCAAACACGTATTTCAGAACACCAATATGCAAGCAGGACTGACGATACAAGGAATGCCTGTGTACAACATCGCAATTCACACAACCATTTAATTAACTACAGAAACTCAAGACTTATAGCCACAGAAGACAACACTCAATACAGAAGAATCCTGGAATCATCGTTTATCTCTATAACCAACAATTTCAACCAGAACAATGGCTTCTATAACATAGCTGAACCACTCGCCAAGAAACTTCTTCATCGCTATCCCACATAAGAACATAGAACACTGCAGAAGGTCTACTCACAACTTGTCCAATATCCCCGCCTAGCTACCCAAGACTCTACAACCCCACCCGGTAGATCATCTGATGCAGCAATCTTCACCTGACCTCAACGTTCTGAACTATAAATACTCCCGTACCTTCCAACCCCAGGTAGATCCGTGTGTGACTTGAAAAAGCCCACTGCGTGGGTGAAACGTTGTCAATAAAGGATCACATTATACTGCAATTGTGTTTATATTTCCATTGTGTCGGTATTTTATACCATTTATTTCCATTCATGTGAGAGATTTTAACCATCCAATTGATTTTCAAAAAGTTGAGAAAGTTGTATCAAGCAAGTCCATGGTTGACAGAAATATAATTGAATCTCGTTTCATGAAAAGCAGTTTTGAAAATAATATGAATATTTCCTTAGGTTTATATAAATTAGACTCATTTATAATTAATAAAATTTGGTCAGAGTTTAATAATACATTGGACAAATAATAAACCTTATTTCTTGGGTAGAATATTTTGTTAGTGGGATGTCGTGAGGACCTGTCTAGTTGGACCAGCTGACCTACTGCAGTGTTCCTCTTTTCTTATGAGTCCGGTATTGTCCCGCGTCAGGTGTTTCTTTGTTGTGGGAGTTGACTGTGAGGTGTGGTCTAAGCCCTTTAATTGCCTTCCTTTGATGTATTACTTTCATAGTTCCTTGACAATGTGAGTAGTCACGAAAGCGCTTGGAATTTCACTACTCTTTCACAGTGGTTGCTTTGCATATATATATATATATATATATATATATATATATATATATATATATATATATATATATATATATATATATATATATATTATATATATATATATCGTGCCGAATCCACGCGAAAAAATACTGCAGTTGTTTGTTTCCATATATTTACACCATGTTTTAGTGATGGCTTGAAATCCGATGCTGGAAATAATGTTCAACTTATGCATGAAAATAATAACATGACTAACTAATGTGTATCAGCTGTAAGTGTTTTTTTTTTTTTAAGATGGAGAGAAGCAGATTATGATCGTTTTATGGGGCCTAGTTAAATTGAGTGACTGCACTGCCGTAGCAATATGCAATACTATAAGAGAATTCTTGAAAAATATTAATGGAGTTGAGCTGCAAAGACACATTGCACATGGCACTGATAATAATAATAAACTGATACTGTAGGTGTGAAAAAGGGAGCACATATATGCAAAAGTAAAATCTGAAGTTCCTCATCTGGTACTTGAGTGAGTGAATGTGTGTACTAACCTATTTGTGGTTGCAGGGACCGAGTCATAGCTCCTGGCCCCGCCTGTTCACTGATCGCTACTAGGTCCTCTTTCTAACTGCTCCATGAGCTTTACCATACCTCATCTTAAAACTATGTATGTTTCCTGCCTCTTTACATCACTTGCCAGATTATTCCACTTCCTGACAACTCTATGACTAAAGAAATACTTCCTAACATCTCTTTGACTCGTCTGAGTCTTCAACTTCCAATTGTGACCCCTTGTTTCTGTGTCCCATCTCTGGAACACCCTGTCTCTGTCCACTTGTCAATTCCTCGCAGTGTTTTGTACGTCGTTATCATGTCTCCTCTAACTCTCCTGTCCTCCAGTGTTGTCAGGCAGATTTCCCTTCACCTTTCTTCGTAGGACATTACCCTTAGCTCTGGAACTAGTCTTGTTGCAAACCGTTGCACTTTCTTGACGTGTTTGACAAGGTGTGGGTTCCAAAGTGGTGCTGTATACTCCAGTATGGGCCTGTCGTACAGTGTACAGAGTCTTGAACGATTCCTTACTAAGGTATCGAAACGCTATTCTCAGGTTTGCCAGATGCCCATATGATGCAGCAGTTATCTGGTTGATGTGCGCCTCAGGTGATATGCTCGGTATTATACTCACTCCAAGATTCTTTTCCTTAAGTGAGGTTTGCAGTCATTGGCCATCTAGCTTATACTCTGTCAGCGGTCTTCTTTGCCCTTCCCCGATCTTTATAACCTTACATTTGGCACGGTTAAATTCGAGGAGCCAGTTGCTGGACCAGGCTTCCAGCCTGTCCAGGTCTCTTTGTTGTCCTGCCTGATCCTCATCCGATTTAATTCTCCTCATTAGCTTCACGTCATCTACAAAAAGAGACACTTCTGAGTCTAACCTTCCGTCATGTCATTCACATATACCATAAATAGTACTGGTCCTGCGACTGACTCCCGTGGAGCCCCGCTTATCACAGGCGCCCAGTCTAACACCTCGTCACGTACCATGACTCATTGTTGCCTCCCTCTCAGGTATTCTCTGATCCATTGCAGTGTCCTTCCTGTTATACATGCCTGATCCTCTAGCTTTTGCACTAATCTCTTGTGAGGAACTGTGTCGAAGGCCTTGCAGTCCAAGAAAATGCAATCTACCCACCCCTCTCTCTCGTGTCTTACTTCCATTGCCTTGTCATAAAACTCCAGCAGATTTGTAACACAGGATTTGAATTCCCTGAATCCGTGCTGGTTGTCGTTTATAAGCTTGTTCCGTTTTAGGTGCTCCACCACTCTCCTGATAATCTTCTCCATGACTCTGCATACAATACACGTCAGTGAAACTGGTCTGTAGTTTGTGCCTCGTGTCTGTCTCCTTAAAAATAGGAACTACATTTGCCATCTTCCATTACTTGGAGTTTACCTGGAGAGAGTTCCGGGGGTCAACGCCCCCGCGGCCCGGTCTGTGACCAGGCCTCCTGGTGGATCAGAGCCTGATCAACCAGGCTGTTACTGCTGGCTGCACGCAAACCAACGTACGAGCCACAGCCCGGCTGATCAGGAACCGACTTTAGGTGCTTGTCCAGTGCCAGCTTGAAGACTGCCAGGGGTCTGTTGGTAATCCCCCTTATGTATGCTGGGAGGCAGTTGAACAGTCTCGGGCCCCTGACACTTATTATATGGTCTCTTAACGTGCTAGTGACACCCCTGCTTTTCATTGGGGGGATGTTGCATCGTCTGCCAAGTCTTTTGCTTTCGTAGTGAGTGATTTTCGTGTGCAAGTTCGGTACTAGTCCCTCTAGGATTTTCCAGGTGTATATAATCATGTATCTCTCCCGCCTGCATTCCAGGGAATACAGGTTCAGGAACCTCAAGCGCTCCCAGTAATTGAGGTGTTTTATCTCCGTTATGCGCGCCGTGAAGGTTCTCTGTACATTTTCTAGGTCAGCAATTTCACCTGCCTTGAAAGGTGCTGTTAGTGTGCAGCAATATTCCAGCCTAGATAGAACAAGTGACCTGAAGAGTGTCATCATGGGCTTGGCATCCCTCGTTTTGAAGGTTCTCATTATCCATCCTGTCATTTTTCTAGCAGATGCGATCGATACAATGTTATGGTCCTTGAAGGTGAGATCCTCCGACATGATCACTCCCAGGTCTTTGACGTTGGTGTTTCGCTCTATATTGTGGCCAGAATTTGTTTTGTACTCTGATGAAGATTTAATTTCCTCGTGTTTACCAAATCTGAGTAATTGAAACTTCTCATCGTTGAACTTCATATTGTTTTCTGCAGCCCACTGAAAGATTTGGTTGATGTCCGCCTGGAGACTTGCAGTGTCTGCAATGGAAGACACTGTCATGCAGATTCGGGTGTCATCTGCAAAGGAAGACACGGTGCTGTGGCTGACATCCTTGTCTATGTCAACTACCTCAGGTAGTTGCCCAGTTTCAGTGAATGTGTTGAAAATTGTTGTTAGTGGCACACACAGCATCTCTGCTCCCTCTCTAAGGACCCACAGAGAGATGTCAGGTCCAGTTCCCTTTGAGTTATCAAGTTTACTTAGTAGTTCTTTACCTCCTCGATTGTGTGCATTTCATCCAACACTTGTTGGTATATCCCTTGTTGGTGTGCCCCCACCCTTATTCTGACTCCTGGAGTCTTTTCTGTCTCCACTGTAAATACTTCCTTAAATCTCATGCTGAGCTCCTCACATACTTCTTCGTTTCTTGTGAGCTCCCAACATTCTTTCCTCAGCCTGATTACCTGGTCCTTGACTGTTGTCTTCCTCCTGATGCAGCTATACAACAGCTTCGGGTCAGGCTTGGTATCTGATGCTACGTCGTTTCTGTACTGTTGCTGGGCCTCCCTCCTTATCTGTGCATACTCGTTTCTGGCCATTAGATTAATCTCTTTATTTTCCTGGGTCCTTGTCTTTTCTACTTTTTCCATTCTTTAACACACTTAGTTTTTGCTTCCCTACAGCTTTGGGTAAACCAAGGGCTCGTTCTGGTCTTCCCATTATTTCTGTTGCCCTTGGGAGCAAACCTTTCCTTGTAGCTCAACTATGTATTCAAACCACAGAACCGCATGATCACTAGCTCCACTAGATGTCCGAACTACTCAAGGTGAATACTAGGTGCAGTTTTGCTGGATCATCCTCACACCTCTCTCTGGTAGTGTCTCTAACATGTTGATGCATGAGGTTTTTCAGTACTACATCCATCATCTTGGCTCTCCATGTTTTGGGACCCCAATGGGGCTCCATGTTTTCCCAGTCAATCTCCTTGTGATTGAAATCACCCATAACTAGCAACTTTGTTCTACCCATGTGAACTCTTTTGGCCACCTCAGCTAGTGTGTCTACCATTGCTTTGTTGCTCTCTTCATATTCTTCTCTTGGCCTCCTGCAGTTCAGTGGTGGGTTGTACATCACTGGAATTACCACCTTGTGGCCCCCAGACTGGATTGTTCCTACTATGTAGTCCTTTTCTTCAATTCTATATATTTCTTTCATTGCTTTAAATCTCCACCGGTTTTTAATGAGCAGTGCAGTTCCTCCTACCCCTCTGCTCTCTCTTTCTTTCCTCAGGATTTGATATCTAGGTGGAAAGATTGCATCTGTTTTCCTGGCGAGTTTTGTTTTTGTCTGGGGATGTCTTCTTGATTCTTTCATGCCAATCCTCACATTTATTTGTTATTCCATCTGCATTTGTATACCAAACCTTCAACTTCTTTTCTAAAGCTGTGGTCTGGGGAGTATGTGGGGTTAGTGATGTGGGAAACCTGTGTGCAGTTGCTGTGAAGGTGAAGTTTGTAATGAGGTGGGTGGGGCCATTGGGTATGGCATGTGTGTTTTGGGTTAGAATGTTTGGAGGCATTGGGGTTGTCGTGGTTAGGGGGCTTCTGTAGGTGGCTGTGAGGGAGGTTGTACTGGATCTTCCTCCTGAGTTTGGGTTCTCCAATTCTTCTTTATCTTTGCCTCTCTTTCCTACTTTCCTCTTTGTACCCTCTCTTTCAGTTTCTGCCTTTTTCTCATATTCTGTCGCGGTCAAGATGCACCCTCCGGTATGCCGACATGTCCCTTAGTGGTGCTTTCTCCTTCAGGATCCTGTTTTGAGCCGATTCTGCCTTGAAAATCACTTTGACTGGCCGGTTTCTTCCTCTTGCTAATCCCCCTTTTCTCAGAAAATTTGCCAACTGGATCATGTCATCTTCTATTGCTTTCATGATGCTTTCAATCACTTTTTTTCTCCCTTTGTCTTCTTGCTTCGTAAGGCTCCCCTTCCACTTCCTGGAGCCCATAAACAAAGACTGATCTCTCCATTTCACTTTCCCACTGCATATCCCTATGTATCCCCTGATTCGATTTAGTTGCCTCCATTGCAACTTTCCTTTCTTCATTCTCTTCACTATCTGTTGTCCTTGGGCCCAGTGGTCTGTCATTTTCCCTTCTCAGCTTTCCCTGGGCACCGCTGTGGTTTCGTTAGAGCATCTATGTATACCTTAGCTCTTTTATTTTCTACAGTCCCCTCGATTGTTCCTGATGTGATCCCCTTTTTTTCCTGGGCTCCACAATGGTCTGATAGGGCCTCTGCATACAGTTTCATGCCTTCATTCCCCACAGTCCCCTCGTTTGTGAATGAGCTAGCAGTTTCTTATGTCATCCCCACATTGCTCGTTAGTTCTTTAGGCTGTTTCAGATTTTTCAGTTCCTCTTCTAATCTCTCTATCTTAGCTTCTGTTGCTGTGACTTATATATCCCACTTCCTGCTCTCTGCAGCTCTTCTCTCCTCTATTTTCATTCTAAGCTCTTCTAGCTTCCTTTCCCACTCATGTTCCCTTTTCATGAGCTCTGCTACCCAATCTTCCTTCCTAAACTCATCCTCCAGTCCCCTGGTTTTCCATCCTGCTCTCTGGCAACCCCTTTTTTTTTTGGTTGGTACAGAATGAAAAACTTATGTATTTCTGTGTGGTTGTTAGTGATGTGTGTTTGAGTGTGTGTGTGGGGAGGGTGGAGGGAGGGAGAGGAGGAAGCTGGAGACAGTGGCGAAATGGGAGAGAGGTGGGGAGGGGGAAAGAGCAGAGTGGAATATGGGGGGAGAGAGGAGGGAGAAGCAAAGGGGACAGAGAATGGGAGAGGGAGAGGGGAAAAGAGGGAGAGGAGGGGGGAGAAGATGGAGGAGGGTGAGAGAGAGAGGAGTAGGAGAGAGGTGGGGGGAGGGTGCAGGGGAGAGAGTGTATGGGTCTGTATATGTGTGTGGGAATGTGTGGGTGTGAATGTGTGTGGAACTATATGAGTGTGGGTTTATTAAGTGTATGAAAAGTAGTGGGTGGGATTGTGTTATGATGTATGAGTGTGTATGTGGAGTTTGTGTGACCTGTAGTCTTCCATGCTCCTCTGACCTGATCTGACCCACATCCACCTACCAGATTGTCTTCTATGCTTTGCCTTCTTCCTAGTCTAATAGACACGTGTCTGCTCACCCTGTTCTGCTATAAATTACCAATTGCTATTCGTTATTGAGTACTTGATAGCCTATTCTTTATCTTACTAGGAGAGTTGGACTGTTCACAAACAGCTTGGCGGTTAATTGGAACTCACACCCGACTCCCCGAAAACTAGGCATATATGAGATACTCGTGATGCAGCCTGTAGCAGCCTGTAGATTGTCCAACTCTTTGTGATGTCCTGGCGTATATCCACTTCCGTTTCTTGTCAATATACAGTGGACCCTCAACCAACGGCATTAATCCGTGCCAGAAGGCTTGCCGTTGGTCGAAATTATCGTTCGTCGAGTTAATTTTCCCCATAAGAAATAATGGAAATAGAATTAATCCGTTCCTGACACCTCAAAGTCTGATTTTTTTTTTTTACATGAAATATACATTTCCTTATATAGAAAGGAATGGGAAATGCAAAATAAACAATAATTAAATGCCACTTACCTTTATTGTGAAGTTGTTGTTGAGTGATGTGCCAGCAGCAGGGGAGATTCAGAATTGTCTATTGCTTGGAAGGAGAATCCCCTTCCAGAAGGACTTCATTTCCATCATAATTCTCACCCTTTTTAACACAGGCTTGGCACTAGAAGCTTTCTTGGGACCCATGGTGGCTTATTTAGCAGTTAAAAGCACTAGAAATAGTGGAATTATCCAAAATATATGGGAGGCACATGTGGAAACTGACTGCAACAGCTTGTAAACAATGGCACACTGACTCTTGGAGTGGCTGGGCCCACTCAGGCCACGCTCTGGGCACAGCAACACGTTCCGAACAAATGTCATTGCTTAAGTTTTTTGCTGTTGGTTAAGGCATTTTTCTATAGCAAAAAGTGCCGTTAGATGAAATTGCCATGACTTAATGCCACCGTTAGTTGAGGGTCGACTGTATAATATAACCTATTCACTGTACTTCTCGCTGGTCACACATCTATTTCATTTTATTATTTTTCTTGGGTGACATGTGGCAACATCACCTGCACCACACTAGGCCTGCCCTCTCTGACCCCGTGGCCTGGCTGGCAAAGCTCTTGCTTCACACACGGAGCGCCCGGGTTCGATTTCCGGTGGGGTAGAAACATTTCAACGCGTTTCTTTACACCTGTTGTCCTGTTCACCTAGCAGCAAGTAAGTACCTATGTGTTAGTCGACTTGTGTGCGTCACATCCTGAGGGACAAGATTGAGGACCCCAGTGGAAATAAGATTGACAGTCCTAGATGATGCACTGCCTTTCTTGGGTTATCCTGGGTGGCTAACCCTGCAGGGTTAAAAATCCAAACGAAATCTTATCTTTTCTTATCTTACCAATATCACTTTCAAGTTCACTCATAAAATTGTGGCTTTCCCCACACTTATGTGACTCAGGGCAACTTGTAAATTGCTTCAAGGATTGTTCACTACCCTGACACGCTTAATGACCCTTGCAGTAACCTTAGGTAGCACACACAACACTTAAATTCACAGAGCACTGAAGTTGTGACTCGCCCACGCGTGATCCCGTGTGTGTTCTCACCTAGTTGATTTTGCAAGGGTCGATTCACAGCTCCTTGCCCCACCTCTTCACTGGTCGCTACTAGGCCCCTCTTCCTGCTCCATGAGCTTTATCATACCTCTTCTTAAAGCTATGTATGGATCCTACTACATCACTTCCTACTACATCCTCCACTACATCACTTCCCAGACTATTCCACTTCCTGACAACTCTGTGACAGAATAAATACTTTCTAACATCCCTTTGATTTATTTGAGCCTTAATCTTCCTTGTTGCTGTGTCCCATCTCTGGAACTTCCTGTCTCTGTCCACCTTGTAGATTCCTCTCAGTATTGTATATCGTTATCATATCCACCCAACTCTCCTGTCCTCTAGTGTCGTCAGGTAGATTTTCCTCAATCTTTCCTTGTAGGACATGGCCCTTAGCTCCGGGACTAGTCTTGTTGCAAACCTTTGCACTTTCTCTAGTTTCCTTACGTGGTTGGTTAGGTGTGGGTTCCAAACTGGTGCTGCATACTCCAATATAGGCCTAACATACACAATGTACAGAGCTCTGAATGATTCCTTATTAAGATGTCGGAATGCTGTTGTTAGGTTTGCTAGGTGCCTGAATGCTGCAGCAGTTATTTGGTTGGTGTGCGCCTTAGATGTCCCCAGTATTATACTCACTGCAAGATCCTTTTCCTTGAGTGAGGTTTGTAGTCTCTGGCCCCTTAGACTGTACTCTGCCTGCAGTCTTCTTTGCCCTACCCCCAATCTTCATAACTTTGCACTTGGTGGGGTTGAACCCCAGGAGCCAGTTGCTGGACCAGGCCTGCAGCCTGTCCAGATCCCTTTGTAGTTCTTCGTTGTCTGAATTCTTCTCATCAACTTCACATCGTCTGCAAACAGAGACACTTCTGAGTCTATTCCTTCCGACATGTCATTCACAAATACCAGAAACAGCACCGGTCCTAGGAATGACCAGAATGACCCCTGTGGAACCCTGCTCATCACAGGCTCCCACTTTGACACCTTGCCACATACCGTGACTCGCTGTTGTCTTCCTGACTGGTATTCCCTGATCCATTGCAGTGCCTTCCCTGTCATTCCTGCCTAGTCCTCCAGCTTTTGCACTAATCTCTTGTGTGGAACCGTGTCCAATGCCTTTTTACAGTCCAAGAAAATGCAATCTACCCACCCCATTCCTGTCTTACTGCTGTCACCCTGTTATAGAACTCCAGTAGGTATGTGACACAGGATTTCCTGTCCCTGAAACCATGCTGGCTGTCGTTGATAAGCTCATTCCTTTTTAGGTGCTCCACCACTCTTCTCCTGATAATCTTCTCCATGACTTTGCATACTATTCATATCAGTGACACTTTGCCTGTAGTTTAATGCTTCGTGTCTGTCTCCTTTTTTTAAAAATTGGGACTACATTTGCTGTCTTCCATACCTCAGGTAGTCGCCCTGTTTCGATGGATGTGTTGAAGATTGTTGTTAGAGGTACACATACCACCTCTGCTCCCTGTTTCAGGACCCATGGAGAGATGTTATCCAGCCCCATCACCTTTGAGGTGTGTAGCTTTCTTAGCAGCCTCTTCACTTCTTTCGTTGTATGTATTATGTCCAACACTTGATGGTGTACCCCACCTCTCTATCTCTCTCGAGTCCCTTCTGTCTCTTCTGTGAACACTTTGAATCTCACATTGAGCTCCTCACATACTTTGTGGTCGTTTCCTGTGATCTCCCCTCCTTCCTCAGCCTGATTATCCTTGACTGTTGTTTTCCTCCTGATGTGGCTGTACAACAGCTTTGGATCAGATTTGGTTTTCGCTGCTGTCATTTTTGTATTGTCATTGGGCCTCCCTTCTACGACTGCTCTCCTTATTCTTCTGGGTATTTTGCCTTCTATACCTCTTCCATTCTCTAGCACACTTGGTTTTGGTCTCTCTACACATTTGGGTGAACCAAAGGCTCATCCTGGCTTTCTCATTATTTCTGTTACCCTTGGGTACAAACCTTTCCTCAGCTTCCTTGAATATTGTCACATATTCCATCATCTCGTTTACTGACTTCTCTGCCAGTTCTCTGTCCCACTGAACCTCGTGTAGGAAATTCTTCATGCCTGTGTAGTCCCTTCTCTTGTAGTTTGGCTTCATTCATCTTGCCCTTCCTGCTTCCTTCTCTATGTATTCGAAGCTCAGAACCATGTGATCACTGGCCCCGAGGGGTCTTTCATATGTGATGTCCTTAATATCTACACTACTCAAGATGAATACTAGGTCTAGTCTTGCTGGTTCATCCTCTCCTCTCCTCTCTCTCTCTGGTAGTGTCCCTTACATGTTGGTACATGAGGTTTTCCAGTACCATCTCCATCATCTTAGCCCTCCACATTTCTGGACCCCTATGTGGCTCCAGGTTTTCCCAGTCGATTTTCTTGTCATTGAAGTCACCCATAATCAGCAGCCTTGACCTTCTGGCATGAACCCTTCTAGCCACTTCAGCCAGTGTATTAACCATTGCTCTATTACTCTCATCATACTCTTGCCTCCTCCTGCTGTTCTGTGGTAGGTTATACATAACTGCAATTGCCACCTTGGGACCTCCAGACTGAAGCATTCCTATTATATAGTCTCTGTTTCTCCTCTCTCTCTCCAGCTCATCAAAATCCCATTGATTTTTGATGAGCACTGCCACTCCTCCACCCCTTCTGTTCTGTCTTTTCTCAGGATCTGACATCCCATTGGAAAGATGGCATCCGTTATCATTCCTGTGAGCTTCGTTTCTGTGAGAGCTATGATATCCAGTGATGCCTCTTTGATTCTTTTGTGCCACTCCTCCCACTTATTCGTTTTTTCATCAGCGTTGCTGTACCATACCCTCAATTTCCTCTCCAACACTGTGTTCTGGGGGTCTGTGAGGCTGGGGGACCTGGCAGCATGCTGTGGGATTCTATAGCGTAGTGTGGATTGTGGTTTGTGTTGGGATAGCGTGTTTGGTTGTGGGGTTCTGGGGGTGGTTCTGTGTGTGCTTGCACTTGTTCTGCCCTGATCTAGTTGTCCTCTGCTGATTCTGTCCTTGTCTCTCTTCCCAATGCCTTTCACATCTGTGTCCTCTCCCTCAGCTGCTGTCATTCTGTTCTTGTTTTGTCTCAGTCTCCTGTATGTCTCTTGTATGTTGACAATCCTTCAGCCATGGGTTCTCTTGCAGGATCCTGTTCTGCACCATCTCTGTCTTGAAAATCAGCTTGACCAGCCAATTTTTCACCTTCAGGTACCCCCCCCTATTCTCTAAAAATTTACTATCTCAGTCATGGCCTCCTTACCTATTTCTTTGATGATGTTTTTAATCTCCTGTTTTTCTTCCTGCCATCTTTCATTTTGTATCTTCCCTCACTCTCTTCAAGCCCATGAATAAGCATTGACTTCTTCTCCTCCTCCCATTGCCTTTCCCTCTGTGTCTCTGGGTCCCATTTGTACATGGCCATTGTTTCCCTTGGTGGCATGGTTGTGCCTATGCATGGGACCTATGCTCCTCTCCACCTTCTCCCCCTCCCTTATTGCTATCCCTGCTCCCAATTGCTCTCCCCTTCATTCTTTGTCCCTGTTTGGTGGACTGATAGGGCCTTAGCATAAGTCATGTCTCCTTTTTGTTGGACTCCTCATTCAGTAGGGGTGTACCTGCTTCAGATGCTCTGTCTGCTCTGTAACTCGCCCTAAGCCTATTTACCTCATATTCTAGGGCCTGTATCCTGGTTTCTGCAGCTTTATCTTATGACTCCCATCCTCTTCTCCTTTTTTGCAGAAAGTTCACCTAGTTTGCTCTCCCACCCTTGTTCCATCCTTTTACATTGCTCTACCATCCATTCTTCCTTACCAGAACCATTTTCTTCTGATCCCCTGAGCCTTTGACTTCCCTTCTTAGCCACAATTTTTTTTCATGGGTTAGGTGTTGTAATGTGTGTGTACATCAGTATTCTTTCCACCCGTCAACGTTGAAGTTTCTCTAGTAAAAATGTTTCTTAATAGTAGTGTAACTAATATTGTCTACAAGTACCTGATACAGCATGTGTACTCGCCTGTTTGTGGTTGCAGGGGTCGAGACATAGCTCCTGGCCCTGCCTCATCACTGATCGCTACTAGGTCCTCGCCCTGCCCCATGAGCTTTATCATATCTCGTCTTAAAACTATGCATGGTTTCTGCCTCCACTACATCATTTGCCAGACTATTTCACTTCCTGAGAACTCTATGACTAAAACACTTCCTAACATCTCTTTGACTCATCTGAGTCTTCAACTTCCAGTTGTTGCCCCTTGTTTCTGTGTTCCATCTCTGGAACATCCTGTCTCTCTCCTTGTCAGTTCCTCACAGTATTTTGTATGTCATTATCAAGTCTCTCTTAACCCTCCTGTCCTCCAGTGTTGTCAGGCCAATTTCCCTTAACCTTCCTTCACAGGACATTCCCCTTATCTCCGGAACTAGCCTTGTTGAAAACCTTTGCACTTTCTCTAATTTCTTGATGTGCTTGACCAGGTGTGGGTTCCAAACTTGTGCCGCATACTCCAGTATGGGCCTGAAGTACATAGTGTACAGTCTTTTGAATGATAACTTGCTGAGGTATCGGAACACTATTCTCAGGTTTGCCAGGTGCCCATATGTTGCAGCAGTTATCTGGTTGTGTGCTTCAGGAGATGTGCTCGGTATTATACTCACTCCAAGATCCTTTTCCTTGAGTGAGGTTTGCAGTCTTTGGCCACCTAGCCTATACTCTGCCTGCGGTCTTCTTTGCTCTTCTCCGATCTTCATGACTTTGCATTTGGCTTTTGTGTGTTTGTGTATGTGTGTATTCACCTATATGTGCTTACAGGGGTCAAGTCACAGCTTCTGGGTCCATGTGTGTGTGTGTGTGTGTATACTCATGTATCTGGTTGCAGGAGTTCTTGTAGCTCCTGGCTCCAACTCTTCACTGGTGTGTGTTTGTGTACCCACCTGTCTGTGGTTGCAGGGGTTGATTCATAGCTCCTGGTCCCACCTCTTCACTAGTCACTACTAGGTTTCCTCTCTCTCCCTGCCCCATGAGCTTTATCATACTTCACCTTAAAACTATGTATGGATCCTACCTCCACTACATCACTCTCCAGACTGTTTCACTTCCTGACAATTCTATGACATCTCTTTGGCTCATCTGAGTCTTCAGATTCTAATTGTGACCCCTTGGTGCTGTGCTCCATCTCTGGAACATCCGGTCTTTGTCCACCTTGTCAATTCCTCGCAATATTTTATATGTCGTTATAATGTTCTCCCTATCCCTCTTGTCCTGCAGTGTCGTCAGGCCAATTTCCTTTAACCTTTTTCTTCGTAGGACATTCCCCTTGGTTCCGGGACTAGGCTTGTTGCAGACCTTTGACTGTTCTCTAATTTCTTGATGTGTGACACTAGGTTTGGATTCCAAACTAGTGCTGCATACTCCAATAAAGGGCCTGACATACACAGTGTAGAGTATTAAATGAATCCTTGAGTGAGGTTTGTGGACTTTAGCCCCCTAGCCTGTGTGTGTACACTCACCTATTTGTAGTTGCAGTGGTTGATTCATAGCTCCTGACTGTGTGGGTGTTGTTCCTTTTAACTTGCAGGCTTATGCACATCAAAGGAACAACCACATGGTCACAAGGTCAGTGGTCAATTTGCTAAGGTCAGTGGTCACAAGAGGTCAACCTGTCCTGTCTGGGGGATTAGTGTGGAGCATTTTAGAGCACCATGGCTTGCTGTACTGTTTTGGAATCACAGGCTAAAGTGTTGAAAGATGAGGTTCCACTTCTCCAAGAGGAAAATTAGGAGGCTGAAAATTCGCCTAGATGGATTTAGGAGTGTGCGAAGGGTGGAGTCAGTGTGGAGGAAAAGGTTACCAGCAATGAGCTGAAGAGTGGCAATGGCAACCATTTCCAGTGGAATATGGTCTCTAGTAAAGGTAGAAGTATCAAGATAAGGAAGCTTAATAGAGAAGATCTAAAGGTAGGAAACTGATTCTCTGTTCACCAGGGATGAGTGTACTTCAGTGATTAAAGGTACCACTAATTCCCTTGCTAATCAAGGTAAGAACATTCTGGTTGTGGGCGACTCACAGGCAAGATATATGGACCATGCTTTCTGTAACAGAGATAGAAACGTTAGTGTGTGCGCTTCCCAGGAGCTGATGTTGATGACATAGTCAATACGTTGGATAATATGTCAGGTAATGGGAACAAGCCCATTAGCTGTCTTAGTGCTGGTGGAAATGATATTGGGAAGGGCAGGAGACGAGAGCTGCTGGTAAGTACAAGTCAGCCATAGACGTAATTAGGTCCCAGTCATGTGTAGCATCTTGCCTAGAAGTGGAGCGGGCAATGAATGTATGTCTAGGGCAGTTGGTGTAAATTGCTCGTTAGACAGCTACTGCAAGGAATTTGCAATCCCAGTCATTGATAACTGGGACAAATTTTATGGCAAACGTGATATGTATGCAAGGGATGGAGTACATCTTTCTGGGGCCTGAGTGGTTGCATTAGCCATCTCAATTGATGGGGGCATTGCTGACTTGTCTAGGACTTTAAACTGATAGATTATAGAGATATGGGTGTGTGTGGGAAACAAGCTGCAGTACAAGGGTTGAAAACAGCAGATATTACCAGGATACCTCAGGGATATGTTTAATAGACAATATTCAGAATAAAGTTGCTAGTAAAGGCAAATTATTATTATTATTATAATCAAGGGGGAAGCGCTAAACCCGGAGGATTATACAGCGCCTCATTCAGGCTTAATTCGGGGAACTGGAGCTCAGATCCAATTCCCTAAATCAAGAGCCCCTCACCAACATCAAGGAACCTTCCTTGAGGGGAGTAAAGGCAAAGCAATTTATCAACAAAGAGAGATGGGCAGAGAGTGACTAGCTCCCTTAAGGTTTATCATACTAATAGTAGGAGTCTAAGAAATAAGATAGATGAGCTAAGATTACTTGTATGTTCAGGTAATGTAGATATTATTGCTATAACGGAGACCTGGATCAACCTGATAGAGAAATGCCTACTGAATATCATATACAACGCTATAACTATTCCACACTGATAGTATCAACAGGAAGGGTGATGGAGTGGCGATGTATGTCAGAGATAATTTAAATTGTTGTGTTAGACAAGATATATAAGATTAGAAGCATTGGACACAGAATCTGTTTGGCTACAGTTTCTCGAGGGTCATGACAAATTAATTTTGGGTGTGATTTATAAGCTCCCAAATCTTGATAGGAAGTACAGTAAGCTGCTATGGGACAAAATTTATAAAGCGTCTAGATGTAAAAATGTAGTGTTAATGGGAGATTTTAACTTTAGACAAATTGATTGGAACAATATCACAAGAAATCTTGAGTCTAGTGACTTTCTTGATACGATTCAGGATTGAATCATATCAAGGACAAAAGGAGGGAGTATATGTAGGCCAGCAGACAGGGACAGGACAAGAGAGGTAGCAGAGGAAGATGAGTAGTAGTAGTAGTAATAGTAGTGGAGTCAAAGACTAAGAAAGAGGAGCACCAAGGGAGCTAGGGTAGGAACAAGAACACAGGAGGGGAAAAAATACTACTACTACTACCTCTCATGTCCCATCCCTGTCTGCTGGCCTATATATACTCCCTCCTCTCCTTTCTGTTACTGTGACTTTGCAAGTGGTCCAAGTCAGCCGAAAAGTTGTCATAAGCTCCTTTCTCCTACGTGTGGGTTGTATTGTTCCAGTCACAGTACTGTGCTTTCTGTTGATTTAAAAGTTAGAAGATAGATGAGCATATAAATGGGGTAACTGAAGAGAAGGCAAGAGCGAGTGAAGATGAAGAGAAAAGGGGCCAAGTAAAAGAGGTGGCAAGCAAATGCAGGTCTCCTTTAACATTCGCGTTTTCTACTTTCACGGGCATCAAACATTCGCGAATTCCCAGCCGCCCAATCATATTTAAAATATGTCATTACATATGTTAGGAATTGTGGCAGTGGCAGAGTTTGTTTAGAGATAGGACAATATAGTCCTTTAATATGACACTAATATCAACTCTACAGCTTATTTATCTATCACAATTCATCTATGACAAACAATATTAATAACATAGAAACATGACATATACGTACTCTAGACTGAATAAAATACGTCATTAGGTATGTCACGAGTGTTGCTGTATGGGTGGTGGAGGCGGTAGATTAGAGACAGCGGTGTTAGTTGCCCTATATAACTCCAACAACATTGGAGGAGTTAGGTTTGTGCTGTCCTTTTTCTATCGATTAATCCCTTAATTTACCTGCTACACTGTTAATGCTACACTTTATCGCTGGCTGGCGCTATAGCCTTTATTGACTTGTGCTGCTTAAGTATCATACATATCTTTAGAATCACTGAAGGCGGCACATTCTCTCCTCTCTCTTCCTCCACTTTAGTACTCTGCTACGAGTTCTTTCTTGAATTCTATAGTCTTTCTCACCTCCTTTACCAAAGGGCTGTCACTTCTACAATATTTTACGATGTTTTCATGTGTTTTATGATTGTTCATGGTTCAATAAGTTAAGGAAGCAGTATTGTTAGGCTAAGTAAACGCTATTATTTCCCTACAATATATTTGGGCACCAAACATTCACGATTTTTCAACGTTCGCGAGGTTCTCAAGCCCCTAACCCTTGCAAATGTGGAGGGAGACCTGTAATGGACTTCACATAGATGGACTGTGAAGGTCACGAGAGTGGACAAGATAGCGGAGGCAATGAGCGTCATGGTGATCTCGTTCAAGGATGGAACATTCACCTCTGCATATAGGCTCTGGAGAAACAAAAGATACTGTATATCACTCCAAGTCCAGTAGTACTCTTGATGTGGTCAGTAGTGATCATGCTGCATGGAAACCACCATTATTATTATAATCACGGGGGAGTGCCAAATCCGTAGGATTATACAGCGCATGTGGGGAGGGATGGAAGGTATTCAGGCTCAATTCAAAGAACTGAATCACAGATCCAATTCTCTAGATGGAAACCAGCTACCCTACCTGGTATACTAGGAACACCACTACACCACAATAGTACCTCGGGAATAAACCAAACCAGGCTTTGACCAAAGGTGGGCAACAGAAAACCCAAGGAATCATACTTTTTTGGCTGCCACCTTCCAGAGCCAAAAGGCAGCCTCCAGGAATACTGGGCTGCCCTGCTTTATAGCGTTTCGCTGAAGTGGTTTTCAATTGTACCCATTCTTCATGTATTCAGACTTCCTACAGTAAATATATTCACCACTCAGTATAAGCAAAGGGTGAAAATATTTTAAGGCAAGTAGTGTGTGTGTGTATTGTATATGCATTTTTTAGGCCTAACTATTGCTCACTTAATGTTTGATAGTGTAAACATATCAAAATTTTATATGCATTTTTAAGTGAAAAAAGGCAGTGTTTCATTTACAGCAATTTTTGCTTTACAGTAGTACCCCAGAACCTAACCTGCTGTATAAATGGATCCCCTCATGTACTTTAGTCATCCAAAGACATGCAAGGCCACCCACCTGGGCCCCGAAGGGCAGCCCAGCACATCCCCAGATAATCCAATTCCCCTCAGCAAATAGCACCATCGAGGTCCTCAACAAAATGCGATGGTTAACGATCTCTCTTCCCTCTGCTTAGGAGCTGAAATTCAGAGGGCAAAAATATTCCAAAATTAATGAGTCAAATAGAGAGGGGAGGGGTGGAAGGTATTTAGATTTGATTAAAGACAAGAGGCCTAGTTCTTTCAATCAAGAGCCCCTTGGTCATGCCAAGGGACATTCCTGCCCTTTAAGAGATGCAAATTATTAATTCCTAGAATAGGATAAAATAAAACTCAAATTCCCATTTCTTTAAAGTTTATTTTCCAATATTATCTTTAAAAAATTTGTAAAAATCAATCAAGAGCCATTAAGAAGAGAACACTCATGGCCATAGACAGCTTTATCAAAAGGTTGTTGATGGGTACATGCAGTGGCGCTGATTGACCCAAACAGGTCTAGCGCATTTTAGGGGATTACAATAATGCTGGGCATATGCTGAAATTTTGACAAAGAAAATATCTTTCACTTGTCAGTTCCTAGGACTATTTCAATTATTTTACCTTTTTTTCAAGATGATCCCATATGATGGAATGAATTTTTAAAAGATCATTGTGACCTTCAAAGCAGTAAAATGCTTGCCTCTAAAAAGCTTAAACAATAAGAAGGCATTTATATTCATTATAAGTTCACCTGTAATCATGTCAACTATATTAATGGAGAGAGATGGCATCTAGCCAACACAATAGTTGAAGTAGACACAAATGCAGAGCAAAACCTTTATTAAGACAACATTTTGCCTGTACAAGGAGAATGTTGCACAGAAAAAAAAAAAAATTTAGTCTCAGAAGTATTGCTCTACATTTCATCTATTTAAGCTACATTAATAATGGTAACAAACTTCTGATTTACAATAAGTGGCAGGCTTGTAGTACTGTAATTGCTTATCTTAATCTTGGGAAATATTTTCAAATTAAGAAAATGTACAGATTTTCCAGAAGTATTTCCCAAAATGTTGTGACCAGGAAATTAAAAACAAAAATGCAGAACTTATAACTATACTGCAAAACTGTTTTCCTCCGCCCTTGCTTTTGTACATCACAAGGAGTCGGCACATACCTGTGTATCTAGAAACTCTCGTCAACCAAAGTTCAATTAACTGGCCATGCAAACATAAAATTACAATCCTTCACATCATACTTTTTTTGTGTGAAAAAGTATTCCATTTCTAAATACAGTATTTGAGGTATGATTCCAGTCTCTCAAGAGATTTAATAATTTGCCTTATACTAGAGAAGCCTTAAGTAACACATCGGACTGTCAAAGTACAAAAAAGACATGCTATTCTCAACATCTAGTCTTCTTTGTGTAAAAAAAACTTATTTTACAGGAAGAAGTCTTCTCTCTGACATTGCTAATTGAGTTTTATTTACACAATGGAAAAGCGAAGCTGCAAATCCAAAGAATGAAACGGAGGAATCTGATGAAAGATTAAGACAACTTTGGTAATGTAGTTTGTAAAACTTTTCATTTTACCTGTATTAAATGAAGGAAAATATTATGAAGTGATAATTTAGGTCCAACGAGACCCCGAATATAATGCTAACATTTTCTGATCTGTCCATATATGGATTTGTCTTGATGGGAGGTAGCATTAACAACTAAACCATGCTCTCAAATACTGTGCTCTTATTTAACCTATCCAAATGATACTGATTTATAATTATTTAATCAGAGTGAACATAGCTATTTAAATACAACTATTCAAAATATAGTACAGTACCATATGATAAATACATTACATCAATTAGAAAAATCAGTATAGTTTCATCAGATACAGTAAGAGATCTGAGGTGTGTATTGCCAAGAGGTCACCTGCACTGCTTGACTTCAGTATCGAGCAAGGCCATGTTAGTAGTACCTTTCACCAATTTACATTTTTTGCACAGACAGCCACAACAGTGAGTGCCAAGGTTTGGCTGATGAGACTGTTTGAATGTGGAACTTAAGCATGGATGCTGGCAGGTATGGACGTGGTGAATGTTGGAGTTTCCAGTTCTTCGTGCTTCTTCATCCGTGTGCCCTGTAGAGATCAAAATATAGTCAAACAAATTTGATAGCAAAAGGTGAAAGCAAGGTCTTTTTTTTTTTTAAACAATAATGTAGTAATATGACTGAGGGCTCCAATATGAATAATTAACTGTATAGTTTAAAAGAAACCCCTACTGTCAATAATTTGTTTACTCATCCCTAATTATTACACCCATTGGAAGAGGGGTGCAAACCCGTAGGGGGTCATACAGCACGTGGGGGAGTGGAAGGTATTCACATTTGATACAAGCAAGGGGATCAAAAGTCCAATTTTTCAGATGTACACAATCATCAGTCCAAAGTGGCAGTTTGAATTTTTTACTTTCTTACTGCCACCTTTGCAAGTGAGGCTATATCTCAAGTATACCTTAAGGGTGTTCGGGGGTCAATGCCCCTGCAGCCAGTCCATGACCCAATGTTTACTACCACTCAAAGATTGAGGCTGTCAGTTGTTTATGAAGAATGTGAAATGATGCCTGTGTCTAGAATACAGTGGACCCCCGGTTTACGATCAGCTCCCAATGCGACCAATTATGTAAGTGTATTTATGTAAGTGCGTTTGTATGTGTATGTTTGGGGAGTCTGAAATGGACTAATCTAATTCACAATATTCCTTATGGGAACAAATTCGGTCAGTACTGGCACCTGAACATACTTCTGGAATGAAATAATAAAGTAAACCGGGGGTCCACTGTAGTTAAGTTTGTTAATGAATAATTAAAACTAGACATTAGAATTTGAGGAAATTTTTGCCAGAGTTTAATGGGCATGAAGCAAGGTGTATGAATATGTTATCAATAACTTCTTCAGAGTCAAGTGGATGTTAGGTTCCTGTCAGAAATGTTGGCAGCATCAAATCATATGAAATCCTCAGTAATTTGGTCTTTTAAATGACAGGTTAGGTAGTGTGCATCTCAAGTATAGTAAACAAAAATCCAAATCATCATTTTCTGTGCTTAATAACCCACAGTTTAAAATTTTACTTAGTATTTCTTTGGTGCCATCAGTGAAAGTTCAAACTTCCTTAAATAAAGGCCCAATACATAGCATTCTTTGCAGTGCATTTTATACAAAAGAAAATGTACAGGAGCTTGGGTAGCCTTTAAATTTTGCTGATGACTTTTCCTTTCTGCTGGACATAGTATGATGCCTTGAATTAATTGTGTTTTCAGGCTTTCTAGCCAGCATATCTTTTCCTTATGGAGAAGTCTACAAGCTTTCAGAGTTTTTTTTTTTTTTTCAACAAGTCGGCCGTCTCCCACCGAGGCAGGGTGACCCAAAAAGAAAGAAAATCCCCAAAAAGAAAATACTTTCATCATTCAACACTTTCACCTCACTCACACAATCACTGTTTTTGCAGAGGTGCCCAGAATACGACAGTTTAGAAGTATACATATAAAAAATACACAATGTATCCCTCCAAACTGCCAATATCCCAAACCCCTCCTTTAGAGTGCAGGCATTGTACTTCCCATTTCCAGGACTCAAGTTCGGTTATATAAAATAACCGATTTCCCTGAATCCCTTCACTAAATATTACCCTGCTCACACTCCAACAGCTCGTCAGGTCCCAAGTACTATTTGTCTCCATTCACTCCTATCTAACACACTCACGCACGCTTGCTGGAAGTCCAAACCCCTCACCCACAACACCTCCTTTACCCCTTCCCACCAACCTTTTCGAGGACGACCCCTACCCCCCCCCCTTCCTTCCCCTACAGATTTATATGCTCTCCATGTCATTCTACTTTGATCCATAAGAACATAAGAAAGGAGGAACACTGCAGCAGGCCTGTTGGCCCATACTAGGCAGGTCCTTTACAATTCATCCCACTAACAAAACATTTGCCCAACCCAATTTTCAATGCCACCCAAGAAACAAGTTCCGATGTGCAAGTCCCACTCAAATCCAACCCCTCCCACTCATGTACTTATCCAACCTAAATTTGAAACTACCCAAAGTCCTAGCCTCAATAACCCAACTAGGAAGACTGTTCCACTCATCAACTACCCTATTTCCAAACCAATACTTTCCTATGTCCTTTCTAAATCTAAACTTATCTAATTTAAATCCATTACTGCGGGTTCTGTCTTGGAGAGATATCCTCAAGACCTTGTTAATATCCCCTTTATTAATACCTATCTTCCACTTATACACTTCGATCAGGTCTCCCCTCATTCTTCGTCTAACAAGTGAATGTAACTTAAGTCTTCAATCTTTCTTCATAAGGAAGATTTCTAAATGTATTAATTTAGTCATCCTACGCTGAATGTTTTCTAACGAATTTATGTCCATTCTGTAATATGGAGACCAGAATTGAGCTGCAAACCACCTCAACAAACCCTCTTCAGCCCTCTGACTAATACTTTTATTAACTCCACACCTTCTCCTAATTTCCACACTGCGAATTTTCTGCACAATATTTACACCACACATTAATAATTTTATACGTCTATTGAGTGATGATGATCTTTATCTGACCTAAACCAGTCTCTTCCTACAAGAGGAGTCTATAGCAGGTTTCTAGTGCCCCTGCATTCATCCTTAAAACTAGTTAAAATTCATGTAGCATTTTTCAAAATAGGTAATTATTTCTCTCTCTCTCTTGTTAATGATTGGTGCTGAAAATGCCTCGAAAACAATTTGTGATGGTCTGCTTAGGTCTTCCTGCTGTGTGACTGTTGCAAGTTTGCAGTTGTCTCTTGCTGTTGTTTGTGTTGTCTTGCTTGTTCATGCCTGTGTTGGTGGTGTTAAAGTACTATTATGGGGAAAGCAAGGCACAAGTAAGTGTGTGTAGGCAAGAAGAATGTCTTCTAGTAAAAATAATTTCCTGGCAAGAATGTGTGATGGCAGTTATTGTTTAAAATGTTTCTAGGTGGGGATGCAGGAGAAGTGAATGGGCAGTTAAAATGAGATGTGATATATAAAGAGGATTCAGCAGAAGTTGAAGGAATCTGGAATAGTATGTAAAAAAGAGGAGCTGAAAATGAATGGAAACAGCAAGGTGGTGAAATTAAGTCAAAGGAGAATGAAAGATTAGGGGTCAGAGTGGAAGAAGTACGTAGTTAATGTACAGTGGTCCCCCGCTTTTCGTAGTTCCCGGCAATCGTAAAATTCGCCAATCATAGGGGTATTTTCGTATAAACATGGACTCGCTTTTCATAGGTTGACTCGCGAGTCGTAGTTCGTCCGGGACTCGTACCCACGGCGTGAGCCGGGGCGGCAGCCAGTCTGGCATTGTTTACCAATGAGCGAAGGTCCCCTCACGTGCTCCAGCGAAATATTTCATAATATTCCAGTTATTTTAGTGCTTGCAAGTACTAAATAAGCTACCATGGCTCCAAAGAAAGCTCCTAGTGCCAAGCCTGTGGTAAAGGTGAGAAATACGATTGAATTTAAGAAAACCATCATTGAACAATATGAAAGTGGTACAAGTGTGGCAGAGCTGTCCAGGATGTATAAGAAACCCTACACAACCTTATGTTCCATAGTGGCCAAGAAAAAGGAAATAAAGGATGCTGTTGTTGCAAAGGGAGTAACTATGCTGACAAAAATGAGATCACCAGTACTGGAAGAGGTTGAGAAGTTATTATTGGTGTGGATAAATGAGAAACAATTAGCAGGAGATACTCTTATGACTTCGATTATTTGTGAAAAGGCTAGGCAGTTGCATGAAGATTTGGTAAAGAAATTCCCTGCAAATAGTGGTGGAGTGAATTTAAGGCCAGCAAAGGCTGGTTTGAGAGATTTAAGAACCGTACTGGCATACACAGTGTGGTAAGGCATGGTGAGGCTGCCAGTTCGGACCACAAGGCGGCTGAAAAATATGTACATAAATTCCAGGAGTACATAAGAGGCTGAAGGACTGAAACCTGAACAAGTGTTTAATTGTGACGAAACAGGCCTCTTTTGGAAGAAAATGCCAAAGAGGACCTTCATTACACAAGAGGAAAAGGCAATGCCAGGACACAAGCCTATGAAAGACAGGCTGACGCTAATGTTCTGTGCTAATGCTAGTGGGGATTTCAAAGTGAAGCCATTACTAGTGTACCATTCTGAAAATCCCAGAGTGTTCAGGAAAAACAATGTTATGAAGAGTAAATTGTGTGTGTTTTGGAAATCTAATAGTAAGGCATGGGTCACGAGGGAAATTTTCGTTGAGTGGTTCAATGAAGTGTTTGGCCCTAGTGTGAAGGAGTATCTCCTGGAAAAGAAATTGGATCTCAAGTGCATGCTAGTAATGGACAATGCACCTGCTCATCCTCCAAACTTGGATGACCTAATTTTCGAGGAGTTTGGGTTCATCACAGTAAAGTTCTTGCCCCCGAATACCACTCCTCTCCTCCAACCCATGGACCAGCAGGTTATTGCAAACTTTAAAAAACTCTACACAAAAGCAATGTTTCACAGGTGCTTGACTGTGACCACAGACACTCACTTGACCCTAAGGGAATTTTGGAGAGAACACTTCAGCATCCTCCACTGCATAACCCTTATATGTATGGCTTGGGAGGGAGTGACTACCAGGACTTTGAACTCTGCCTGGAGAAAATTGTGGCCAGATTGTGTCGACAAGAGGGATTTTGAAGGATTTGGGACTGACCCTAATGAGCCTATGTCTGTTGTAAAATCAATTGTGGCACTGGGGAGTTCCATGGGGTTGGATGTGAGTTTGGAGGATGTGGAAGAATTGGTGGAAGACCACAATGAAGAGCTCACCACTGAGGAGCTGCAAGAGCTTCAGCAGGAAGAGCAACACATCACAGCTCAGAATCTTGCTGCAGAGGAGGAGGAAGAGAGATGGAAGAAGGTGCCTTCTTCAGAAATTAAAGAGATTTTTTACTATGTGGGGTAAGATGGAAAGCTTTATGGAGAAACATCACACTAACAAGGTTGTTGCAAGCCAGGTTGGCAACATGTACAGTGACAAAGCCTTGGGCCATTTTAGGGAAGTGTTAAAGAGACGCCAGAAACAGAGCTCTCTCCACAGTTATTTTGTGAGACAGGACTCCAGTGACTCTCAAGGTGGTCCTATTGACATTAAGAAACAGAGAAGAGAAGCAACCCCAGAAAAGCAAATGGTACCTGAGGTGTTGATGGAAGGGGATTCCCCTTCCAAACTATAAACAATCCACTCTCTCTCCTCCAGTCTTCCATACACAAAGAAGAATCTCCAATAAAGGTAAGTGTTATGCTGTTAATGTTTCATTCATCATTTCCCATTGTATTGTTTATGTACTACATGTATATTTCATGTAAAAATTTTTTTTTGTTTTAATACTTCTGGGTGTCAGGAACGGATTAATTGTATTTACATTATTTCTTATGGGGAAAATTGATTCGTAAATCGTAAATTTCGTTTATAGTAACGGCTCCAGGAACGGATTAATTACGAAAAACGAGGGACCACTGTATTTCTTTCTTTGAACAAACTGGCTGTATCCCACTGAAGCAGGGTGGCCCAAAAAGAAAAACGAAAGTTTCTCTTTTTAACTATAGTAATGTATACAGAAGGGGTTATTAGGCCCTTGCTCCCGGCATTTTAGTCGCCTCTTACAACACGCATGGCTTACGGAGGAAGAATTCTGTTCCGCTTCCCCATGGAGATATGAGGAAATAAACAAGAACAAGAACTAGAAAGAAAATAGAAGAAAACCCAGAGGGGTGTGTATAAATATACTTGTACATGTATGTGTAGTGTGACCTAAGTGTAAGTAGAAGTAGCAAGACGTACCTGAAATCTTGCATGTTTATGAGACAGAAAAAAGACACCAGCAATCCTACCATCACGTAAAACAATTACAGGTTTCCGTTTTACACTCACTTGGCAGGACGGTAGTACCTCCCTGGGCGGTGGCTGTCTACCAACCTACTACCTACTAGTTAATGTATTTACAAATGGTAATTTGCAGTTAAATATATCAGCAAATGGGTCTATGAAGAATGAAATAAATCACAGTGAGGGAAAGGATGTTGCAAGTGTTTAGGATTGTACCAAAATTTAAGCTAGTAAATAGATGCAAAAAAGGGATATATGCAGTAGGGCCCCGCTTTATGACATTCCGCTAATACGGACATTTCAAATTATGACCAAAACTCATTATATGGCTTTCCTCCCCCCTGGTCATTCTTATACGGTCACCGCGCCCCACCTGGTTTGTTTACATTCTCCATGAGCACATCTCTCTATTATGTCTGGAAATCTTTCAAAATTTCAAGTGTTTTAAGGCTATTGCATATTTTATATGTACTCTGATAATTATATTTATATGTACCTGTACCTTAATATACTTACACACTGTGCTGGTGTGCAGGTACACATTAAAATCACTAAGAGTCTCTACTCTTGAAGACGCCATAGGAATAATTATAATCTCTTGGGCATATTAAATGTTGTATATTATGTTAATATAGACATTTCCATTAACCCATCTATGATCTTTTTTCAAAATTATGTAAGAAGCATGTTACATAACACACAAACATGATACATACACCCAGGGTATAAAAATTGACATAAATACGAGACGTGTTTACCAAGCAGCTTGGAGTGTCGGAAGAATTACGTTTTCTCTAGTCCAACACTAGTTACTGGGGGATAACTGTAGAAAAATATTACTTTCATATGCCTTCACTATCTATAGCTATTCATGACTTTTGTGGATTTAGCACTTCTTTTTTATTATGATTATAATAATATCATTCACTCGAAAAATGGGGTGTTGCATGAGAATGGGAATGTTGCTGTTTATTTATTCGTCTGTACAAGCTTGTACAACCTGTACACAATGTCAGAGTATTTGTATTGCAAGGTAATTATTATAATAAAACAAATATTGCGAGGTAAAAGTTTCACAAACTCTTACAAATGTACATGAACGAACTAAAATTGGACACGTATTAATACAAGTTTATTTCACCTAACCAACTGATTGCCTGCCACCTGTTCAGTTCATGTTTCTACGTTGTCTGAACTCCGTGTATCTTGTTCTCTCTCGTTTACTATTTCATTAACCAGTTAGCTCGTTGACGATGACGTCTAAGTTTAGTTGGGATAAAAAGGGTCATAAGGCTCTTACTTTAAGTGCCAAGTTAGAAATGATTAAATTTAGTGAACTGACTTTTTTGGGTTATCCTAGGTTCTCTACACATATGCTATGTATGATAATCTATGTAACCGTATTTGTGTATACCTGAGTAAACTGTATTTGATGGCTGAGATAGCCATCAAATACAGTTACACATAGCAGAATATGTGTAGAGAACCTAGGATAACCCCAAAAAAAAAAAAAAGTCAAAAGTGACTTATTGCTGACATGAAAAATTTTTACACTGTCACTCACCTTCCACACATTCATATTAATATTTTATGGTAACAAGTACAGTGGACCCCCGGATTACATTGTTGTTGGATTTCGTAATATTCGGAATAAGTAATGTTTTTTTGTCAAAATATTGGCTCGGTGATAGTCACTGAACTTGGTATTAGTCATTTGTCCCAAAAGTGTTCACACGGTCTGAGTGGCCCGACACACCATTTACAGCCAGTGTGCCATAGTTTACCAGCCAGTGAAGATGATTCACACGTTTATACGATACATTTTGTATTATTCTATTCTATTTGTGCTTGTAACTGCTAAATAAGCCACCATGGGCCCAAAGAAAGCTTCTAGTGCCAGCCCTTTGGTAAAGCGGGTGAGAAATACTACAGACGTCAAGAAAGACATCATTGCAAAATATGAAAATGGAGTTCATGTCACCAGGTTGTATAACAAACCCCATACAACCATCGCTTCTATCGTGGCCAAGAGAAAGGAAATCTAGGAAGCTGTTGTTGCGAAATGTGCAAATATGCTTACAAAACAGAGATTGCAAATATTGGAAGATGTGGAGACTTTCTTGTTGGTGTGGATCAACAAGAAAAAATTATCAGGAGATAGTGTTTCACAGTCAATTATATGTAAAAAGGCAAGGCAGTTGCAGGATGATCTAATTAAGAAAATGCCTGGATCTAGTGCTGATGTTAGTAAATTTAAGGCCAGCAAAGGTTGGTTTGAGGGATTTAAGAATCTTAGTGGCATACACAGTGTGATAAGGCATGGTGAGGCTGCCAGTTCTGACAAAAAAGCGACCGAAAAATATGTGCAGGACTTTAAGGGGTACATAGAGGATGAAAAATTAAAACCTCAACAAGTGTTCAATTTTGAGGAAATGGGCCTCTTTTGGAAGAAAATGCCAGAGGACCTACATTACTCAGGAGGAAAAGGCACTCCCAGGGCAACACAAGCCCATGAAAGACAGGCTAACTCTCATGTTTTGTAGTAATGTTAGTGGGGATTTCAAAGTGAAGCCTTTACTGGTGTATAAT